>NC_058403.1:86441251-86781980 GCF_002201575.2 Neomonachus schauinslandi | reverse complement strand
ATATATATATATATATATATATATATATATATATATATATATATATACTTAGTAGTATTTTCATATTTTTTAGGACTCCACAGTTTAGAGGTTCCTACTACATATATCCATATTCCTGAGCACAAGAATTCTTCATGTTAAAAACCCCCAAACCTTCTGTACTTCCTGTCAATTTCCAAAGGGAAAAAATTATACTGCATGTTTTTTCCACCATGTCCAAATTTATTTTACTGAAATAAATGGAGGGTGGACGGTAGCGTTAGTATTTTTGTCTTTCTTAATAACGGAATCATATTTTCAAATGATTGATCTGATTCACCAACAGATGATTTGATTTCAAATATTGTTGGAAAATACCTAATGGCTGTATAACAGAATGTTTAACCATGCTTTGTAGACCTATCCCAATTTTTAAGCTTCAAGATGTTGAAAACCTTTATATACTCTGCTACTGTTTAATCACTTAGAAGTTAGAAATTGTACTTGGCTGTGAGTAACAGAAACCAGAAAAACAGAAGCTTAAACAAATGAAGGTTTTTATTTCTTCACATTATGTGATGTCTGGAGCTAGGCTTTACAGGGTTGGTACGGTAGCTGCCTGCTACCAATATAATCCAGGCCCCTCTGTGCCTCCATTCAGCTCTCCTTAGTGGATGCGTGTTGCCTCATGAGCCAAGATCCCTGTACCACTTCTGGTATATCTACTCTCTAAGAAGGAAGGAAGAAGAAGAGTAAGGGCAAAGGAAAATATGTTAGCTGAGTCTGCACTGCCCCCCCCCTTTTTTAAGATTTTATTTATTTATTTGAGAGAGGAGAGAGCATGAGTGGGGGGAGGGGAGAGGCAAACGGAGAGGGAGAAGCAGACTCCCCACTGATCAGGGAGCCCAGTGCGGACTCGATCCCAGGACACCAGGATCATGACCTGAGCCGAAGGCAGACGCGTAACTGACTGAGCCACCCAGGCACCCCTGTATTGCCGCTTTTAACGAGGTTTTCTCAAAGTCCCAACCAGTGACATCCATTTATATCTCATTGGTGAGAACACAGGGCCACTTCTATCTGCAAGGGGATATTGTTAAGACATTTAGTTAGTTAGTTTGTTTGTTTTTTGGTCAAGCACTTTGCAGTCCCAAATGGAAAAAGGTGAGAATGGAGAAAATTATGAATTATTGCCATATACAGCATAGGCAAAAATTAGTATTATTTAAAGAAGAAAAGCAGTTTGGACTGTTTGAATTGACAAAACAGCAAAACAAAATATTTCAGTTTCAATGGTAGAATTGGATACTATGAAACAATGTGAAACTATGAAACAATACAATACTAGTATTGTATTGTCTTGTCACTAAAAACTTGTCTTGACAAGTATTGTCTTGACACTAAAAACTTATAAAAATCTTTGAAATTATTCAAAGAAAACAGGGAGTTACAAATAAATTTCATTAGAAGAGCATCCTCATAACTAAAACAGTCAAAATCCATTGTACCTTTTGTGGAATCTTTGTTAAATGTCGATTCTCATTGAGCATAGGTTTTTCAAAGTATTTAAATACTCTATTTTTTCTTAAAGCAAAGATAAATATTAGTATGCTAGTTCTTATGGTCATTTTATATAGCAATAAACCAGATGTTCTATTAAAAACAACTGTGGAGTGATACTAAGTAAGTTGGAAAACATGACAGTTTTCAACACTGAGATGTGTGCTCCATAAACATGAAGACACAATTTCTTGAACAGGAGAACAGTTGATCTGGCTGAGAATGATCTTTTAGGTACAAACTCATTATAGTCACGTAGTTCTTTTTTGCCCACTGAGGAAGCAGGTTAGTTTCAGTGGAGTATGATTTTGGGGGAAGGGAAATGGTGAGTGAAATTGTAAATAGTCACACTTCATCAACAACTAACATCCAGCATACCATCAACAACAAAAAAAATGCCACAAGATGGCATTTTCCACACCTATTAAGATCTAACTAGTCTACTAACGAGCATGTAAAATATATCTGTGCCTTCGGCTTCCTTGTCTGCAAAATGAGCAAAACAATTGCACCTGTGGTTGTACCTATGCGTTGTAAGGAAAAGGAGAGTCAGTATGTGAAAATCACATGGAATGGTGTTGGTACATAGTAAGTGCTACATGAGTTTGCTATTAGTGATTAAAGCAAATCCAAAAATAGGGTTAATCACATCCATTCTTTGGATGGAGTTAGTGTGGAGTTGTCAAATAGTGATTTATTCTTCCTGGTGAGGTCGAGGAATGGTGGTTTAAAATTAAATTTCTGCCTCCCAGTGTTTTTTTGGGCAATGATAAGGTCATTTCGCTTTTACCCACTGTGGGTCTTAGCAGGATTGTTGGAAAAGGATCGAGGGAGGGAGTTACATTTACTGAGTCAGTAGAAATTAGCTCTCATTATTTAGACCTTCCATTTCCTCTACTTATTTGTAAAGCCTCTATTATCCTTGTTGGTTATAAGTTTTCTGCCTTTAAGTTTCAAGACGGTAAGTTCCCTGCTAAATCTGCCAGAGAGAAAGAAGTCATTGCTTCCAGAAGTGTGCTATATGCTTAAGCCCCCAGGTTAGAGGGAGGCCGCTGTTGCAGTAGATGTTGGTGATCACTGGACAGCAATATCTTAACAGAAGCAAACTTATAACAAGGAAAATACAAAAGGACATGCCATAAAATGTCACATTTCATAATATGCTATCTTTACTCTATTACAAAGTGTCAAAGTTCTGACAATGACATCTTTAGGATGGTTGAGGAATGCCCTATGTTTAGAGAACTGGAGCCAAGGCTCAGCTCTGCCTCTTACTGGTTACGTCACTTTTAAGGAACTTGGCATCCATGAGAATTTGTACTTGACAGGGTCCACCTAAGCTTCTGTAATAAAGAGTACCCCCAAAGACATTGGCTTACACAAAGTAGATGCCCATTTCCTTCTCTGCAGAAGCCCAGAGAGGTAGGAAGTCTGCATCTGGATTTAAGGTGTTTTGTTTTAGCCATCCTATAGCCAGCAGGAAGGAAGCAAAGGGCCAGGAACAGGCACTCGATCTTCTGAAGGGCAAAACCAAGAAAAATGGCACGCAGCACTTCTGACATTCTGTTGGCCGGAACCAGTGGTCACACGGCCGCCTGTAGCTATAGGAATGGTTAGTTACGGTAGAGGTCTATAGCTAAGAAGCCATGTGCCCCGGTCAAACTCTGTTACTATGAAAGGGGAGGATGGATATTGAAGGATAACTAGTGATATACCTTATCTGCTCCACCCCCCTCACAGTATTTGGGAGAGGATAAGATCATAACCGAATAGAGAAAGCACAGGACTGACTTTGATCACATTTTTGTAGTGTTACCAATATGCTATGTGAGCAATCCACTCAGTCTGATTGTTGTGGGTAAGAAGGCAGAAGCTAAAACAAGGAGATTGGGTTAAAGGGATCTGTAGTCCCTCTGCATAATTGTATAAAGGGTATTTTTTTCTGGGGTTGGGAAAATTTTATAGACTAGGTTGGTTTTGGGAAATTGAATTTTATTTCTTCTTGGGAGCATGCATATATGTGTTTCTTAAAGGTGACCTGAAGATAAGCAGGAGTAGAAATAGAGAATATAGAGGTATAGCTTCATCTTACATATGCACAGTAACCCATAATAAACAGGATATGGAACCCTGGAGCCTACCCCAACTGTCTTCATATCCCATGCTCATGAATAGGTGTGATATTCTCAGAGTGCTGCTATGGATTATTATATGAATTGTCCTAATGTGCATGCATATAGGTCTGTGTGCATGTGTATGTGTGTGTGTGTGTGTGTGTGTGTGTGTGTGTGTTGGGGAGCAATGTGGGTATGGTTGGGACAAATTCTAGGGTAAATATAATTAATCTATGGAGAGGATCCTTATTCATATAGTAAGGGATTATGGAGGAGATCTCTCTGAAGACCTCAGGAGACAGAAACAGGACTAGTAACTGGAATTTGTCCATGAGAAAACCTCTATCATGAGTTTAAAATCCTCTCTCCGTGGACTCTGGAAACAACTATATTCAGCATCCAGTTGTAGATATGTTCCCTCTGATTATCCCCCAATCTTCATTATAGTCTGTTTACACAGTAGCCTTGTGTTAATTGTGATGTAGGGAAGTAAGGATGATGTGGCACCTAGAGGCCTGGTTCTCTGTGGCCCCATCCTCTGAGGCCAGCATCACTGATGGCTGTATTATTACAAAGGAAAAGAGTAGTCCTCTAGTTCTAGGATTAGCAGAAAAGCAATCAGAGACAAAGGCAGAGGGCTCTGGAGTCAAGTAGAATGGAGACACAGGTTATAGACACATGGCTTCCAGAAAGGAAATGAGACAGGCCCCAGGTTTTGAAGGACAAATATTTATATTCCTAAAGCAAAATGGGGGCAGATTATCATATATGGGTTGGAAGGGTAAGTGTAAATGTTAAAAGAAAGAGTTGCACCAGTTTACTGGAGGGCTGAGACACTTCCAGGGAGCAGACGCCTGGGTTACAGACATAGTCAAACAGGATGTCCTGGCGGGTCTAGGGTGGCTAAATGGGTGCCCTGCAGATATGGTTGATCCTGGAGTCCAGGCTGCGTTGGAGGAATGGTGTGTTAGACGAAGCACACCGAGGATTTAGGAAGAGAATAAGGACCTGGAGCAGACCCTGTGGGCAGAGGGCAAGTAGCACAAGAGTCCCCGAGCAGACGTGGGCAGTCAGGAGGTAGTGGTCAGCGAGGGAGCAGAGAGCACATCTACTGATGCAAGTCACACGTGACCTTCTAGAGTAATATGCCTTCTAAGCCTTGTGGTCTCAAAAGCAAATGGAAATATTTCTTTGGTTGCAATTCTTCCTTTCTGCCTGTGAACTGACTGACATTCCTTGACTGTGGAGAAGAGAGAAAACTTTTCTGACAATACTCAGATCTCCTCTCGCTTTATGGGTGACAGACAAATCGCCCACTTAGGTATTTGCTTTACGTTCCCCGTAAGGGGACGTCCCTGGCCCATTACGTCCAACAAGGGTTTCCCAAACTTCACTTATAAAAAGAATCACCTAGGTTTCATCCCAAGCCAGTTGAATCAGAATCTGCAAAAAAGGCAATCTAAGAATCTGCATTTTTAACAAGGGATCTTGTTAAGTCTCCTGACCAGGCACATTTGGGAAATAGGACGTTCTCTCCCTGGTGGTGGCACACTTAGAATGTTGGGGTGGCTATGTGTGCCGGAAGCGGGCGTCGTGGTGGAATTAGGATGGGATGTGGGAGGAGACTGGAAACCCGGTAGAAATGAAAGCTGAACGGACCTGGGCTGTGGAGAAATCCAAACGGTGGCAGAACCACGAGAGTGTGTTCCCTTGTTCTTCACCTTGGTCGTTTCGCTTTCTCGGCCTCGTTTCCTCAGATGTAAAACGAGGGCTCCCCTGCTTTTAGAGTTCTGTTGGGAGGGGACCCTTAGGCTCATCCCAATCTCCTCATCAACCAAAGCAAATGTGCTTGGATTTGCTTTACTCATCAGGCTTCTATATTCGATTTCATTTAAGTAAAGCGTTCAGTACCATCTTTTCAAAGTGTGAAACCTACCACACTAAATGGTTTCTAAGGTCCTTACGGCTGTAGGATCGTAAGCAGCAATGCCAGCCACACAGATCATTCGTACACAAAAAGAGCACCAGGGGCGGCCTTAGGAAGCAGGCCACATTCTGAGGCCTAGGTTTGTTTTTGTTTTTGTTTTCGTTTCCCTATTGACTCCTACTGTTCGGGCCTGCTGGCTTCTTTGTTGTGGGCTGACATTTAACTGGAGAGGAAACAACTGGGGTATCTCCGTGAATATAGCCACTCAACTCAAAGACAAAAATCTCCCCCAAAGATTGTTTATCATTGTGTAAAAAAATGATAACTGGTTAATCGCCTGAATATCCCCCCTTCACACTAGTTATGTTCGAATCAAGTGGCTACAATCAAACGTAAGTCCTGTGGAGTGGCCTGGCATAAGATCGCTGTGATTCAAGAACAGATGTAGCCAGCAGCAAGCCAGCTGCCTTGTGGGAGAGGCTGTCAGGAGTTTAGAGATGCCACTTCCCCTATTTGGACAGGACTCACTAGCACATCTTCTGAAACAGGTGTCTGTTTACAAATGCATATAACTTGGTGCCTTCCGACTCACGCTTCAACCCAGGGGAAAAGACTGCTAATTATATGTGGCAAAACTTGGATTCAAGTCCGGCTCTGTGCTCAACTGTGTACTTTGGACAAATCACCTATCTTATCTAAAGTGGGGGATAATAATATCCACTTTGCAGCACCATGAGGATTAAATAAGATAATGCACGTAAAAGCATTTTGTAAATAGCACAAAGTCTTACAAATATAAAGGTGCATTTATCATAATGAATAACGGCACCACATTCAAGCAAAGAGCATTAGGAAAAAAAAAACCACTATTACATGCATAAGCTATACAAATGCTTTTATGTATAATCAGACAATATGCATTAATTAACACACCCATTTATTCATTTATTCACTCACTAGTTCCTGCCTGTACAGCACCAATCCCTATGAGAGATAAGAAGTAAACAAAGAGGGGATGGTTAGATAAAAAAATACATTTAGGGTTTAATAGTCATACAGTTCAATGTCCACTGAGCTGGTACTATGTTCCAGGGACTAGGCTCCTCCCTGTGGGGACATGCGTTGTTAAAACCCCAGGTCTCCAGTGGAAGGGCTCAGAGTCACAGAAAGCAAACTCTGTAAGTCTGAAAATTCCAGAGGGCATCCAGAATTGGCCCCCAACTTGGCAAATGGATGCTGACTGAATGCAGATTTTATCTTAAGAGATTTTAATTTTAAGGCCACTTTCCAAAATGTTCACTGCTCTTCCCATTCCCCATTTAACCACACTCAGGCGTATCTTGCCTGGATGCCCAAGAGTCTCCCAGGTGCCCTGAATAGACTGCATAGTATCTCTTCAGGGTTGGGCCAAATTTGGCCTTTTGTAATAGAATGACTAGACTTGTAGATGAGACTGGTAGAGTGATTGTCCTCAGAGCCCTTGTGCCCTAAAACTGAAGGAAAAATGACCTTTTAAATAGAAAACAAAATAAAGTTGGTGTGCATAAGTTCTTTTAAATTGATTTAGTATGTATACATATGATTATGTTGAGAAAACACGAAAGATGAAATAGCTTTAAGTATCAGACGTAAATGGATCCGAGCTGCCTGTTGGGAGGTAACTGGGCCGCCACACCCTTTGGTTTACCTGAGTCCCCTTGCGTCATGGTGCACCCAGGCCTTAGCTTCCCACATACTGGTCCTTTAGCTCAGCGCTTTTACTTACCTGTGGTTAATCCCAAACTTGCTTTTCTTGCTTTTAATAAATGTAAATAAAAACAAAAGCAGGGGGTGCCTGGGTGGCTCAGTAGGTTAAGCGTCTGCCTTCGGCTCAGGTCATGATCTCAGGGTCCTGGGATCGAGCTCCTTGTCGGGCTCCCTGCTCAGCGGGGAGTCTTCTTCTCCCTCAGCCCCTCCCCCCCCAACTCATGCTGTGTCTCTCTCTCTCTCTCATAAATAAATAAAATCTTAAAACAACAACAGATGTAAGCTTGGCCTTATAATCCCTTCTAGGAAGGCTGAAATTGGCTAGTAACTACTAGAGTTTTCTGGTCTGAGTGAAGTCCTTTCCTTTTTGCCATCTCACTTCTCTCACAAAATGGTGACCGTGAAGATGAAAGCTTTTTCCTCTGTCGAGTGTTTCTCTCCCCACCCCCTTTTCCTCTTTCGGAAGGGCTCTTAGGTCAGACAAGAGCATTGCACATATTTTGCAATCCGAAGAGATCAAGCAAGGATAAAGGGCGGGGGTTTCTTCCTCGGGGCACCCTCCAATGCCAGCAGCCTTCCCTTGGAGCCTCTGTAGACACTCCTAGATGTCTCCTGACATTTTCTGTGCCTTCGCCTTGGCGTAGGTCCCGCGTCAACTGTTGGGGGAGGCACCCGGTGTGTGTTTTTCCTCTGCGTTTCAGAAAGCCTATCAGGCAGTGCATGGTGTTGAAGTGGGTGCCCTGTGCTCTGTTATCAAATGATTCCTCAGGGCAAGGCCATTCGCTCTTCCACAAACTTGGGAGGTAAATTCCTCTTGCTCTGGACAGGTGTTGCCCAGGCCTGTGGCGACGCCCGTGCCTTTGTTCTAGTGTGTTCTGTAATCTCCCTTTGTTTGTTTATCTAGCTTTGTCTTCACAGCTCTTGGATGGAGACTAAATGTATCTGTCCTTTGCTGTTTGTTCTTTAATGCCATAGCATTAGTAGAACATGGGTACTGCTCTCTTTAAAAATATATATATATTTTGGGGGCACCTGTGTGGCTCAGTCGTTAAGCGTCTGCCTTCGGCTCAGATCATGATCCCAGGGTCCTGGGATCGAGCCCCGCATCGGGCTCCCTGCTCAGCAGGAAGCCTGCTTCTCCCTCTCCCGCTCCCTCTGCTTATGTTCCCTCTCTCGCTGTGTCTCTCTGTGTCAAAAAATAAATAAAATCTTTAAAATATATATATATTTTTATAGGCTAGGTAATAGATAGCCTTACAGTTGCATAAAGGTTAATGAAAGGCTTTTGGAATTTGTTTAGGTCATGCATTTCTTGTGACGAAGCACCGTCACAAATTATAAATCTCGTAATAATTCTAAGACTAAAGTTATCCTGAACAAACTGTGATCACCACCTCCCTCATGTCATAATAATAATGACAACTAACATTTGCCCAAGGCACAGTAGTTTGGAAAGTACTTCCCTGTAAATTATCCATTATGTTCCTCATACCATTATCAATGCCGTTTTACGGACAGAAACCCAAGGCTTGGAGAGGATAAGAGATTTGCCCAGGATCACTCAGGGGGTACATGAGGAGCCAGGATGTGAGGCCAGCCTTCTGACTATAGAGTCACAGGGGCTACCCAGCCCATGCAAGTTTCCTACACTTCTCCAAGAGACTCAGGAGCCAGCCGAGACTATGTGGTGATAAACGTACCAGGGTAGGCATCCAGGGACTGTGATTTATTTTATTTTATTTTATTTTATTTTATATTTAATTTTATTTTAGGGAGAGAGAGAGCACAAGTGGGGAGAGGGGCAGAGGGAGAGGGAGAGAAAGACTCGCAAGCACACTTCTACTCTGAGTGTGGAGCCTGACCTGAGGCCCTATCTCACAACCCTGAGATCATGACCTGAGCTGAAATCAAGTTGGACGCTCAACCAACTGTGTCACCCATGCACCCCAGGGACTGGAATTTGGTTCTCATTTTGCTGCCTGTAGTTGTGTGATCCTGAGAATTTCTTAACACATCGAGGCCTCAGGTTCCTCCTTTCTAATAGGAAGAGCTTGACCAGACCAGTGTTTGTCAGCGGGATGGCTTCATGTGGGCATTTCCAAGGCTCTGCAAATGCCTGACTGACATCATGGAGGCAGAGCCTGACCTTTGACCATTCTTAACACCTGTTTACAAATGTCTGAGTTCATTTCAGTAGTATCTTAGTTCAGCTGTTATAAATGTGAACTTAAGACGTATTGTTGGAGAAACCAGATTGCTATGTAGAACCAACACTAGTTTTGCAAACTTTATCCCTCACCCAATTTGGAAGACAAAACAATTAAAGTTGAAGAGGCCAAGGATGGATGGAGTTGAAAGTTTTTTAGAGAGGGTTGTCAGTATGCTGTTAGTATTCTTTCCCCATGGAGGGGGTAAAAGTGGGTGCTTTTCCCTCACCCCATGATCAGTGAGCAGAGCTTCAGGAAGACCACTTGGCATACTTGATCTGTGCCTCCTGCAGTTTGAGGAGACCCCGTGGACCTATATCTGACCCCCTTGTCAGAGACCTAGTGCCAGTGGCTGGCTAAAGCCCTCCATGTGGAGTGGAGGGTGTGATTTAGGACATGGCCGTATTTCCTTGAATGAAAGACCAGAGGTGCATGCTTCTTATGGACCAGATGCAGGTAAGAAAGAGCAAGAGCTAGCTGGTGGTTGCCTTAGATTTTGTGTAAGAAAGCTACCTAGGATGGCAAGGTGACCTCAAGAGAAGAGCCTGGAGGTAGGGATTGATGGAAGGCTCCTTAGTCACCAGTCTAAAGACATTGACGGACATTTGTCACAGGAACACAAATGAAAGTCCATAGAAGTGAGAGGCTCCCAAGAACTTATGACAACCACCCAGGAGAGAAAAAGGCAACTTTACATACTTCCTGGGTCCCACGGACACCAGTGCCACCCATCACAGCACCTGCTGAGTGAAACTTTCCCTGCCCCTTTGCCTCTCCTCTTTCTCCTGACCATTTCATATTTTCTGTTACCTTTCATGGGCCCTGAATATTGAGCATAATGGTTTAATTTATACACTAAAGGTAATACTTTTTTGTTTGTTTCTGATAAACTGATTTGAGAGAGTTCCTCAATTGCAAAAGCTTGAGAATCGCTAAAGCTCAGTGATGTTGAAAGCCACTTCCAACACCGGCCTCCATATCTGTTAGTACAGAGTGGAAAAAATGGCAGAATGTTTTTTTCCCCCCTTCTCCATTGTGTTCATATCCATTTAGATCTTTTGGCATGAAATTAAAGGAACTGAAAATGTTTCCTTCTTCATGAAGAGATGATACAGTGTTGATCCCACTCCTTTCCATCCCCCCACCTCCCAACACACAGACAATAGGAAACCCTACATTTAGATTAAGGGGAGAGTGGAAGAGGAAATAAGGAAAATGAGTGGAAGGAGTAACAAAAAAGAGGTTAAGGAACAGGAGAGGAAAGAGGAAGTGGAGGGAAGGGTTACTGTGGGCCCAGAGCAGCCAGAAGGGAAGGGAGCAGAGCCTCCTGAGGAAGGACTGGGCCTGCCTCTTCATTTCCCTGCTCCCACAGCTCCACTTCCCCAGCTCTGCCCCTCCTCCCATTCCCTGGGGGCCTGTGGGGAAGGCTCCCCTTGAGTGGGTCTGCCCACAATGACAAACACATCCCCTGGCCTTGTACACTCGCTTTGGTACTCACCTGCCACCATTTCAGTGCCTTCCTTCTCTGACTTCCTCCATGGGGTCTTACCAGGCTCCCTTCCCAGGGCTTGTTCCTCATCTGGCTGGACAGTGTGTCACAGGGTCACCTACGGCCGCAGGCTATAATGGAGTGCATCTTTTTACAGGACTGGTTCTATTTGCTGCCAAGCTTTATATGAGAGCAAACCTGCATATATTATGGTGTAGGATGTAAAATGTGTATGAATGCTAAATCCAACAGGAGACTTGATTTAAATGTTGGACTTTCAGCTGCTTCAGGCTTGGTTCACTCAGTTCCCTGGGGTTCTTCATTCACCCTGCTCTGCTATTAGAGGTGTTTTCCTGGGAGTGCTTCAGGAAATGTGGCCTAATTTGTTTCTCATTTCAGGAATATCTGTATTGGGAATAGCAAAAAGGATTCAAGAACCAGAGAGATGGCATTTTAATGGCACTTGAACGGTCTGACCCCCTGACTCCGTCAGATGCATGCCCACGGTATCATTAACAGGCGATCAGAACTTTTGAGCAACAGGAGTTGATCAGTTGCCAGACTGAATTGATGTAATTTTACCCCAAAGCAAAGAAATAAGATGAAAGAAATAAGATGTTATAATTAACTTGTATAAGTAAATATGTGGTATATGTAAAATTGTATTGAGACATCTAAAAATACTTAAAATAGCGCCAGGATGTCTTGCTAACTTCACAGATCCCTGAGCATCCAGTATTACAGATTATTGAGATGGATAATAGGCCATTTTACAAATGCTATTGTTGTGCTTAAAAGACATACATTGCTTTTGTATTCAAAGTTCTATTAATTTAAAGATGACTTCATATTAGGTAAACCTCAAGATCACAAGAAGTGGTAATATATCACAAAAAGTATGAAAAAGTAAGAAAATCGTGAAGCATGACCAACCTTCTGGTCTTTAAGCAGAAATTTTAGTTCCCAGTTAATTGACTATAAGGACTTCAGAAGAATCACATTCATGCATCGTGTTTTATAGGTGATGAAGTACTTCCACATTAATCATCTCACTTAGTTCTCCCAGAATCTGTGGTGCTGTTACCAGTATACAAATTGGCATTGAAGAGTTCCACATTATAGCATGTTTAGGACCTTTTGGTTGCAAATGTGAGAAACCCAAACCTATCTTAGGTAAGAAAGGCAATTTATTGGAAGAACACTGATGTGGTTTTGTTGTTGTTATTATTGTTCTTTTTTTTTTTTTTTCTTCCATAGACTTCTTGAAAGCATTGAATAATCCAGACATAGGGAGAGTCAGAGGTACAGGTGGGTTATGACTACTTCAAGCCAGGGACTAGAAGTTCGTCGAGATTCTTCTCAATCTCATGTATCTCTCTAGATGTTGGCTCCACTCTCTCTCACTTCAGACTAGCTTTCTCCACTTGGTGGAACACATGCTTGCCAAAAGTACCTGAGTTTTAGAGCTAAGTGTGGACCCACAGGAGAGAGCTTAGTTTGACTCTTACTTCATTGCGAGACCACAAGCCACAAAGAAGGACTGTGGCTCGGCTTAAGTCTGGTGCTAGCCTGTGGATGCATGAGCAATAGCCAAGGAGCTAGGCCCTAATGTATGCATATGGTGGCTCCTGTGGCAGAAATGTATGTATGGAGGGGTTGTGAGAATAGAGGTAGGGAGGGGACAGATTCCTGGAAAAGATGTGCTGGGCAGAAAATCCCATAGGTTTGTACTCCGTGCTATGCACGGGTGGCCTATCAGTGGAACCCTCCAGCCTATAGTAGCTGAAGTTATGCTCAGCTCAATCAGGGGGATGACTGTATATTATGGAAACTCCACAGGTCGTTACCTTCACAGAGGACACATCTTCCCCACCTCATACCACAGAGAATGTAAGCCATGATCTGTCTGTTCAAGCCCGGGGTCAACATGGTGGGGGTTTGTTCTTGAGCTCCTGGTTTAAGGGTAAAACTGGTAAGAAAAAAACTATGAGAAAATAACTCTTTCCTTATATGACAAGTGTCAGTGAGACAAGGATGAGGGTTTGGGCTGGACTTGAAATTCCAACTACTTAGTCCTCCTCAGAAGGTCTATCCACAGATGTTTCAACCAGTCTTCCAGTGCGGAGGGGGAAAGAAAAAGTTTGGGCAGGGGAAGCCACAATTCTAGGAATTAACAAGAGGGGTCGTTTGGTGAGAAATGTTTGATTCCCAGGCAGGGATCAGGTGCGGCCAGGCCTAGACAACTGTGAAGGAGCATATGATGCTGGAACCAGAGATCCGTTCTTTGGGAACTTAGCAACTGGTTTTCTGTAATCACTTGGAGTTTTCTGTAATCACTTCCTTTTATTTCTCTTAATGTTTTCTCGGAGGTAAGGGCATATTTCAGCTGTGCTGGAGGAAACTTCCACCCCCCTACCCCCCATGCAAACCCTCTGACTTTCTGTGTCCATTCTTTATGGGAGGAGCCTAATATCCATGGGGTTAGCTTGGCGATGGTTCTGGAATAACAGTGAGAAAATTCCAAGGGTCAAGAGAAACTCCCCCTTTTGTGGTTGGTAATGATGGTAGTGGCAGGAAGCTGTATTAAGTGTTTAGAAGCTGAGATGGTTAATTGTATGGGACAAGTTGGCTGGGCCACGGTGCCAGATAATTGGTAAAACATCATTCTGGATGTTTCTGTGAAGGTGTTTTTGGATGAGGTTAACATTTAAACTGGTGGACTTTGAGTAAAGCAGATTACCCTCTGTAACATGGGTGGGATTCATCCAACTGTTTGAAAGCTCCAATAGAACAAAGACTAGCCTCCCCTGAGCTAGAAGAAATTATACCAGCAGACTGCCTTTGGACTCCTTCCTGGGTCTTTGGCCTGTCCTACACATTTTGGATTTACTAAGCCTCCACAGTTACATGAGCCAAGTCCTTAAAATAAATCTCTTTTCCTCTACACACACACACACACACACCCTACTAGGTTTGTTTCTGAGGAGAACCCTAATTAATACAGAAGCTATTCCTACAACCAAACTTTACACGGAGATTGCCCACTCAGAGCTCTTCTTAAATCATGGAAGCTGTTGCGTAGCCTTATACTCAAAGAGTATAACAAGAGAGAAGAACGTAATTTCACGAAGATCAGTGACTGTTGATTATTTATCGAGGGCCTCTTTCTGCCAGGTCTTAAAACTCAGCAGATATGTAGGGAGGGGAGTGAAAGGGGGTTCAGGTTCATAGAACAACTTGGGCTGGGAGCATGTAGGAGTATATGGGGTTGTGGGAGGGAGTGGGCGAGAGTAGTAGGTGCCCAGGAAGTATGAAGGGAATTCTGGAGCTCTTATATCGGAAAAGGGTTTCATGGCCTTGATTGCCAGCTGAAGGAGTTAGGCCTTTTCCGTGTAGGCAAATACAATCCAGGGAGGATTTTTGAAAGAGGGAGAAGAGGCAGTGCAACATTGAGTGACTTAGAAGGAAAAGACTGGGACTAAGGAGTCCATTTGGAAAGTTATTATATATATTCCATATTAATTCCTTGATTCTTTGATTCACCGGACATTTATGGATCCCCTGTTAGTGTCAGGCATCGTACAGCTTAAAGAGAAATAAAATGGTGACTATGTCTCTAAGGAGCCTGCCATTCTGGGGAGAGATGTATGTGGTGGAAGAAATGTAAGCAAATGTTTGTGGAGCTATTTCCCAGTCTTCTGTATGTAGGCCTGAGGCCTGGCCCACATCCGTTTCAACATAGAACTGAGAGTTCAGAGGTTTTTCAGGGTGTCTAAGAGAATGGTGCAAAGTTCTTTTGTCCCTTGTTCATACATTGTCTCAGAGTAACAGAAAACGAAAGTCCAAATGGAAGTGGGGGAAATAATTCTGGTAATTATGAACCTGATATAAATATATCCTGTCAGCTCCTCAGGGAGGGAGAATTTGTCTTCTAGGCTGACTCAGGATTTGGCCCAGAGCAGGAGAGAATGCCCTTACACCTGGTAAACTCTGTGCTTATGATTCAGATGGACTCGGGAGCATAAAAGATTGGACTTGGACCTGTAGCCAGAAAACAGTATTTTCTTATCTTTAATCTCCACAAAGCATGTGTTTATTCTTCTCTCACAAAAGCCAAGCCTAAGGTACACTGCCTATTTTATTAAGGATTTATTCCTCTTTGGACAGCTGTGCACCCTATAAACACCCTCCTACAAAGGAGGCAGGGAGAGGAGGAATGCACACCCTCTGAGAGCTGGCCTGTGAAGCCTTTCTGTGGTCCAGTGATGGAAGCAGAGTTACACCCTGGAGTGCCATGGTTCAGTGAAGGGCTGGGAAGGGTATTCATGTCGGTTACTCATTCATCCGGAAAGGCTCAGCACTATCTCATGAACCTGGTTTCTGAGAGGTAGGGCAACCTGACTGCACTTTACAACTTGGTAAATGATATATTCTAAGGCCTCATAAAAATTAGTCCAGACACATGCTATAAAGCTGACACCATGAAATGAACAAAGAGTGAAGGTCTCCTTCTGATTTGGAGTTCAGGATGGGCCAAGTTATGCCGAGGAGGAAAGAGGTTCTTCTGGTCCTTTCCCTTGTTGCAATTGGCATGCTCGACCCCCTGGCAGGGCCCTCAGATTCCCACCGCAGACGCAAATCTCTACTTTAATAGATGTCATGAAGTGGGAAAAGCTATCTTTCTAGAGGTTTCTGGAGTATCCCGCATTGCTCCTTCCTCCAGTTCCTCCTTTCAATTAAATGATATAATTAATTATCTTGAAAGTAATAAAGGCTACCATTTACTGTGGACTTAATATGTGCCAATTTATCTACATCTGTTATGTTTAATTCTTCCCATCATGTATCATGTTCGGTAGTGTTATCACCTGAGAGCTAGAAAGAACTTGCCAAAGTCATACACCTAGAAAATGAGGGAGTCTACATACAAACCTAGGCCTACCTCCTGCCACTGCCACACTGACACAAATTCTACTGTATTTAAGGCAGTATCTGGGTCATTTTTACTTGTTTACTTTGGAGGTACAACGCAGGTCCTATAGTCATGCATGGTTTAAGTGGAAGGGGGTAAGAGGTCTAATTTTCTTCCTTCTAAAGGTTCTCTGGCTCTTTCCATTGAGACAGAGTACAGGGAAAGATACATGAGAAAATTCTGGGTCATCTTTTTTGAGCGCTCTGTCAAATTTTAATAGCAAGACAATAGCTAAGTAAAGAATTACGGTTAAGACCTTGGCATATTAGCTTCTAATATTTTCTTTTAAAGAGAAACTTCTTGACTGTTTTAAAAACAATTCAAACTATTTGGGAAAGCAAAAATGAAAAGTGCAAGTGAATCAACCAGAATCCATTGTCTAGAAATTGCCACAGCTAGTTCTGGACAGATGCATTTTTCTATGCATGCACACTATAGATAGACTTTATATAAAGATGGCGTCAGGAAGATAAATGGATAAAGAAGATGTGGTGTGTATATATACACAATGGAATACTACTCAGCCATCAAAAAATGAAATCTTGCCATTTGCAATGACGTGGATGGAACTAGGGGGTATTATGCTAAGTGAAATAAGTCAATCAGAGAAAGACAATTATCATATAATCTCACTCACATGTGGAATTTAAGAAACAAAACAGAAGAGCATAGGGGAAGGGAAGGAAAAATAAAACAAGACGAAATCAGAGAGGGAGACAAGCCATAAGAGACTCTTAATCATAGGAAACAAACTGAGGGCTGCTGGAGGGGAGGGGTTGGGGGGATGGGGTAACTGCTGATGGACATTAAGGAGGGCACGTGATATAATGAGCACTGGGTATTACGTAAGACTGATGAATCACTGAACTCTACCTCTGAAACTGGTAATACACTGTATGTTAATTAATTGAATTTAAATTTAAAAAATAAAGATGGTGTCATGACATAGGCATTATTTCTCAATGAGAAACTTTGAATTTAATAGATGAAAAATCAAATAAAACCCAACTGGAGGAATTTGTTGAAACTCAAGTAAATATTTCTTCTCCATGAGGGGTATTTCCTAAATATCCCTCTATGGTGATAAAAGAGGTCGTGAAGAACATTAAAAAGGTCCCCCCCCCCGATTTTAGATGGTATAAAAGGAGAATGTTAACAATGTCACTCTTCCATCTCCCCTTTGCCCATTTCTCAAATGCTATTGTATTATTATTTTCAAATTATCCAGATTGATAATGTTTATATTCTGTAATTATAATTCTATTGTTTTAGTATGACTTCTTTGTTTAAGTAGAAGTATTGTTCCCCACCAGTTTTCATACTATAGTTTCTTTGATCTTTACTTTGATTCAGCCCTTATCTGTTTGGATTTCATTGTCAGATATTTTTTTCAAAAGGGGCACATTGGCGCCATATTCCCTGGTTCTTTCATGTTTGAAAAAATCTGTTGTTTTTATACTAGAAAGGTATCATGACTGCATCAATGCTCCTGAGTCCTTTTCACTTGAATTTTGTGTCTATTTCTCTTGTCTTCTGCTATTGCATGTTACTATGAAGACCTATGAGATGAGGCCAATCTATATTTTTCACCTTTGTAGGTGTGTTGGTCAGTCTTTCAGAGAAACAGAACCCATTGTGTGTGTGTGTATCCATCCTATATGCAGGATGTTTATATAGAGATTTATGATAAGGAATTGGCTCTTGTGATCATAGAGTCTAAGTCCCAGGATCCGTAGTCAGCAAGTTGGAGGCCCACGAGACCTGAGGTGTAGCTCCCATAGGAGACTGAAGGCCTGAGAAGTAGGGGGCCTGATGGTGTGAAGTCCAATCTGAAAGCCAGTGGACCTGAGGCGCAAGAAGAGCCCATGTTTCAGTCCCAGTCCACATGCTGGAAAAGATGAATGTTTCAGGTTGTGGCCAGACAGGACGAGGTCCCTCTCACTCAGCCTGTTTATTCTACTTAGGTCTTCAATTGACTGGATGAGAACCACCACACTGGAGAAGGCAATCTACCAATTCAACTGTTAATCTTATCCAGAAACAACCTCACAGACACAACCACGGTAATGTTTAGCCAAATATTTAGACACACTGTGGTCCAGTCAAGTTGACACATAAAACTAACCATCAGTAAGTGGGAATGTGCTTATCTGGATATCTAAGGTATTCTTTGTTCATCCTTGATGTTCAGTAGCTGATTAAGCCTTCTGTTTCAAATTTTCTCGGAACTGATTTGCATGTCCAGTTTTTTCCTTCACTTGGGGTGTGTGTATGGGGGATTTTTTTTGCTACTTTATCTTTCATCACACCTTCTGCCTCATTTGTAGTTTCTGTAGCACAGAGGCACCAATGACCATTATTTGCGACTTTAGTATTTTTTCCTCAACATTTATTAGTGTTATTCTAATTGAATTCATAGTTTGTCTTTTACAGTTTCATATTCACTGGTGTCTCGTCCTCCTTGCCATTTCTAGTTTATCAATGAGCCCTATGATGATAATGCTTTGGTCAAGTCTTTCTTTTACTCTCATTCTACTGTTTCGTCATCTTTGTGCTCATACTTTGTTGAAATCATATTCTCTTTAATTTAGGCTATGGCTTAAAGCAAATGTTAATGCTTTTCTTCTAGGTTTTTCTTCTGTCCTTTTTTCCTCCCTCCTTCCCATTTTTCCTCTTCCCCTGTATTATGTTTTCAGAGTTTTATGGCATTTATTTCCTTCTTTTCTTTCTTTTTTTTTTAAATTTAGGGAGCATCATCTCATTATGGAGAAGTAGACTGTATGGTAGAGGGAAAGAGAACCAAACTGAGCATCAGATAACCTTAAATTCTAGTCCATAGCTCTAGCATGTACAGCTCAAACTGGGGAAAGCACCTCATCTTTGTCAGCTGTAAAATGGGATGATAGTATCAACCATGACTATTTCAGAGAGCTATTGTGAGGCTCAAATAAGGTAATTAAATGAAAGGGGTTTGTAAATAGCAAAGTGGCATTTCATATAAAAAGGTGTTGTCATTGTTTTGTTGTTACAGTTACTGTTATTGAGCTTTTATTTGTAGAGATTGTTGTAAAGATGGTTAGACCAGAGTCCTTCGGAGAGGGATTCAACAGGGTCAGGTGGCTGACCTTCTGATTAAGCCAGGGAGTTTTTCCAGGCATTCGCATTTCCTCTGTTCTTCATCTGATAAGGAGAGGGAATGTGCAGCCTTTGAAGGATGTTTTTAGGTTATTCTGTCTTCCATCTCTCATCTCCCCTGGGAGGTAATAGGTTTAGAGATTCACCCACCTGAAGGCAGGTGACTTAGTTTCTCTTATAGCTCTATGTTTTCATAAATATGGATAGGACGTCCAAGCAATCCTTATATTAAAGAGTTAATAGCATTGATTGTACTTTAATACTTATATGGGTTCCTTTCACCTTTCAAGAGATTTGCAGTTTTTAATTTTAAGATTCTTTTCAAACCATAGGCATGAGAAATATGTTCTCTACTGACTTGAAGGAGAAGAGCTATGAAAGCTTTGACCACAAAGACTTGAGTAATAAGCCTTGTTTATAATAATACTAAGGCTGAATCATGCAAACTAAATGAGTTATTCACTTAGCAGTTTTATTTTGAAAACTGACATTTTATTTATTCAACTTCAACATCACTGATTTTCTAAAAAAAATTCCTCTTAAATATGCATATTTTAAAAAGGCAATTGGTACACAGGACTAGGTTTCATACCCTCACACATTCTGGAAAGTCAAATAAGCTCATTGACATCATTGATTTTGCACTCCACTTTACTCATGCTTCCAAAATAATCTTGGTTTGGGTGGAAGCAATATTGGATTGAAGAGTTTTAAAAGAAACTCTTTATACGATGATTATGATTTTTAATTTTTAGCTTATGAAGTGATATTATTGCTTTTACATTCATTTAGCCTACTCTACTAATAAATCTATGTAATCTATGTAATATTTCCTGTAACACTGGAACTCAATGGCAGCCACAGAAATGGAGTCATAAGACATCAAGCAGGGGACCGACCATTTGTAAGTATTGACTTCAGATGAAGTGTTGACGCTGGGCAGAACCCAAGACTGTTCTTGTCCTTGGAGAATGACAGCTTCACTGTATACAGGTGTGGCGCTGCTGCCGTCCGAAGCCATACCTGTGTTCATGAAATGGTCCTCTCAACCCAACACTTAAATGTTTACGCTAGAAATGCTATTCCTACTGCTACAGTTCAGGGAACCATCCGCTGAAATTTATAGCCCAGTTCTTCAGTACATTTTGGCTGTGTTTGTTTTTAGGACTCATGTTATATTGAAATAAATCCATCACATTATTTGGAAGTATGTCCCTTATAGTTCTGTTTTCTTTACTAGTTATTAGCATAATTATTTCAAACCTGAAACAGAGATTGAAAGTGGAAACTTAGATTTCAATATACTATAAGGAAGGTCATTATTACAGAACTTATTATACCACCTTTGCACCATTCGAAAAAAAGAAAAAAGGGAGAAAGAGCCCTCTTCAAAAGAACTATATATTTCCTCAGCCTTTAGCTGATTTGGCAGGACATGCTGGGTGTGGTGTTTTTATTCACTGAAACTAGTAAGTTGTTTTTATTTCAGATTCAGCATATCTGAAGTTCATTGCCTGGGCTGTCTTTGTGTGTCATGGACCCAAGAAAGGCCAATATAGATTGAGGAAAACAAATACTAATGAGCATTAGTAGAAATATCAGGTCAAATACCTAATACAAGCTTCATCTTGGATAAAAAAATGATTTATGGTTTGGTTTGTCAAGATACACACTTTATGCTTTCCTGACTCTCTTCACTCTTCTTCTGCTTTAATTAAGTTGGTAGTTTGCACGTGCTTCCCATGTTTTTCTAGTCTCAGCAGCATGGTGGAGTTAATTGTGAGTAAAAACACCCAGCGTTTAGTCCCAGGTCAGTAACTGTGTGTTCACTTAGTCTTTCTGTCCTTAGGTCTCCAGTCTCCATCTCGGAAAGGAGGCTTTCCCCGCGCAGGGGGCACGCCACACACACGTGCTCGCAGAACGGCTCTTCCTCAGGAACCGCACAGGGGCATGCGCAGAGAGGGCTCTTGGCTCTCCCACTCCCGCTTTAACCAGAGCAGTCTTACTTTTTATCTACTTATTATATGCAGCTTAACCATAAGGTTGTACATATATCCGAGGTTTTGCTGAGAAAAAAAAAAATGAGCAAAACTTGAAATCCACTGTTATCTGTTTTTGGTTCCCTTTTGGCTGCCTTCTTTGAATTCATTGAATCTTTTTTATGACTTAATTTTATCTCTTTTATTGGCTTGTTAGCCATATCTCTGTTATGTTATTTAAGTGGTTTCTTTATGGATAGTATAGTATACATAACTTATCATCACCTAGTGGTGTTATTCCACTTCACCTAGAGTCTACAAACCTTACCACAGTATACCTCCCTTCCTCCCTTCCCAGGCTGTGTGCTTTGATGCCATTCATTTAAGGCCTCCATATATTATATACCCACAATACATTGTCATTATTTTTGCCCTAAGCAATCAGTTATCTTTTTAAAAAAAGATTTTATTTAATTATTAGAGGGAGAGAGCATAAGGGGGGGGCGGCGGCGGGAGAGGAGAGGGAG
Source organism: Neomonachus schauinslandi (assembly GCF_002201575.2). Taxonomy (NCBI): domain Eukaryota; kingdom Metazoa; phylum Chordata; class Mammalia; order Carnivora; family Phocidae; genus Neomonachus; species Neomonachus schauinslandi. Next base: position 86,760,345 of record NC_058403.1, on the reverse strand, counting down.
AAGAAGACCCCCCGCCCCAAGCTGATCAGGGAGTCTGATGTGGGGCTTGATCCCAGGACCCTGAGATCATGACCTGAGCCAAACGCAGACAGTTACTGACTGAGCCACCCAGGCTCCCCAGCCATCAGTTATCTTTTAAAGATACTTTAAAAATGTGACAAAAATTGCTTTATACTTCATAGTTTCCATTTCTGGTGCTCTTCATTTCTTTGTGTAGACATATATTTCCATATAGTATCATTTTCTTTCTTTTTTTTTTTTTTCAAAGATTTTATTTATTTATCTGAGACAGAGAGAATGAGAGAGACAGAGAGCACATGAGATGGGGGAGGGTCAGAGGGAGAAGCAGGCTCCCTGCCGAGCAGGGAGCCCGATGCGGGACTCGATCCAGGGACTCCAGGATCATGACCTGAGCCGAAGGCAGTCGCTTAACCAACTGAGCCACCCAGGCGCCCATTTCTTGTTAAAGTACCTCTTTTAACATTTATGGTACTACAAGTCTGCTGATGATAAATTTTTGAAGGTTTTTTTTGAGTTTGAAAAAGTCTTTATTTGCCTTCATTTTTTGAAAGATATTTTCACTGCTAAAGTATTCAGGTTGACAGTTTTTTTTCTTTCAGTATTTTAAAGACTATATGCCAGTATCTTCTAGATTGTGTTGTTTCCAAAAAGAAATATGCTTTCATATATATATATATGAAAAAATATATATAAATATATATATATATTTGTTTTTGTTGTTCTGCATGTAATGTGTCTTTCGTCACTGGCTGTTTTTAAGATTTTCTAATTATCACTGGTTTTAAGTAATTTGATTGTAATGTGCCCAAGTATAGTTTTATTCATGTGTCTTTTCAGTTTTTGGATCTGTGGGTAAATGGTTTTCATCAAATTAGGAAAAACTGTAGCCATTATTACTTCAAGTATTTTTCTGCCCCTCCCCCTTTCCTTGGGAATTCCAATTGCAGGCATATTAGACTTCTTGAAGGTGCCCCCAGAGCTCACTGAAGCTCTTTTTATTTTTTTCAGATTTTTAAAATCTCACTTTCATTTTGGACAGTTTCTTTTGTTATGTATTAAAATCCATCAATGTTTTCTTCTGCAATGTCTAATCTGCCATCAGTTCTGGACATTTTTCGTCGTAGACATTTCAGTGTCTATCTCTAGAGATTCAGCTGTCTTTATATATTCCATGTCTCTAGTTAACACATTTAATCTTTCTTTCTTGAATGCATAGAATACAGTTATAATAACGTTTTTAATATTCTTATTCACTAAATATATCATCTGTATATATCACCATGTGAATTGTAGGTCGATTTTGAGCAATTGTTCTAGTCATCATGGGTCACTTTTTCCTGCTTCTCTTCTTGCCTTGTAAATTTTGGTTGGACGCTAGACATGTGATTTTTATCTTGTTGGATATTTTTATATTCCTATAAATATTCTTGAGCTCTGTTCTGGGTTGCGCCTAAATTTCTTGGAAACAGTAGCTCCTTTTGTGTCTGGCTTTAAAACTTTGTTAATCAGAACCAAAGCAATATTTAGTCTAGGACTTGTTTTTCCCCTTTACTGGGGCAAACCCCTTTTAAGTACTCTAACTGATGCCCTCATAAATGATGAGGTTTTCTAGTTTTGCTAATAGGAACAGGAAATTTTTTCATTCCACATGAGATTAGGGTATTGTTCCCTTTAATATTTTCAGTTTCCTTTTTTTTTTCACCTGGCCTCAGGTAGTTTCCACACCTGCATGCAGTGATTCGTAGGTACTCAGCTAAACGCCAAGGGTCACTCCATCGGTGCCCAGCTCTCTTCCATCTGGTAACCTGCCCTGTGGATTCTAGATGCTTTGACTTTCTCACACTCACAGTTCTGTCTCCTGCTCAGGGAGACAGTCAGGCTCTGCTTGATTTTCCCTTTCCTGTGCCAAACCTGGAAACTTTGTCTAGGCACAAAGCTAGGGCCGTCACAGGGCTAACCTTATTTGGTTCTCATCTCTCAAGAATCACCGTCCTTGGCTGCCTGATGACCAAGATTTTGTGAACCATTGTTTCATATATTTGTTCAGTTGTTTCAGGAGGGAGGATGAATTCAGTTGTTGTTCTTTCATTTTGGCCAGAAAGAGAAGTCGGTTTAGAGTCCTTTAAAATATTATTCTTGGGGAGAAAGGATAACCTGAATAGGACAAAGCCATTGGTAATATAATAGGATACATATACGAATTTAAGGAAGGTTTCATGGGACTTGGTGCCTGAATAAGCATGGGTGGCGAGAGAAAATTTCCATTCCTCACAACTGTATGACTGTGTGGATGGCAACGCCATTTTCTGAGTTTAGGAGTTCAGGGGAGGGCATGGTTGGATGTAGGGCTGGGGAAATGAGTTCCAGTTACCTACATGATCTGTAGGAAATCCAGATGGAAATGATGAGGTGGCAGGTAGAGAGATGGATCTGAAGCTCAGGAAAGAAAGAACATGGATAGAACTATAGATTCTGGAGAAATCCTTTTAGAAAGGCTAGTGCCCAATTGAAAAGGACTATTTATCTCAAGTTTTGTGACTAGAAATTAAATGTGGACCACTTGGTAATGGATATAATCATTCCACTCTAAAAAAATTTATTGATATTAACACTGGGTTCTATTCACTGTAGTTTATATGTGTGTGTGTCCATTTTCTTTTTCTCTAATAAATTTTAGATTGGAAAGAAACAAAAACCTCAACCCTAAAGAATATCCTATTGTATAGGGTGGTATCTTCACCTCTACTTCAGATTTTATTACAGCAAAAAAAAAAAAAAAAAAAAGAAAAAGAAAAAGAAAAAAGAGTAGGTTAAATGTTCTGTTTTTCTTTGAATTTCTACGATTGCATGTTTGCATGCCGATAAAACATGTATCAACAATTTTTTAGAATACTTTAAAAAATGGCAGTTTGTTAGGTTCTTTGATATATCATGTAGCTCTTGAATTCACTGGAATTGAATAAACAATACTATTATTAATGTAAGTCTTATGGTATTTCAAAACTTGGCTCAAGTTGAAACTTTCAGTATTAAAAATTTTACTTTCAGTATTATATATTTCATGTCTTTCGACAGTGGTTTGGGACCTATGTCAAAGAGATGAGAAAACAGGCTAAAACCTATTCATCTAAAAAAGCAGTGCAACAACTTATGTGGAAATCAGGTATGCTGATTTAGATTATATGAGACCTTGGGTGGGTGTATTTCTATTATTAGGAGAAGAATGAAGAACATAGTATCATACAACTGTCAGGCCACACCAGTCAAGGATCATCCATATCAAGTCTACCCTGGTCATTTGGAAAATGAGAATTTTCAAGATTTGTATTTTTGAGGATGCAAAAACACGGAATATAGGAAGAAGGTCAATAGTCCTAAATGCTAACTAATATTCCTGCACTTCATTTAGCATGCAGTCCAACTGACCTTCATTAGACCAACCTCCCTCTGAAGTCACAGTAGTCTTTGTGCTAATTGGGTGGTGGGGGTGCTTGCTTCGGCAGCACATATACTAATTGGGTGGTGGGGAGGTGGTGTTTGAATGAGGACAGAAGCCTGTTTGCTGTTCCTCCAGCTATCTCTGGAGCTTATTTTTAAAGGTTAATTATAAAACTTTAACTTTTCTTAGGGAATGCCCTTTTGCAAGCAAGTTTATATCTACCATGCAAATTTAATAATTAGGCTGAAAATAAACCAAATCCACTCGAGAAGAGAGGCTCAATCTGATTTACAATGGAACTGAAGTGTCAGGCTCAATGACAGAATTTCAGAGAACATGCAATTTAGGAGGTTGTTTGTTGAATCCAAATCCTTTTAGTTTATTTCAGTTTTTTTTTTTTTTTGCCTTTTTTTTTTACTTCAGTACTATCAGTACATGGTACAAGCAACAATTAGATTTTTAGCAACACAGTTGACAATAAAACTTAATTCTGTTTCCTAATAATTTGTTTAGTATTTGATTAAGAAAATTATGGGTTTATCTCTTTTTTTTTTTCATGAAAACAGTATCAGGAAATACTGCATTTGTGTGTGTCTATATGTGTGTGTGTATGATGACTGAGCTACCCCTTTGACTGAAATTTTAACAATTGAATTCACTCTGGACACAAGTCATTCTAAAATATTCTCCATAGTTTCTTGTCCTTTATAACATCATCACAAACATGGAAAAGAAGGAATTCCTGAATCTCCTGCCATATAAAACCTGATTCCATTTTTTTATTTTCTCAGACTTTGTGACATATATACAGAGTTGTAAAATAGGAATTACTTAAAAATACAATGGCTATAACTTAATTACCTCAGGGTAGTTCAAGGTGTTTAGTGTGAACACTGTTTCAATAGGGCCTCTGATGTTTATTCTGATAACATTATTACACTGGAAACACTATAAACACTATGGGTTTTAATTCCGATAAGATATTTGACAAGTCTCCCCTGCATTTCCTATAACTTGGAATTGGACCTGGAGGCTTGACTGGACTAATGTTCAAATTTTAGGCAAGAATATTTCAGAGGTGGTGGTGCTGTGTCCTTGATTTTGTACCACAGTAGGAGGCATGCAAAACCTCATTGTCCTACTTTTCGTGATGGCAGGATGGATCGGTGGTTTCGGTGTTGCAGTCTGGGCCATCCATTATGAAGTCCGCCATCATTTGTGTAACATTCCAATCCAGTGCAGGACTGGATTCGCCAGCGTTTTATTTAGGCTTTTTTTAAAAATCTACAGCTCATAAGTGAGCTAGTTCCCTTGATTTCTTCGGTGCATTATCCTTGATGGGTACAGGCAACAGGATGAAAGAATAGAGAATCCAGAGAGGATGGTACTTTGATGTCAGGCAGCCTGGTTACCAGCTCAGAAGGCTATAATACCTGTCTGAGATAGGCACAGCACTCTAATGCCTGAGGGAGATGCAGGCAAGAATACGATCAGAACTAAAGCAGATGCCTGTCCTGAGAAAAAGGAACATAATTTGGAGTGATCTCCAATGCTTGGGAAACACTTCAGTCTCCCACTAACCATTGGGGTCTTGATTCCCAGATCTAGGTGGTCTCTGAAGGGAACAATGCAGGAAAGCTGCCTCTAGGCTGGCTATGCTGGCTCTCCTCGTATCCAGAAAAATAAAGGAGTCTTTCCTTTTTTCTAGACAACAGTCAATCATTTTGAATGAGTGTTGTTTTTAAGACTTCAACTATTCACCATTTTTTTCTCACTGTTTGCTGCTTGGAATTTTGTTTTGTTTTGTTTTTCTTTGCTGGTAGATACTTTTACGAAATATTTCTGCTTGCCGGAAGACTGACAGAAAATACACTATATTTTGCACAAATGTGTGTATTTGTGCATATGAGCATGCACTGGGGGTTATCTTAGCTGTTGACGTTCTAAGTCTCCAAGGGAGGGAGACGGAAGATGGCTTTTAGAGGTAAGGTCTTTGGGACATGGGACATATCAAGTCAGCAGGAAGTCCTTCCCACTGCTTTCCCCCTTCCTTCATCATGTTCTTGACCTGGGGCCTCCAGATTGTTTATCATTCCTTAACTTATGGCTAAAATCCTGAAACTTTGGGAAATGTGCTTTAAGAATTTCATTCTGGGGGCACCTGGGTGGCTCAGTCGTTAAGCGTCTGCCTTTGGCTCAGGTCATGATCCCAGGGTCCTAGGATCGAGCCCCGCGTCGGGCTCCCTGCTCCGCGGGAAGCCTGCTTCTCCCTCTCCCACTCCCCCTGCTTGTGTTCCTTCTCTGGCTGTCTTTCTCTCTGTCAAATAAATAAAACCTTAAAAAAAAAAGAAAAGAAAAGAATTTCATTCTGAATATCCAGGCATTTCATTACTGAGTTTAATGTAAGACATCGTTTCCAAGCATGCCTCCTTTGTTCAATCATGACTACACATTCATTGAACCATTTGTGTGAGGCACTGGCTAATGCTGGGCACACACCAAGGGGAGTAAGATGTGTTTCCTGCCTTCTAGCAAAGAGACAGATCTAAGCAAATAATTACAACCAATGTGAACATCAGAGCACAGAGAAGGAGAAATTAATTCTCCCTGGAGGAGGTGATGTTTCTATTGGGTTTCTCAGATTCTTTTCGTTTTTTCTAATCTTAAATTTCCACTCTCAGTGGGGCAATTTATTCTGTCCCTGTAGTTTGGAGCAAGGAGAAGATTTAGGCAAAGTACTTCTAGAAAGACTAGTCCTCCAAGAAACAAGAGAACCCTTTCTCAATATTCCTGTGCTGTTTCCTCTCCTACTTCATCTGTAGGGCATGGCCAAAACGACTGTTCTTATAATCAACAGCAGTTCACATTCAGAATGATACCATTGTCCCCTTTTTTGCATATAAAAATATTTTTTAAATGGCTGATTTTTTTTTCCCCTCTTCACTCTTCTTCCAATAGCCTTACAATTATTCAAGCTGGTGTGACAAGTAATACGACTCAGAGGAACCCCTTTAAGATAAGAACCTGGTGGGAAGAGGCTAACAGGAGGCCCATGATGGTAGTGTGAACAAACACATTAGCTTGTATGTGCCTGTTGCCCATCTGCAGAAGCCGGGAAGACACTAAACCCAAGTCCTAGTCTCCCAGTGCAATGGCAACTTGTCATCTCCACCTCTGTGGGACGAACTGAATGAGTGAAAGAAAAGCATATTTCTAGAAAGTTCGCCCTTGCTTGTTTATCCACAATAGGAATTCTCATACCTTGTGGTAGTGGGAGCCTTCACTTTATTCTAGAGGCTCTCTTCCACCTCAGCTTACAAAGGAGCCCCCAAAGGGAAAACTACTTTATGTTCTTATATACAGGTGGGTCACAGAAATAAAATGAAAAGCAAAGAGGAACACATGATTGTTCTGCTCACTGTCTCATTTTGAAACTACCTCACTTGTATAGAACATTTAGGAAGCCTGTAAATGTCATGTTCCCAGGGAAGATTGTTTTTCTTAGGAGTCAGTCCTTTAAAAAATTTCTTCCATTGGCACACGTGTCTACTTAAATCCTCGTTCTCATTCTGACGTTTGATAGAACTAGCAAGTATTTGTGTCAGCCTAACAATTGACCCACATGACCCCTCCATTAGCAGACAGGAAGTGGGTCACTATGTTTTTATAGCACATGAGCTGAGAAGTAGAAAACATTCTGTGTAATGGGCACATGCTGAGGCTGCGATTTTGTAAAAAGTCATTGTTTTGACTTCCTGACACTCGCATTTAAATAATATGTTTCATCTCAGCTCTTAGCACTCTGGGAGGGGCTATATATCCTATTTCTGTGTTTGAGGAAAGAAGCCCAGAAGCCGGGTGAAACACCTCTTGGTAGACTGACATCTAGTTATGTGACCCCAGGGGATACTGAAGTTTCATAATATCCAGGGTCAGAAACAGGTTGGATTCTGGAAGAGGTTTAACATTCTTTAAAACTCAGGATAATAAAAGATGTTCATAAACATCAAATATTTCTATTTTGCCTATGTGTTTTAAGATATTTTATTAACCAACTTATAAAATATAGGCCAGTCAAAGTCCAGTTAGGAAAACACAAACCACACTAGGTATTTTATCTTGTTTTGTTTTTTTTTTTTAAAGATTTTATTTATTTTTTGACAGAGAGAGAGGCAGGGAGAGAGGGACTACAAGCAAGGGGAGCAGCAGAGGGAGAAGCGGGCCTCCCGCGGAGCAGGGAGCCTGATGCGGGGCTCGATCCCAGGACCCTGGGATCATGATCTGAGCTGAAGGCAGACGCTTAATGACTGAGCCACCCAGGCGCCACTTATTTTGTTTTTTAAGGCTTTTATTTACTTGTCAGAGAGAGAGAGAGAGAGAGAGAGAGCCAAGCAGAGGGAGAAGCAGGCTCCCCGCGGAGCAGAGAGCACGATGTGGGACTTGATCCCAGAATCCTGGGATCACAACCCGAGCCAAAGGCAGGTGCTTAACCGACTGAGCCACCCAGGCGTCCCCACACTAGGTATTTTAAACAGAAGGGATTCAATACAAGGAGTAGCCTGAAAGAACAAAACAAAACAAAACACAGGTTGATGAGCCAACCCAGAAATTAGTCAGGTGGAAGGAGTTGCCACCCTTCAGATGGGAGAACAGGCAGAGATAGCAGACCCAGGGAGCTGGGCTGAGAGGCTGCTGCCTCAGAGGGGGGTGTGGGAAGAAGCCACTGCTTAGCTTCCCTGAGCAAGCTGAGAAGGTGCCATGCAGTCGTGCTCAGACCATGGAGGGCATCGCTCAGCTGCCTCAAGCCTCTGAGGAGGGTTCTCTTGGCTAGTCCTGGGGCTGCTGGGACTTCTGAGAGGGCGCTGCATGGCTGGCATCCAGGCCCCTGAGGGGTTTCTTCGGAGCTGTCATGGGTGCCCAAAGATACTATGTGGTCTTTGCTGTCTATCTGTGCTAGAGAGATGCTGACAGCTGCAGGGGGCAGGAAATCTCTTCTCCCTTCTAGTCTCTCCCTATCCACCTCACCCCTAGCTCCTGTCTTTTTTGGACATAATCAATTACTAACAGATGCCTTAGAGAATCCCCTCAGTTCTAAACCTAGTCTTCCCTGCGCGTGTTGTGTAGCAACCAATAGAAGTCAACAGACGTGGTCACTCCAACCCAGTACAGTAACTCCTTCCTTTGTCCATTGGTTTGGTGACATGGAGAAACTCAAATTGCCAGTTAGCAATCTGAATTGCCAATTCAGTAGAAAAAATTATCATTCTTCCTTTTGAAACTAAGCTCTCTAACCAGTGCTCATTACACAAATATGTGGGAATAGGAAGCAAAAATTCTGTAAGTGAATGATTAGGGGTAACAGAGAAACTGGGGTCATTTTTACCTCTTTGTTTCCAGATCCACAGATTCGGACTATGGGAGAAAAACATGATGTATCGGTCATTGGTTTAAAGCATATGCTGCCTCCTGTAGTATAGGGACTCTACCTCACAGGATGTTCTCTCAGCTAAAACCATAACTGAATTTTTAGGAGGCCATGCAACCTTTCTCAGGCCAGCTGCTTCCAGGTGTTAGTGGTAAGATCAATGAGTTCCATGATCATGAACCATTGCTGTACTTTTTTTTTTCTTTCTGTGAAATGAATTGCTGAGTCTGAAGCAGTTTGTATGGGATACCATGAAGGTGAATAAGGCAATCCATAAGAACACAGATAGTATGTTCACAGAAGTGTTGCAAGCAGAGAAGACAAATCAATAAGCAGAGCAACTGCCTATTCCAATGAAGACAATTGCAGCCCCTCCATTATGGAAGGGGTGCAGTATAGTGGGTGGCTGAATTATCCCCCTGCCCCACCAAATGGTGCCATAATAGGAACTGGCATTGACTTCTGCTACTGTCAGCTTGAGCACTGAGTGGTGGTGGTAACCAGATCATACTTGGTGATGGGAGGTCCGTGTTGTTGGACCCAAACGCAGTCTCCATTCCTGCTGCCCTGTCTTGTGTACACGAACCTATTGACCAAGTACCTGGGCGTTTGGAGAAAGAAACTGACAGACAGTCTTCCTTTTCTACCTGATTATTGAGAGCTTTGTCTGCAGCAGATGTCTTTGTGAACATTCTGATAATTAAAATTCATACAAATACCCCCACGCTTGGTGCCAATTTGAGAGGTCCTACATACCACTTTACAGACAATCTTCTGATCCTTTCTTTCCAAATCCCTGATGATCCAGCCGAACCATTAGTTATTACCCATGAAGCAATGTAGGTCCACCCATATCTTGGGCCATCTCTCAGTCCAGTCAAAGTGGACAGTGAGATAGATTGCTTAAAGTTCTGCCCACTGAGAGGACTTTTCTTCCTTAGTGTTTTTTTGGTTTGCTTTTTAGCATACTCCTGCTTGTGGCTATAAGGCTCTAGTCCTAGTTTGCCAGCATATTGAGGAGGAAACATCTGTAAACCAGACCATTTCTCAGTCATTTGTTCACAGGGATATCTCCATAAAAATCTAGCACTGGATGATGGAAAGAGAGAGATGCAGGAGAAGAATGTGCCATAGGAGCCTGAGCCATCAGCATGCATGGCTTTATGGTTCCTTTGAGACCTGCTTGAGTCTGATATTGCATATGCCATTTCTAGCTGAGGATGAAGTGTTGCTGTGCATGCCTAATTGTGTGGCCTAATGAATCAGATAATATGCAGTCAATGATGGGCAGCTGGTCACAAGGCCAGAGGTTCCCTTTCTGTAAGGTCCAATAGAAAGGCAGGGACAGTTTTTCAAAAGGAGAATAGTAATCTGGAAAAGAGGGCACCATTTTCCTTCAAACCCTCAGGGTATGCACCATGGTCAACTTCTGAGGGTTTGCCATGGGCTCCATACAGCTCCCCTATTTACCATAGAGACATCCAGTGCTATTGGATCTGCTGAGACATAAGGCCCCTGTAGTAGCATAGAGTAGTCTAAACTGGATTAGTCTACAGTCTGCACACTGGACTAGTTGAACCTTCTTTTACTTTGTCATCACACAACTCTGGCTGCATATGGGTTAAACATTGAATTGGTCCGAGAAGCACACTGAAAATATGCTATATGTTGCCTCCAAAATATGGAGGCCCACCAAGTGGTGGAAATTGTTCTTGGTTATAGTTGGTGCAAGGTGTAAGGAACTGTCTTTCACTTTGGAGGGAATATCCCAGTATGATCCAGAGTATTGGATTCCTAGAAACTTCATCTAGGTGACTGACTCCTAAATTTCATGGGTTGTAACTTCTACTCTTTGATGAGCATGTGTCTTGGGTACCTAATGGACGTGCTACCTATTGTTCATCAGATTCAAACATCATGGTGTCCTCTGTGCAATAGACCGGTTTAATCTCTTGTGGGATTAAGTTCCTTGCAGATTAGATTATGCCGAGAGACTTGACATGGCCCCAAGACAAGATGATGAAGGTATTTTCTGGTAGTCCATTTTACATTTTAAACTGATATGGAGAAAAAAGCATTATTAGATTAATAGCTGCCCAAATATAGAGCCATCATATAAAAGGTTGAAATTGGGCCTGGAAGATAATGGGAAAATAATTGGAATAAAGTTCTTCACAATAACTAGAATGTGGCGTATGTGGCACCTAATATGGTTGTTGGGAGCAGGCATGGGAGAAACTTTTAAAAATATATCAAGATAGGATTACTGGGTCTTCATTTAAAAAGGACATCATATGACTTTTGTGCCATTCTTTGCTCATTATAAAATACTGTCACATCTTTTAAGAATTATGTGGAAGATATATGAATTAATAATGGAAAACAGATTCTGTAAATGGTGCAAGGTCACAGCTGTTTACTTTAGTTCTTATAATAGACGTGTAAAACAGGCTAAGGTGCATTCCCATTGTATAGATGAAGAAAGTGAGGTCTTCTCTATTCAGGGAACTTGTCTGAGTTCTCAAAGTTGATCAGTAACAGAGTTTCAAATCAAAACCAGCTATATTGATTGATATACTGATACAGGTGATATTATTAGGGAGATGTGCATATGTTTACATAATTGAAATATTAATTTTCGTGTTTTTGTCTTATTTTTCTCTCTTCTTCCTTTCCAATTCCTATCACAAGGGGAATAGAAGGGACTTTTTAAGACTGAGAAAGAATGGTGGTCTTATTTTGTTCTTCACACAGCAGAGATCCACACCCAGCTTCCTTGAAGCAGCCTGGGGAAGAACTTGGAGGGGAATGGCTATGTGGTGTAGCTAGAGAGGCTGGATATTAGGTTCTGGGTCTTTTCAGCTTTAGCAGAGCTCTGTGCCAAACTTGGCAGGAATGGCAGAGCTGTCTGAACTTGAGGGACTGTGAGAGCTTAGGCAATGAGCACATGGGTAGTGACTGGTCTGGGCTGAAGACAAGAGGGCTTCACCCAAGTGATGTGACCTAGGTAAGTTCCCAGGGGCTTTTGTACGACACAGGGAGGCCCAGTAAGATGAAGACTTACGCTCAGATGTACTTTGATTTTGGAACAAAATGAAGTATTGCAACATTTCTCATAAAATCTTGTGTGTGGATTAAAAGTCCCACCTCCTACTTGTGTCTTTATTTTGGGGCACAAAAGGGAAAAGCAGGGCAGCGGTGATGATGGGACTGAGGTCCTGGGCATTAGAGAGCTTGAAGGGAAAAGAATGGCCTTATGTGCACCTTAATATCACCATCAACCCAACACGTTTTCAGTTTATTATTGGTATGTGCCAGTGGCTGATTCACGTGGCTCTTTGGAGGAGAGTGCTAATGAAGCCAAGGTCAGGGCTCTCATTTCCGTACAGTCAAATACACTTAGTGAGAGAGAAGTTCAGCTCCAGTCACCACAGATTAAATCCCTAACCCGCACCAACTGCCTTACAAATATGTGCGCTGGGTTATGGGAGGCCAGGTGAGAGGGTGTGAGTGAGTCAGCACAAGGCCTCGCCATCTCCAAGGGCAGAAACTCAATGTCCTATAGATATGCCTGTAATCTGTGTGAGTGCCTATAAAGGAGAGAACACACTGCTCCATCTGAACTGATTCACAAAAAAGAAATATATCAAACCAAGTTCCTCTGGTTTCTGAACAGAATCTGATATGGCAAGAGGCTCTGTCATTAGTTGGGTTAGCGCCCCATCTTATCTACACGAAACATTTTAACCCGATTATATTATACCACAATATATATAATTATACATATACATATATTGTGGCATAATTTACAAAAATGATATGGATTTCAAGAAGCATGTTTGAAATTCTGCAAACTAAAGGTGAGGATTCTAAGATTACATTGTAAATAAAAATTCTGGAAAGGAAACCATAATTAGAACATGTGCAATGTTCCTAAGATTGTTTTTCTATTATTGTGGTACAGTTTATATACAATGTACTGGCCGTAAGGGTTTGGTTCAGTGGATTTTGACAATTGTATGTGCCCATGTAATCACCACTCAATACAAGATGTAAAACCTTTCCATCATCCCAGAAAGTCCCCTTCTGCTCTTTCTCAGTCAGTTCCTCCACCCTCCCAGGCAACCACTATTCTTTTTTTTTTTTTTTAAAGATTTTATTTATTTATTTGAGAGAGAGAATGAGATAGAGCATGAGAGGGGGGAGGGTCAGAGGGAGAAGCAGGCTCCCCGCCGAGCAGGGAGCCCGACGCGGGACTCGATCCTGGGACTCCAGGATCACGACCTGAGCCGAAGGCAGTCGCTTAACCAACTGAGCCACCCAGGCACCCGGCAACCACTCTTCTATCACCAGAGATAAGTTTTGTCTTTTCTTGAACTTTATAGAGGTGCGGTCAATCAGTATGTACTTTTTTGCGTCTGGCATTTTTCACTCAATGTTTTTGAGGTTCATGCTCATTGCTACATATATCAGAAGTTTATTCCTTTTTATTTGTCATGAAGATACCACAAGCTGTTTGTCCATCATCCTGTTGATGGGTATTTGAGTTGTTTCTTGTTTTCAACTATCACAACTAAGGCTGCTATAAATATTTTCCTAAAACTATTAAAATTTATGTTTAAATTCTCATTTTTCAGGCTAAATCTCTCAGAGCACTAAAAGTTCTTCAACAGTAACTCCTACAAACTGTTGCCTGGTTTCTTCACTTTGTTTTGATTTTCTGCAATTGTTATCAAGATTGAGGAGTTTTGAAAAGTTAAATTGTCCCAAGCGATGATAAGTTATAGACACAGTGTTGAGAAGGACCAAATGAAACCACAGGTTCTGTGCATCCAGATATGCATCAGCTTCCTGAGCCATGCCCAATTACATCCAAACGAATATGTTTTGCATTGTACTTTTCAAAGCCTCCCCTGTTTGCCAGCATGAGTTCATTCAGTAATTCGTTTTTGTTTGTTTATTTAACAAGAATTCATCAAGCTCCTCTTATATGTTTTTTTGGGCTTGTGCTGGGCTCTGCGTACATTATGGCAAGGGTTACCTTTGGATCAGAACCAGGGTGAGGCTTGGTGTGCCTAGCCCATAGAGGAAAACTAAATGCATACTTTTGAGATTGACCTGAATACAAATAAACTGATAGGGTAGAAGTATGGAGAGAGTTTTGTGGAAACATCAAGGTTTATAAATATATGTTCCTGTTTTTGCCTAGATCCCACTTGATCATATTCTAATGATGTCTTCTGTGTTTGACTGTAAATTATCTAATTATGGTTTCCTCCCCCATTTCAGGGGCAGAACAGAGGCTGTTTCCTATTGGTCTTGGTATCTCAGTCCGTGGCCTGGCTCTCAGAAGGGAGTGACTAACTCTGTGTAGGTTTGCAAAAAAAAAAAAAACAAAAGGGCAGGAAAAGAGACATCTTAGATAGACCTTGAAGAGGATATTAGGGTGGTGGTGAGTGGTGGTGGGAAGGTGGTATTCCAAACAAGAGATAGTTTAATCTGTGGAGGTCCTTTGGGTACTAGTTGTTTTCTCTCTTGAAAACGTTCCCATTTAATATTCCTGAATCACCATCATGATTTTGAATCCCTTTTAGCAATCCAGTCTTTAATTAAGTTTTTAAAAATCCTTACTACATACACATCTACATAGCAAAATGGTGGTGAGCCAAGATTTTTTTTTTACAAAAGATTATGTTCTTGTCATTTCTTTAAACAATTATTCTGTTGAATGCCTTACATACAAAAGAAGAATATCACAAAAACAAAATCGTTGCCTAACATTTCTACAAAGACTTTTATCCTGAATAGAATGAATAAAGGGGATTATTATTATGATTTTTAGCCATTCCAGGTAGAAGAATGATCTATTTTTCAAATAATTTAAAAAATTAAGTAGTTTCTTCTTCATAATTGATAATCAAATCCAGCCCATTTAATTTATTGTTGAATAATATGCATCTCATTGGTTTAAAGAGACTATAATTAACAAAGAAATTGGAATCTCTTTATTTCACATTTATCACTGAAGTGGAAACTGTACATAAGGATTCAGGAAGAGTATTTTAGCATTACTTTTTTTCCCTTTATGCATACAGGCTTTGAGTAAATTGCATAGGAAACTTCTCTGATTGAATGTTGGAGGTCATCTTTTGGTAAGCATGGCACACAATGAGCCTAGGCATTATGAATTCTAAGATGTAAATTACAGGAGCTTTGAAGATAGGAATGATTCTCCTAGGCAATGCGTTGCACAAAGAAGCAGAGTCGAAATGTCATCATTTATGTTTTATTTTGGACAGGATCATCTCCTCAATTCTTTCCTTTCCTACTCTGCTTTAGCAGATTTTGACATAAAAGAAACTTCATATTCTTTGTAGATCTAATATGGAAGTCTAATATTTTAGAATTCAGAATAAAACTTTCTTTCCAGGCCTTTAATAAGATCTTAAAGCATTTAAGAAGCATTAATTAAGCTTTACAAAGCAACTGTAAGATGATTTGGTCAATTCAAAAACATAGTCATAAAGTCTGTACTCAACTTTCAATTACTATATGTCCCAGTGGAGAAAAAGCACAGATAATGCAAACCACAGATCATACCCAAACCACTTCTACTCAATGGCAAAGATACTTTTAAAAATACAGCTAATCCCAAATCATTTATATTTGATCTTAGAATGCATTATATAATTTTTTTTCATAAAACCATATGAAAATATACTGCCATAATTATGCTTTACTTAAACGAAATCTACAGTGAATTCAGGCTCCTCGTATATATGCTGATTACTGGAAGAAAGAAATACCTGTGTGTCAGAAGTGGTCCGGAGATGTGTGTTTTTGAATAGAATGCTATTAATACAAAAAACAAAAATTAAGAAAAGAATGTATTCACAGCTACAAACACAGTCACGTATTCTCACGCGCTCTCCCTTTCTATACCCACCCCCTTCCATAGTGAGCCCTGACTCTTTCCTAGCTGGTTTCTTTGCTTGTTATCCAAGAGCCAGAGTGGATGATTTAGAGTGACAAGATGCTGGGCTGTCACAGATAATGTACAAAGTGTACATGGCATCTAGAAGTGGTAGCTTTGACAGAGAAGCAACTTTTTGATATAACCTAAAAAATAAACCACTAAACTTTCAGCTTCCAGAAAAGAATCCATAAATGTGCTCAACAGATACTCTTACCCCACAGCTGAGCCTCACCCCAATCCTAAGCAAATCAAACTCCTCAGTGACCTCTAGACGTGACACAGGTGACAGGGTTAGTGGTCGAGCCAGGGACCAGGTTTCCTGACCTTCACAACAGTGTCTTCTGAGTATCCTCTGTCTAAGTCAGCTCGGGCTCCATCACGAAATGCCATAGACGGGGTGGCTTACACAACGGGCATTTATTTCTCACAGTTCTCACAGTTCTGAAGGCTGGGAAGTCCAAGATTAGGGTGCTGGCAGATTCAGTGACTGGTGAGGGCCAACTTCTTGGTTTGCAGACAGATGCCTTTTCACTGTGTCCTCACACGATGGGGAGGGGTGCCGGGGGAGGGACAGAGAGGGATTGCTCTGGTCTGGTCTCTTCTTCTAAGAGCACCAACCCCATTATGGGGGCTCCACCCTCAAGACCTCATCTAAACCTAACTACCTCCCAAGGCGCATCTCCAAATACCCATCACACTGGAGGGTGAGGGCTTCCACATATGAACTTGGGAGGGACACAAATATTCAGTCCATAACACCCATGCCATCTTATAGGGAGAATAGAAAGGAGGGACCTATGAAGCACCAGCCCTGGGCTGCCACAGGACTCTCCTTTCCCTGAACGGATCTGTCCCGTTTCCACAAATTTAGGACTAGTTTTGCTTTTAAAGTTTTCCTTTGAAAATGAATGAAATTTTCCCATACATTAGGGCCATTGCTAAGAGCCCAAGTGTCAGAATCTTATCACTGAGTTCTGACGAGGTCATTGTGATCTGAAGGAGCTGAGTGGGCTGTAACAGTGAAGGGCAGTATTTGGGGGGAGGTGGCCCACCACAGGTTCTAGGAGGAGGTCTGGATCTAGAGCAAGAATTCTTCAGAATTCCCAGAAATGGAGAGAGACTTGGAGGGCAGGCAATATTGAAAAGTCTGGGAAGGCAGGCGGGTGGGCATCTGTCTCCCCTTTGGCAAACACCATGTGTTTTTGTCTTGTTTTATCATTGCTCCTTTATCCTCAGGCTTAGCACAGTGTTTGGCACATAATAAGCAGGGAGGTATATATTTCTTGACTGGATAAGTGAATTAATTAGAATTCATTGCATTCATTCCCAGAGGGGCTGGGTTAGCAGGTAGAGCAGTCACACGGTGCTTCATTGATGGAAAAGGCAGACATCCCAGTTATCAAATGAAGATGGGTTGGGGCCAGAAAAGTAAGTCATAGGTGCCGAGACTCAGAATCCAGGGCCAAAGTTCTTTGTCTCACCTTCCTAGGGTAACATGAGGTCCTGGGGCTTTGGATTAAGACTGAGTGTATGTGCCTACAGGTGTTCCCAGCAGAGGTCTTGGGGCTATGCTGTCTGAAGCAACGCAGGGCTGACACATTGTGTTTTGAACATATTTGATTCATCTTTTTAAGCTCTGAAGGCTAATATAGATCTCTCTCAGAGTTGAGCACACGTAAGATTTTTTTTCTCCCCTTCTCTACCTAGATTCTTTGATCCAGCCTCAAGTATGATATCTGTGGTCAAGGAAACACCAGTGATCGTCTGAGAACATACCACGACCGCCTTCATCCCTACTTCTCCAAACAACCTTAGTGTTCTTTTGGCCTGCTACACGCATGCGCACCTGTATACGCACACATTCACTCACTGGTGGAAACCTATAGGATTGTGCACAGACCCCGGAGCACATTGGGAAAACAATCTCAGGGGCCTCCCCTTTTCCTTGAACAGGACTTCCTAAAAGGTTGTTCCTACTGTAGAAAGTTGGGGAGAGGAGGCCTAATAGGCCTCCTTGCAATTCCCCTGTCCAGAGAGGACTTGTGGCCATGAGTCTTATCAACACTGGCACCCAACGACACTGTCCTGTGGACCCTCACCCTCGGCTGGTGCTTGGATGTGGTGCTTACCCTTCTCTCATTCACAGGAAGGCCGGCACCGTCTCCCAATCAAGTCCTCTCTCCAATAAACCACACTGCTCAGGGCTCACCCTTGTGTGATAAAACTGTGGCAGGGCTAATAATAGAAACCACAAATCCTGCCTGCCAATCCTGCATTCTAACCTCTAATCCACTTGTAGCAAGGACAAAGGTTTTCAGGAAAATAAATTGACGCTGTGGAGAACACAGTGGCCTGACTGGACTGCTCCTATTGTCAGATCTTCCCCCACAAAAGCCTAGAAATAGGGGCTGGATGCCACCCTCTGGACCCTGGTTACCATATACCTAGTTTCAAGCCTCCTCTAATTGCTAATGCAGCCTGAGTTACAAAGGCTGTGAAAAAAAAATGAAAAGAGAACACAGGCAGGAGGGGCAAAGAGACCTAAAATGCCATCACTGTCACAAGCTACTTAGTGATGGGAATGTATCTTTTGCGTTTCAGTACAATGCAAATAGCCTGATGGAAAGTTCAATACTAGATGAATAGGACGCTCACGTTTGTCCGATGGAAAGTTGGCTAAGTGGGCGAATTCCTTAATCCAGTGACTGGATCTGAAGGCCCGAGGCAGCCTGCTCAGTAGAAAGTATCCTCAGGAAACCTACTTGGGAGTTCCAGCTTGCCACGTGTGTCTGGTTCAAAGGGACAAAGCATTTCATCTCCCAGGCCTTGGAGCTCTTAGCTCTAAAACGGCACGAACGTAGCAGCCCTGTTTGCCGCACAGAACTGTTTTGAGGCTTTAGCGAGAGAGAATGTATAGGAAATGCTGTATCCACTGTAAACCCACCTGTAACTAAGGGGAATTATGATCACCGGACACAAATCCATTTATTGTTCCTGATTGGCTGTACGCAGAATTCAAATTCCCCAGAAAATAGCTCAGCCTTCATTTTCCAGCTGTGTGGTGTGCAGCTTCTAAACATTTCTCCTGAAACCTTGCCTCTTGAAACCTTTGGTGTTGAGGTTTTGTACAGAGCTTTGGCACTTGGTTAACCGTTCCATCCCCAGGCAGCTGTGGGGCAGGAATTCCTGATTTGATGTGTGTTTTAACCAGCTCAGCGACCCTCCTGCACCTTGGCCACTGAAGTGTTTTCACGGAGATGCAAACCAGAGTGGAATCAAACACGAACTTTGGTGAGATGAGTTCTGGGAGGAATCTGGTTTAACGAATGAGATATGTAAACAGGACTCAGGAAGCTGTGGCTACAGACTTCTCTTGCGAAGCTTTAACTCGCTCGGCTTTGAAACGCCACGTTTGCTTTGCCGTGTGCTGAATGTCAGTGAAATAACAATGTATATTGAGATTTCTCAGCTGGTGGTGTGATAACATTCAAAATCTTGCTCTTGTTCAGTATCATTTTGGAATTTGCACGGCATTAATGAAACTAAGGAGAAACAAGCTCATACTTTTGGGGAGGGTGAGTGTGCTCTCAGCCTAGGTTTTGGGGTGGTTCAGCCTTCTCTAATTAAGTGCATGACCGTAGATTAATTATTGAAAAAATAAAGAAAGAGGTCAGACAAAATTAGCAAATGATCATTGGAAGATAGTCATTTACTCTTCTTTTTTCTTCTTCAGGAAATCAATTTCACAGTTTTTTGTGTATCTTTCCAATATTTTAGTACAAGTATAAATAAATACAAATGCATACTCATATTTCCCCATTTACCTTGCAAAGGTAAGTCCCCCACTCTTTTATGTCAGGCATCTTATACTTGTGTTTACAGATTAATAAAACGCAGCTATAAGAGGCGTTGGATGTTTTAGGACTCTGCTTTTGCTAGCCAGTACCATGCACACGTGGGAGTCCTACTGGTTTCAGATGCATGCCTTGCCCCAGCAGGCCCCAGTCAGTTTCTCCTCGGTTCCCATAGGCCACCAGACAATACACGCTTGCCTTCCCTCCGGGCTGCAGTGAAAATAAAATCAGAAGAGAAAGAAGAAGATATGAAGTGGAACAATGTGGTTGGGAAATTCCCATGCCTTTACCCTTAAAAAAAAAATAAGAAAGAGAGAGAGAAACTCTTATAAGTAAGGCCGAAGAGAATATTAAATGCATACACTATGAGTCAAAGAAAATAGTATTAACATTTATTCATCAAAGTGGATCGTTGGTGTTGGCTTCATATGTGAAATTTCAGGGGCTGTGTTCTCTGTCAGTGCATTTGTTTCAAACCACAAATGTCTGAGTTCTTATTGCTTAAGTACCCAGTTTCTAGGGTGTTTTTTTTTTTTCTTTTTTCTTTTGTTTTTGGCCCTTGAGTAAGTATCCAAAGACTGGATTTGTTAACAAAGAATAAGGCTAGCCAATAGGTGAAGAAAAATAAGAAAAGTCTTCCATGATTCAAGAGAAAGACTTAAATTTTTTTTTCTTTTTTTAGTCTTTTTCTAAGCAGCTTTAATTTAGAAGTCTGAACCAAGAAAAATTACAACATCATGCTTTGGCCAGCTTGCCTCAGCTTGTGTGACCAATGGAAGTCACGGGGGAAGGGAAATTCAGAGAGCAATGCAGAACTTCTCTGTCATCTCAGGGTTTCACAATACACACAGGAAACACTTGTAGCTGGCCCTCCGTTAGCCTGAAAGATTAGCTAATCCCTTGTTTCGCCATAAAATGTCTTTTCAGCACAAGGTCCTGAACTGCAAGTGGTGTGGCCGACTCACAGTCCTCCTGGATTACAGTGAAGAGATGCTTTACATTGTTCATGTTGAGTTGGGCAGTCAGGAAACTGGGCTGGTTCGGGGAGATGTGCTGCGTTGACATGAGCCCCTCTGTAGCCCACCAATGGAGCAAGCTGATTCCCATGTCCAGCGTGCCCTAGAAATTCTGCAGCAGTGTTCTTAGGCGGGTATTGGATTCCTGAAGCCAAGAGATGGATTAACTGTCCAGGTGCCCCAGTCAAATTCCAACTCAGATTGATACATCGTGTCTATACAACCTTTATGTCTGTATGGTGGAGCTGTGACCTCCTGTTGTACACAGAGGAAAGATAAAGATAAGCAGCTACCTTTTACTGTGGTGGTTTCTAAATACCTTTACTACTAGCCTGCTTTACCATGTGTAGGTGTCCCACTAGCTTTTTTTTTTTTTTTTTTTTTTCTCGACATAGTCATGTATTTCTAAAATGCTTGGGGAAATTTTGAGATTATAATTTTTTTAATGTGTATAAAGAATTCATCACAGGTTTATTGTGCTATAGGAGGCTTTAGAGATTATCTAGTCCAATGCCTTTTATTTTACAGATAAAGACATGAGAAGCCCAGAGAAGTTAAGTGCATTGCTCAAGGTCACTCAGCTAGTTGGCCTGGGTAGATTTGCAGTGCGAGCACACGGGTAATTCTTAAACCATTCCCACAGGTCCCATGTTGTCACAGCTCCTCATTAAGCAAAGACTCTAACAAAGAGAGCAGTTTTGTCACACATTCCACATTCGGCACTTTTCACCACTAAGATGTTGTGGGGATACCACCAAGAATGCCATTGGCCTGAGATCAGCTTGGAGGGTCAGCTGCTGACAGGGTTTCCTGTTCACTGAGGCAGTGTGACAGCTGGGGAGTATCTGTCACATTTGTCTTTCTGAATAACCCCCATAGCAAAGCTGGAATTGGGCATAGATTCCGAATTGCAACTAGGACCAAATTCATATTGCTGTACCCATCTCATCTCACAAGGTTCTCTCTCTCTATGTAAAATATAAAAATAGAAAATAAATAATAGGAACAATTTGGGTGAAGGTAAAGTTGTGTTTTTGATAGGAAAATGATAAAGATAGGTAAAGTCTGTACACAGAAATAAATATGACAAAGTCTTTGTTCAGTGTCTGGAGAAGGGTGTCAACGTTGGCTCTGAGTTGCTTAGTAGACTTAGCAAAGTGGGATAGATGAGCGATTTTAAAATTCTGAATATTCATAAGATTAAAAAAATCAATTCAAGAGAGGCATAGCTTTTACACACACTAAGGCCAGAGAGAATATTTTCCCCTTAAGAACATCCTCTGGGTAGATACAGCAGTGAATTCATGCCGCTATTTCTCATCGTATTCCTCCATGCAAGCCAAAGGCACAACAACCAATGCGAATCAGAGCACGTGCTTCCGGGGAATTGAGTGTGGGAGCAAATGATGGATCTAAATACACACGGCACCACTTAGAAATCAATAGATCACATGTCCTGCAGGAAGTCTTCTGTATCTACGGTTCCTACAAACCATCTTAAAAAATAATTGTTAGGCAGCAGAGAAAGAAGGCACGAAATAATGAATCCAGTGAAGACTCTGGCAAAGGCTACTCAAGCTCCCCAATATCCATGCTCTCGGGTTCTTCATGGGTCAAACTAGAGTATATTTCTGTCATCTTTGTAGTCAGGTGGGACCATGGGACTGAACTGGCCCATCCCTTCCCCGTCCTCTCTCTCTTTCCCCTTATACCCTCTCAGAGTAGTTGGATGGAGAAAGTGCTAAGCTTGGGGTTTGGCAATGTGGCAAGCACAGGATTCACATGAACTGTTAATGTTGCTGTTCTTTAGAAATCTATACTCGTATGTTCGGCTTACATGGGGAAGGCCCGAGGCAGGACAAGCTGCATCTGTGTGAATCTGGCTGAATTTCTAGCAGTAAAGCAGTTCAGGGTGACCAGGTTCTCCTCCTTCCCGCCACCGCACCTTCCTCCCCTCCCCTTCCCGCATCAGTCCCAGTGACAGGCCGTTCAGCCTTCCGACTTTGGGCCAGGCTGCCACAATCTGGGACCTGCTGGGTCCATCTGAGAATTTTGAATGATGTTCATATAGGATCCTCCTGGAAAGAGAGGCTGAAATAACAATGACCATAATTCCTGATAGTAAGTACAGACTTTCAAGTGTACGAAGTTCTGTTTGTTTTCTTTTTTCCACTCAAAAAGCCTCTGATGATTCTATCAGAGCATTTTCTGATGGGAGAAAGTCTTACAATATTCCTTGGTAAGGCATGTTTCGGGAGAGATGATTTAATAAAAATAGACATTTTCGTATTGAAACAGAAAATAACTCAGTTTCTGAAGAACTGTGCACTAGGTAAATCTTTCTTTAGGAATTTGGTGTCTTTTTTTCTTTGCCCCTGACCAGAAATATAAACATAGCCAGAGTCTTGGCTAATAATAACACCTCGATGTGTACAGACCTGGCCTTCCTCAATAGCTTGCTGAATTATTTGTGTCAGAAAGGATTTTATCATAAGTACATTTCTTTTCTTGCTCTCACATGATACGCCACTGAATTTCCCATCATACAAACTTTCTAATCTCATTTACAGTCACAGAGGTCGAAAATAGGTAATCAGCATTTAAGTACTTTACAATCTGTGAAGTAATCCGGCTATGGCTGCAGTGGGAGCAATGTGGGGCATGGCAGGAGCTCTGGACGGGGGCAGGGGACGGGGGCGGGGTGGGGGTGGGGGGACCTGCTTCCAGTCGGCTCTTAATGAGCCCTGTGACTCCTACAGCTCCTTGATTTCTCATGACCCAGTTTCCGTATGTGCAAATTCAGTTTGTTTCTCACAGTATCTCTCCCATCCTCATACAGTAGAGCATCCTCATTTTCTAAGTATTTTAACTTGGTTTGCCATATTGTCTTCAGTCATGGTGCAAGATGGACCAGGACCACATATAGGACTGTGGTGGTTTTTTCTGAACCTCAGAAGTTTGTACTGGGAGGCCTGCCAGCTTCCTTGTTCTTCATCCTCTTCAGTTCTACCAAATGCTCCCTGAGCAACGAGTGATACTGGGGTTGACCTGGGCTGCTTTCTTCCCACACTCCATTCCCTTGCCTTCCTTCCTTGACTCATTCATTCATTTTTACATTTAATTTCTGTAGCACTAAAGGAACATTCTCTTCTGAGAATATCTGTTGGGCAAGTAGTGAACAGACCAAGTGACTAAATAAAGCTGTGAAACCTGACTTTGCTTGAGCTCTGCACCAGTTCCTTAAATCAATTTAGCATTTAGCTCTTTGGTTCATCTGACTGGTTGACAACTAACTTATGAGTAGTTATCCTTTGTCACAGGAATCCTCTTCATCAAGTGTTCTGTGAGTGTACGTGGGACTAAGGAGTGTGCTTGCAAATGGATTTAGAGAATTGTAGGTACCTTTACATTTGCAAGGTGATGACAAACAGAAGAATGCAAATTGAAAAAGAATGGGGTGATTTAGATGGTTGGGTTGGGGTTCTTCAATCAAAGATGAGGCTTTACCTAGGAAAGAAGAGGGGCGGAGCTGTGTTTCCTGTCTGAGGCCGGCTGAACGGTACAGTCAGCTTGCTGAGAGGATGTGTCCTCACACGAGGTGACCCAGCCTGACCCTCCTGTGTGTGGTTCCCCGGACTCGACTCCAGGTCTCTCCAAACCTCAGTTGTAACTTGGCTCCCAGCAGGTTTGATTCCCATGTGATAAGCCATTTGCTAATTTTATTATTTCTAGAGAATAGGAAGTGAACTAATAGCCAGAGGCTAAATAAAGCTGCACACCACCCCCTCCATTCAGTTGGTGTGTAATGGGAGGTGTATGGTGTGCTGAGGAAGCAACCAAACTGCAGGGGTTTGATACTCAAATGTTCTTGCACTCTAGGTTTTGGTACTGTTGTTACTGTGGTTGTCCTTATTTCTGTTTTGCCATCAATGGTGGCAGCCACCAGTGGTCATTGGATAGGCCTTGGCCAGCTTCTAGGGCGGCTGCTCTGCCCAGTGACTGGATCTTTCCTGTTAGCATGCTGATCATACTTGGAAATTATGAGTCAGTGAAATGTAGCTGTGAGCAGTGAGGGTGGGTAGATTACGAGGGAAAGTGCCGCCAAGACTTCCTGTACCGGCCCAGGGTCATTATCTTTGGGGGAAGATAGAGACTCGCTGTGGCAATAGGAACACCTAAACTCACCTGGCATCTGCTGTGTACAAAATGGATTTAGGGAGAGTGTGTAGGGGCACAAATTAAAAAGGTAACAGAGTTAAATCCTATTTTGCAGACATCGGGGTGGAGCGTTGAGAGTCATGTTATAATATCACAATTATTGATACCTTCAATTTGTTATTAGTTGATGAGACTCATTAACTATTCACATTTGTCTGCCCTCATTCAACTCCTAGTAACTGCAGTTACAGTCCTATTTAAAATAATAGAGTGAGATTGGTAACATTACTGATTTAACAGGAAATTAGACGACTTACATTCACAGAGCTTAGGTAATTGATACCAACAGCACTTTCCTTGTAATTTACGCACTATGATTGATTTCATTCCCCAGCTAGTCCTAAAAGAATCTCTGAAGCATATTCATATTCAGCCATCAGATTACTGTGCAAAGGAATTAAATGAGTATTACCCTGCTTGCTATCTATTCCAGAGCTGGCAAAAAGTTTCTAAGTGGTTTGGAGCTCAGAAGTCAGTCTAAAATTATAATGCTAATATAAAAGAGTTCAGCCTCAGAGCATTTCTTTGTAAGTGACAGCTGTGAATTTATATGAAGAAACCCTCTTAGTGACAACAAGGACACAATTACAAATGGGTCAATTACTTACTCTTTTTTTTTTTTTTTTTTTTTTTTAAAGATTTTATTCATTTATTTGAGAGAGAAAGAGCACACATGAGAGGGGGGAGGGTCAGAGGGAGAAGCAGACTCCCTGCCGAGCAGGGAGCCCGATGCGGGACTCGATCCCGGGACTCCAGGATCATGACCTGGGCCGAAGGCAGTCGCTTAACCAACTGAGCCACCCAGGCGCCAATTACTTACTCTTTTAAGAGTATTTTTATAAACTCTATGTAAATATGTATTCCCTGAAATACCCTAAAAAAATTCACTCACCTATAATAGTGTTGTTATAAATGACCCATTTCCAGATGTTCATTCATATTTGCATCTGGTATTTGTATCATAATATATGACCTTGCTTCGTGCTCCTCCGCACCCCTCCCCAGTATAATTAACAATGCTGAGTACAGGACATTTGATAAAAAAGGAGTAAACACTAAATCTATGTATTCTTCCCCAGAAATCTCAGGAAACAATAGCAAAGAAGAGACGATAAACCTGCAGTGTTCAAATAAATCATTATTATTGTTTTTTTGGCTATTTATTTAGCAGAGCAGGCATGGTCTGGGCTCTAACTGCCTATTCCCACAGCTTCATTTACCACCATGTTTCCTCATCTGACTTACAGTCAACCACGTGGAACAGGCCATAGTTCCTCATGCTCATCACCCTGTTTCAGGCACCGGTGCTGCTGAGCTGGCTCTTTCTTCTCTCTGGTATGCTCTTCCTCTGCTGTTTTACCTGGTAATGACTACTCATCCTTCAAAACTCAATGAAAGGGTCACTGCCTCCAAATCCCTCCATGATTCCACAGTCTCATTCAAGCCTTCCTCCTCTGTGTTCCTTTAGCAGCCCACGATTGAGCCCATCCTAACCTTTGTCACACACTCTCATTAATGTGATTTATGTGTTTATCATTCCATCAGACTGTAAGTTCCTTGAGGACAGAGATCACTAGTCAAGTAACTGTGAATTGCAGCATCCATAATAATACTGGACACAGAATGGTGGTTGATAAATGTTTCCCAAATGATTTGTGAATGTAGAATGCAACTCCTTGAAAGGCCACCAGTTTATGTGATGCCACCATTTTCAAGTTCATTGTAAAATTCAATCCTAAACGTTTTGCTACATACATATAAACATACAAGCACGTATGTGTGATTGATTAAATGAGCACACAGTGCTCATTAGTGACCATTTCTACAGAGTAAAACTGGTTCAAATTCTCTAAGAAACTTGACCTTAGTGTGCTCAGTACATCGCAGGGAAAAGTGGAGTCATAGTCAGAGTTCTTGGATTTCTAGAATTGCAGGGACCCCAGGAATACCCTGGGCTGAAGATTTCTCACTGTAACTACTAGGAATCAGGTAGCCTGGAGGTCTAGAGATGTCTGCAGTATGGAATGGGCACCCTCCACCTTGAAGAAAGATTGGCTTGCTCTCTAGCATCCATCTATTCTCATTTAAAAACCCTCACTACTTGCTGAGGCTAGAAAACTATATTGCTTTGAGTCCCTTGCAGCTAGGCCTCCACCAGTCAGATAAACTCCTGTGAGACTTTAATTAATTAATTTATTTTTAAAGATTTTATTTATTTATTTGACAGAGAGAGAGAGAGGGAACACAAGCAGGGGGAATGGGAGAGGGAGAAGCAGGCTTCCCACTGAGCAGGAAGCCCGATGTGGGGCTTGATCTCAGGACCCCCAGGACCATGACCTGAGCTGAAGGCAGACACTTAATGACTGGGCCACACAGGCGCCCCCTGTGAGACTTTAATTTAGAGGCAAGATATGCCGGTTTGTGCTGGAGGTGGCTTATTCTGAAGCCAGCAGTTGAGCTGTAGCTTCCTGATCTGATGGGGGTGGGGGGGGGGGTCTCCTGATTCAGCAGCTTCTGCACCAATGGAGATAGGCTTCCTCCTATGGGGCAGAAGCAGTTGGTTCTGGAATCTGGGAATTGTGCCTGGGAGATCAGCCTAGAGCAATGTTTCTCAAACAATAGGCATACCCTGGAGATACTGTAGGTTCTGTTCCAGATAACCACAATAAAGTGAATATTGGAATATCACAATAAAGTGAGTCAAATGATTTTTTTGGTTTCCCAACACATATAAAAGTTATGCTCACACTATTTTATAGTCTATTAAGTTAATTTAAAAAATATGTTATTGCCAAAAAATTGCTAACCATCATCTGAGCTTTCAGCGCGTCATGATCTTTTTGCTGGTGGAAGATCTCCCCTTCACGTTGCTGGCTGCTGACTGATCAGGGTGGTGATTGCTGAAAATTGGGGTGGGTGTGGCAATCAATGAAGTTTGCCACATTAATTGATTCTTCCTTTTACAAATGATTTCTCTGTAGCAGGTGATGGTGTTTGATAGCATTTTACCCACAGTAGAACTTCTTTCAGAATTGAAATCAATCCTCTCAAACCTGCTGCTGCTTTATCAGCTAAGTTTATGTCATATTCTAAATCCTTTGTTTTCATTTCTACAATCTTCACAGCATCTTCACCAGGAGTAGCTTCCATCTCAAGAAACCACTTTCTCTGCTCTTCCATAAGAAGCAACTCCACATCTGTTCAAAGTTTCTCATGAGATTGCAGCAATTCAGTCCCACCTTCAGATTTCACTTCCAATTCTAGTTCTTTTGCTATTTTCACTACATCTGCAGTTACTTCCTCCACTGAAGTCTTGAACCCTTCGGAGTCATCCAGGAGTGTTGAAATCAACATCTTCCAAACTCCTGCTAATGTTGATATTTTGACCTCTTCCCGTGGATCACAAACGTTTTTCATATCATCTAGAATGGTGAACCCTTCCCAGAAGGTTTTTAATTTCTTCTGCCCAGATCTGTCAGAGGAATCACTATCCATGGAAACCATAGCCTTATGAAGTGTATTTCTTAAATAGTGAGACTTGAAAGTCAAAATTCTTTTTCATGGGCCACGGAAAGGATGTTGTGTCAGCAGGTGTGGAAATAACATTAATCTCATGGAGCGTCTGCATCAGAGCTCCTGGGTGACCAGGTGCATTGTCAATGAGCAGTAATATTTTGAATATTTTGAAAGCAATCCTTTTTTCTGAGCAGTAGTCCTCAATAGTGGGCTTAAAATATTCAGTAAGCCATGTTGTAAACAGATATACTGTCATCCAGGTTTTGTTGTTCCATTTATACAGCAAGGCAGAGTGGACTTAGCATACTTCTTAAGGGCCCTAGGATTTTTGGAATGGTCAGTGAGCATTGGCTTCAACTTCAAGTCACCAGCTGCTCTGGCCCCTCACGGGAGAGTCAGCCTGTACTTTGATGCTCTGAAGCCAGGCATTGACTTCTCCTCTCTAGCTACAAAAGCCTTAGATGGCATCTTCTTCCAATAGAAAGATGTTTCATCTACATTGAAAATCTGTTGTTTAGTGTGGCCACCTTCATGAATTATCCCAGCTAGATCGTCTGGGTAACTTGCAGCTGCTTATATATCAGCACCTGCTGCTTCACCTTGCATTTTCGTGTTATGGAGATGGCTTCTTTCCTTCAGCCTCATGAACCAGCCAATGCTAGTTCAAACATTTCTTCTGCAGCTTCCTCACCTCTCTCAACCTTCACAGAATTGAGGAAAGTGAGGGCCTTGCTCTGGATCAGGCTTGGGCTTAAGGGACTGTTGTGTCTGGTTTGATCTTCTATCCAGACCACTCAAACTTCCCCCACATCAGCAATAAGGCTGTTTTGCTTTCTTATCATTCGTGTGTTCCCTGGAGTAGCACTTTTAATTTCTTTCAAGAACTTTTCCTTAGTATTCACCATAGCTAAGTGTTTGGTGCCAGAAGTCTAGCTTTTGGCTTGTCTTGGCTTTCGACATGCTTTCCTCACAAAGCTGAAGCATTTCTAGCTTTTGATTTAAAGTGAGAGATGTATGACTCTTCCTTTCACTTGAATACTCAGAGGCCATTGGAGGGTTGTTAATTGGCTTAACTTCAGTATTGTCATGTCTCAGGGAATAGGGAGGCCTGAGAAGAGGGAATGTGATGGGACAACGGCCAGTCTGTGAAGCAGTCAGAGCACACACACTTATTAAGTTTGCCATCTTATATGGGTGTGGTTTGTGATGCCACAAAATAATTACAATAGTGACATCAAAAACCACTGATCACAGATGGCCATAAAAAATATAGTAATAATGGGGGCGCCTGGGTGGCTCAGTTGGTTAAGCGACTGCCTTCGGCTCAGGTCATGATCCTGGAGTCCCGGGATCGAGTCCCGTATCGGGCTCCCTGCTCGGCAGGGAGTCTGCTTCTCCCTCTGACCCTCCCCCCTCTTATGCTCACTCTATCTCATTCTCTCTCTCAAATAAATAAATAAAATCTTAAAAAAAATATAGTAATAATGAAAATGTTTGAAGAATTGGGAGAATTACCAAAATGTGACACACAAACACGAAGTGAGCAAATGCTGTTGGGAAAATTGTGCGAATAGATTTGCTCAATGCAGAGTTGCCAAGAACCTTCTATTTGTAAAAAATGGAATATCTTCAAAGCTCAAGAAAGCAAAGTGCAAAACTAGGTATGCCTGTATAAGTAATGAAATCTATTTAGTGCAATGAAACAAGCACCAAAAAGAGAGAGAGAAAGAGAACAAAATAGAATAAATGAAAGAGCAAAAATATCCCATTACACTGTCCCTAGTAAAAGTTAATTTGTTTTAGATAATTTGTACTTTAGTTTTATGTGTGTGCATGTACATACATCTATGTATGTGTATTCTGAGTCACAATGTAAAATGTATTTCTAGCTATGAGTCTCAGTCACAGAAGTTCAAGAACATCTGGCCTAGAGACTTACCTCTAGCATTTTCAATAATCTTCTTAATCCCTTCCTGTTTAAACTATCCAGGAGCCTTTTTTTTTTTTTTTAATTGTAGAACATCTGTTCTCCTGCCCATCAGGCAGCATAAAGGTATATAGATTTTCTTTTTTTAAGTTGTTAGTTGTAGCAAGAGGTACATGGCATTTTATTTCAACTGACAGCTTTCCCCTGTTTTTATGTATTTCCCTATACCTTCTTTAATAAGGACAAGATAAAAGTGTAAGGTATGAGTGTATGTTTGAGGATTCCCAACTTTCTCTAGTTCCACAGCATGTTCTGGGGACCCCAGCAGGGAATTTGTGCGGGAGCCATTCTAACAAACCCCGTGGACTTCCTGCACACAACTCAGAAGGAAGGGGCTCTGCCCAGAGACAGCGGGGCTCCAGGCATCCTCGGAGGGGATGACTCGGGGTAACCATAAAGGTGTTGGGTGAAGTGGTCCTGCAAAATATTGTTAATGTGATAAA
This sequence comes from Neomonachus schauinslandi, assembly GCF_002201575.2. Classification (NCBI taxonomy): domain Eukaryota; kingdom Metazoa; phylum Chordata; class Mammalia; order Carnivora; family Phocidae; genus Neomonachus; species Neomonachus schauinslandi. The sequence goes on along the minus strand of NC_058403.1, from coordinate 86,729,450 downwards.
GAAGCAGAATAAAGATATGACAGCAATCTGTGGAAAAGTAAGATCCTGTGAAGATCAAGACAGGAACAGTTTTCAACTCTCTCTTAATTACCGCTCTGGGCAAAAAGTCAGCTGATAGCCCAGAATTAAAAAAAAAAAAAAAAAGGCATCCCAACAATTCTGATTCTTCTTAATTAGCTTCATCCTTCCTTTATGGCAGCCTGCCGCTCAGAGGCTTTCCTGACGAGGGAGCCTGGTTGTCTCCACAGAGGGGACTTAGATCGCTGGTGGACAGAAGCACTACAGAGAAATGTCCTCAGTTTTCTCATACCGTTTGCATTTCATACTAGACACAAGTATTACCTATTCGAAAATCAAACAGCCCTGGCACTTACGCCCCCAACCATATTCCCAGGTGATGACCTCATCTTTTACTTCAGGGACTAAGCTGAACCGTCAAAAGACTTTTCCTCAGATTCCTGTGGTCAGCAAGTGCCTCGCTAACGTGGTGCCTGAAACGTGGCAGCCAGCTCCCTCAGTGTGTGCGGGATGACCGCCCGCAGGGTCCGTCCTCAGCCCGACTTGGAAATCTTCCTCTCCGGTTGCCACCACGTGCTGCCGCGACCGGCCCTCGCTGGCCTGGGACACGCTCCCCGGCTCTAGCCGCCCGCACCCCCGCCCGCAGCCCTTCACTATGGCGTCTTGCTCGCCTCGCTGCTGGTGGGCCTTCGCTAGCTAACGCCTCCGTCCTGTCTTCTGCTCTTAACCCCCCCGAGATATTAGGGAGGACCTATAGTGACCTCAGTGAAATGAATGAGAGTTGGAATTTTGTTTCATGCCAGGTTGCAGGTCCCTCAACACTGCCACGGCGCCCTATACAGAGCAGACAGTCGGTAAATGCCTTTTGACTGGCTCAGGATATCTTTATAAATTCATGTAAAATTCAGTGACCGGGAATTCTGTGGGAGAAGTGGGGCTGCCCCTCCCCCAGCCACCCTCCTGGAAATCCAAATTTCTTAAATGAAATTTAAGAGAGCCTAGGCTGACTCTCCTTATCTCTGCCAAGTGTTAATTATGTGTGGAATCTAAGGGGACTTCCAGGTGTGGATTACAAGGGATATTATGAGGGGACGTTAAGAAAGACAGCTGTGCAGCAGGATGACATTCCTTTCTAAACTTTCAAAGACCTACAATTCTCTAATTTGCGTTTGGGAGATGGACCTTTTCTCTCATACATTTCATTTGTGCTTATTGAAAAAGGAGAGATTATCTCCAAGAAAAACCCTTTGTCTGATTCGCTCTTTGCGTTATCAGGATTCAAAAAAAAAAAAAAAAGGAAAATTCTCAATCATTGTCCCTGAACTATGACAGCTATGATATTACAGGTCCTGACATTGTCGTCTGGATCATTATTCAGCCAACACTAACCAGTGTATGCGTAAGAGTATCTCATTCCAAAATATTTTCTAAAAATATTGGTTATTTTAATAACAACCTCAACATGGGCGACCATGACACAGTAGGATAAACTGGATAGATTATTTTCCGTCCTGTGTAGTCACTTGAGGGAGTGCTCTCATTGACTTAAACATTTATTCCAACTTTGTTGTCATTGCTCGAAAGGAGGCTGGGCTGTCCCTGAAGGCACTTTTCCAACTATTTCAGGAAAATCACTCTCTTTCATAGTCACACCTCATTTTTTTACTCTTAATCTAAACTGTATTAGCTTGCTCATGTACCTCACTCATTCGCCAGATTTGGCACCAGACGATTTGGGGCTGTTTCCCAAAAATCAAATCAAATGACGAACATTTGCTCACATTAAAACTGTTTTTGAAAAGCAAGTGATACAGGCCCTGAAAGTGATTGCAAAAGAGGAGCCACAAAAAAGAGTTTTGAGTAATGAAATGAGTGTACTGTTGCCTGGGATAGCTTTTCAAATTGGGATGACACTCATTTTCATGGGGCAGAGTTCATACATCTCTTACAATCCATCTCTTCGTCTTATATTCCTATTTGATATTTGAAAATGCACTCTGAACTGAGGAAATAGTCTTAGTGGATGAAGACTCTGGCCATTTCTTAAAATTTGGGGGTAGAAATTACATCCTGCTAAATTGAAAGGCAGATGAGTACAAGGGAAAATATCATTAAAAAATTCCAGATTGGAAAAAAAAAATACCAGATGGTGGGAAGTATTAGAACTATATAAACCCAGATTCAAACCACCACTTTACCATACTTGTTTGCCACTTTGGGCTTGTCATTTAGCCTTTCTAAGAGACTGTTTCCATGTCTACACAAGGGTGGTCTGTTAAGTGGCACTTAGGTAAATCCTTTCATACGGAGCCTGGCAAATAGTAGAATTTTAGGCACTCGAAAATTGCTATCTTCTTTCTTTGTCTTGGAGAATTTAGTAGACAGAACATAGTTTGTAGAAAGAAGACTCTCTAGGACTTAAAAGTCCCAAGTTCTAGTCCCAATTAATTAGCTAGGTGACCTTGATCAAGTCACTCAAGCTTTCTGGGGACTGGTTTTCAAAGTGCATTTGTAAAATTACGATATTATTTACTGTGGCAGTTAATTTTATGTGTCAACTTGGCTGGGTCATGATGACCAGATACTTGGTCAAACATTCTGGATATTTCTGTGAGGCTGTTTTTGGATGAAATTAACATTTTAATCCGTAGACTCTGAGTAAGGCATATTGACTTTCATAAATGTAGGTGGGCTCCATCTTATCAGTTGAAGCCCAAATAGAAAAAAAAGACTGACCTCCCCCAAGCAAAAAGGAATTCTGCTAACAGATGGCCTCTGGACTTGAACAGCTATATTAGCTTTTCCCTGAATCTCAAGTCTGACTGCCCACCCTGTAGATTTTGGACTTGTAAGTCTCCATGATTATGTGAGCCAATTCCTTAAAATAAATCTCTCTCTCTCTCTGTCTCTTTCTTTCTCTGTCTCTCTCTCTCTACCTTTCTTTCTATATACATATCCTACTGGTTCTGTTTCTCTGGAGAACTTGGACTCATACACCTCCCTCAAAGGTTTCTTTTTTTGCCACGGAGAAGAATAAAGAAGTCACGTATGGAGCACAGCCTGCTGCAGTCAGGCTGATGGCCCCAGCTTAGGAAGCATCAATTTCCTTTTCCCTCCCCTTTGCTTGTTGAGCCTCAGTTTTCTCATTTGGAAAATGAAGAAGTTAGACTCACTAGATAATTTCTAAAGCTGCTTCAGCTAGGAACATTTAAGTATCTACACGAAACTAATTGCTTGGGCTGTAATATTCAAATACAGTCATGTCTAAATTGGGTTTCTGCCAAGGAAGAAAGGCATGTGGGGTGTACAAAGACTATTTATGTAGAAACAAACCCTTTCAGAGGTGTGCGAAGAGTTAGGGGGGTTAAAGGGGAACTCCTGGTAGTCCTATGAATATTCTTATAAGCATAGATGCTTTCTCGGTGGTTGGAGGAAGCAAAGCATGAGCTCTTACTCTGTGCAGAAGTAACTGGGGAAAGTACCTATTTTACCTGTTAGCACATTTATGTGTGTCTCAGTGCACATATTCAGAGGACTAATTGCAGAGAGAAGAGTCATTTGATGGATTCACAAAATCTATGGCATCAAGTCGAACAACAACACTAACCTTCGATCTCTGAAAATTTAGAGTCTGACATGGTATTTGTTAGAAGGAGAAAAGAAGCGCCCCAGGTTGTGTTATAGCTATATTCTTAGCAATTCATCAGAAAAGGTCCCTAGTGTATTTTAGGACATAAGTGTTATCTCCTTTCTTAACCATGAAGTGGCGAGATACTTAAACATACTGGCTGGAGTACTCTGGGTCTTTGAGTTTTTTGATGAAATAGTTGGAAAAATCCTTTGAAAGCTCTATGGTGCTACATGAGGGCAAGTGCTTATTATTCTTACAATACACACTCAAGTGATACCCGTAGTTTGAGGCTCAGGTGAAGGAAGTCTGGCTAAGAGGGCCTACTCACCCGCATTAGAGTTCCATATTTTCTTTCTGGTGCATACAGGGAGATCTTGTCAGGTAGGCCAGTGAGCAAAGTTAGCAACTGCTCACATAGCTTGAACTGAGAGGCTCAGACACGGCTTCTTGCTCATCAGTCCAACTGCCCACAGCCTGTCACCTGGGCTCTGGGCCACCAGCCTCTATGCTACTCTACTCCATGATGCATCCAGAGCCACTTGAGGCACATTCACTGTCCTGAGAGCTCATTGCTTAAAAACATTCAGTGTTACTCCATTGCATATAAGATAACATCCAAATAACTTTGCATAGCATACAAAGCCTTTGAAGTATATGACCTCTGCTTATTCCTCCAGTTCTGTCTCTGCTGTGATGATTGCCCACTCTTCTATGGCCCAATTCTGGGCTCCAGTCTGTAAACTTTCATTCTCAAACTTCCGTATTTATTCAGCAAATCTTTAGTGCAAGCCTACTAATGAGTTCTCAGTGCTGGGGACATATCAGGAAATAAAACGGAGCCCACATTACAGGGAGAGACAGATGATAAACATTATGTAGCATGTTAGAAAGTGATGAGAACTATGGGAAAAAGAGAACAAGACACGGGGACTTAGTTGTGCTGAGAATGGGAACGGGAGTTGCATTTTATATAGGGCGATCAAAGTAGGACTCTCTGGGAAGACAAAAGAATGTTTCAATTATGTCACATTATTATAATGATAACTAGCTGATAGAGGAGCAAGCCATGTAAGCATCTTGGAGAACAGCCTTCCAAGCAGAGGCAACAGCTAACTTGACCCTGGAAATGGTTATTGTGTTTGAGAAATAGCAAAGATACTAATGTGCTGGAATGCAACAAGAAAGCAAGAAAGTAGAAGGAAATTGGGAGGGGGTAGGTGGTAGGACCAGATGGTAAGGTCTTGAATGGCACTCTCAGGCCTTTGGCTTTAACTCTGAGTGAAATGGAAAGCCATTGGAGGGTTTTGTGCAGGAGTGACATGACCTGACAAATTTTCAGAGGACTGCTTTGGCTGGTGTGCTATGTACAGACTGAGGTACAGAAGTGGGGAAACCAGTTGGGAAGCTGTTGGGGTAATCAGGTAAGAGAGCAATATGGTTTAGACCAGGGTAACAGCAACGGAAGTAGTAAGAGGTAGTCAGATAAAGGATCTATGTTAAAAGCAGAAACTACAGGATTTGTATGTGGACTGCTTCAGCATTCAGGAGACAGAAGATGGGTAGAGTGGAAGGATCAGCAAGGAGATTGGGATGGTACAACCAGTTTGGGAGCGGGGAGGGAGAGGGGACAGGTGAAGGAGGCAGTAGAGGTAGCATTTTAGATGTGAGGGGAAGAAAGTATTTCCAGAAGGAATCAGTAATCAATTATATCAGATACTGCTGCTAAGTTCACTAAGATGGTCCTGAAAACTGCCAGGTAAGTTTAACAATACGGAGATCATTGGTTACCTGGAGAAGAGCAGTTTGGGTGGAATGTGGTAGTGAGGAGTAGGGGAGAATGGGAGAAGAGGAATTGAAGACAGTGAGTCAAGACAATCCTTCTGAGCGTTGATTAGCAATAAATGGAGCAGAGTAATAAGGAATAGCCGGAGGGATAAGTGAGGTCAAGAGAGGGTTCCATGATCACACAGGGTAGTGTCATGCCTTCATGCCTCTCTTCTAGACTCTACCTGGTGGACTTCCACTTTTTCTTGAGAGCTAATTTAGCTATGTCTACACTGAGCTTTCTCTACTGTCTGTACTCATTCATCAAAAAGGACTCACTGCGTACTTGCTATGAAATAGACCCTGGTCTGTGAGCTGAACAATGATAATGAGCAGGATAAGATCTGATCAGATCTCTGCCTTCCTGGTGGTTCTCTTCCAATGGGGAGACAGAGAATACAGAACCAAGCAAGGAGAGAAATAAGAGAAGTGATCACTGTAGATTATAATAACTGTTTTACAGGCCATGAGCTGGGTCATGTGAGAGAAGGTGAGGTGCGATGATCATGGGAGGCCTCTCTAGGGAGGTGACAACTAAACTGAAACCTGAAGAATACTGCTATGGACTGAATGATTTTGTCCCCCCCCCCAGATTTGTATGCTGAAGCCTTCATCCCCAATGTGATGGCATTTGGAGGTGGGGCCTTTGGGAGGCAATTAGGTCATAAATGTGGAGCCCTCATGAATGGGATTAGTGCCTTTGTAAGCTAGGACCTGAGAGAGGTGATCTCTCTCTTTACCATGTGAAGACACAGCAAGAAGGTGTGTGTCTGCAAACCAGGAAGCGGGCTCTGACCGGACACTGAATCTGCCAACACCTTGATCTCAGACTTCCCAGCCTCCAGAACTGTAAGGAATAAATTTCTGTTGTGTAAGCCATCCAGTCTGCGATGGTAGCCAGAACAGAGTAAGACAGATACTGAGGACCAAGTCCCGGGAAGGGCCAGAAGAATCTTCCAGGCACAGAGAATCAATTCCAAAGGCAAAAGCCTTCAGGTAGGAAGGGGTGGGTGGTGGAAGAAGAAAAGGAGGTCTAGTATGGCTAGAGTGGCATGAGCTGGGAGAAGGTGGTGTGCATGCAGTAAGGGACCAGGTTATAGAAGGCCTAGGATGCCTGCACAGGGGGCTGAGTGTGGGGAGAGGAGGGTGGTTTTGGTGAGTCGTGGCTGTGTAGATGGGGACAAGTGCAGGGGTGGGGATACTTTTGGAGGTAAAGAAGCTGGTAGATTGGGTGTGGTGAAGGAGAGAAAAGAACAAATCAAGGACTGCGTCTATGGAGTGAGCCGCCAGGTGGATGTGGCACCGTTATCTGGAAGAGAAAGAGATTTACAAGCAGGAGCAGGTGGGGGACGATGTGGGGGTGGGAGGAGAGAACTGGTTGGAACACGGGCATCAAGGAAACCTGGAGAGAACGTGTTTCAAGAAGCTGGAAACTGTTTAGGGGCCTGGGTGGCGCAGTCGGTTAAGCATCCGACTCTTGGTTTCAGCTCAGATCCTGAGCTCAGGGTCATGAGATTGAGCCTGGCTTCGGGCTCCGTGGTGTAGAGTCGGCTTGGGATTCTCTCTCTCCCTCTGCCCCTCCCGCTTGTGCGCTCTCTCTTTCTCTAAAGTAAATACATAAGTTAAAAAAAAAAAAAAAAGAAATTGGAAACTGTCCAGCAGGTGCAGTGCTGCTGAGAAATGGCGAGGAAGGGAGAGTGGGATCAGTCGCAGTGCTGTGGCTGAGCACTCAGTCTATGGCCCCTAAGCTAGTCTAACCTCCCTTCGTTTCTGCCTTTCTCCTTCATTATTTGACAGATTGTCAGAGGCTCAGGGCTTCCTTTGATGTTCACCTTTGTATCCCTGGGCTCAACAGGGTGCCCAGGGAGTGGGGTAGATTCAGGAAGAGTTCCCAGTTGGAAATAACCCTAGGAAGGAGACAGCCAAGGTGCTATCAGCTGAGAGATCAGCTGTCAGATGCCAGAGTGAGTGGGGAGGGCCCTGCCCTCTTCCCTGAAGAGCCCGCCCCAGAGCCCAGTGTAACAGATTCCACTCAGTGCCTCATAGGCTGAAAAGTGTTCCATCTTCTTGGAACTGGAAAGGTTGTTCATGATAAGGCAGGGTGGGAACCTGGCTCACTGACACACAATTAGCCAGCTTTTGTCTTGGATCTGACTGGAAGTGACTCAGAGGCTGGAAAAAACCTTTTGGAAACAAATGAGGGGGGAAAAAAGTAGGTTAAGTCACTATAGCATTTTCTCAGATAAAATGTGCGTCTGCTGTCCCATAAATGTTGAATACTATGCATTTCTTCAGCCTCTCTCCAACAAAAACCCAGGGGGAATTATTAAGCCTGATGATTCACTCATTTTCTCCAAGAATTTTATTAAATGCAATTTAGAGGGGATAAAGTTTCTTCTCTTTTGTCTTTCTATTCACTTGAATAAACCCTAATTACCACTGGGGCAGAAATAAATGGGCTTCCAGAAGACTGCAGCAATTGGTAATGTTTCCCCTTTAACAGGTGGAAGGCTCCTGTTCCAACAGCTACCAGGGTACTTCCTGTCCACTCACACCTTGCTCAATTCAATTTGAAGAGTATTCATAGAGCGCCTTGTTGTAAGGCACTGATACATATACTGGAGGGTGTAAAAGACACAGACAGCTTTGCCCTTTGAGGGTTTATGGTAGGGGTGGGGAGCCAGTCTTGAACTCAACTAAGATACTGTACAAATTAGACAATTTGGAAAGCCGCAGTGAATGATCCAGCTTAGGTCAGAGCCACGTTTCCCACTCCCATCCCCACCCAGCAATCAAATGGCCTTCTCAGTACTCTGTGCTGAGGCAGTGGGCTCCACAAAGCCGGGATGGTAGGGGGAAACGAAGGGTCCAGCACTTCTGCTGACTGTTGTTTTTCAGAAATCACCCCAGGGGCTCACGCTTAAGAAGTGTAACTCTACTGAGGAAGGCAAAGGACTGGAATATTTTTTAAAAAGGAGTCCCTTATGAAACCTGGCTTTCATTTAATCCTCATGACGTGATTGAGGGGATTACTGCTACGCACTTTTTACTGCTGAGGGGTACGGAGAGGTTAAGCACTCGGTCCGCATTGACACAGCTAGTACCGGGCAGGGCAGGCGTCAGAACCCTGCGGATCCACAGCCTCCGCGCTGTTTGACCAGGCGGGTGCTCCACAAACACAGCTCGGTAGGGAGAAAAGGCAGGAGCCCCCCAGGAGGAGCACACAGTGGGGGTGGACAGAAGCTCTGAGCCCGGCCTGGACTTGGAGGATTTCAACAGGTCTAGGAGAGGGAGGAACAGAGGGGCAGAGCTCCGCCAGCCAGCGGGCAGGGCCTGGGCACCTAGTCTCAAAGGTGAGACCCGCAAACCCCGCTGGGAGGACTGGAGGAGGTGGGGCAGAAGCTGTGTGGCCTGCAAGAAAGGTCCAGGCCCAGAGGAGAAGCCACGCCCCAATTTGGAGTGCTTCCCTCTAGATCCCGGCCTCTAAATGCAATTCCATTTAAGGGCAACTCAGCCCGGTTCACACCTAGCCTGGAAGATGACAGATTGCCCTGTGGTCAGTTTGCAGGGTGAGTGGGAGCCTCCAACTCTGCACCTGCACTGCCACCACCATAAAGGAAGACAGTCATTTTTCATAAAATGTCACCACTGCTGAGGTGCAATTTACAAGGGGGCCCTCTGCAGAGGGAAACACATTATGGAAAGCGACCCCCAGATCTGCAAATTCACTGCAGCGGGGGGCGGGGGAGGAGAGGTCCCGGGTGCAGAGTAGAGGAGGGAGCAGGGAGGCCCCCCCTTTTACCCTCTGCTCCCCGCTTTGTAACCGGCTCTGCCACGTGGTTAAAGCTTCCGGGGGTGGGAAGGCGGCCTCAATTATTTCTGCTTGGGATGTGCTGGACCAAACGTAAACAGCGGAGGAGCGGGAGCCGGGAGCCGCGCCTGGGCCAGGCTGCAGCGACCCTGCTGCCGCCGCCGCCGCCGCCGAGGAGCCTGAGCACCGAGCTGCCGCGGCGCCTGCGAGCCGCCCCTCCCCCGCCGGGCCCGCGAGCCCATTTTCGCTTGGCCGGTCCCCGCGCTGCCGGATGGATTGCGCCCCACCCCCGCTCCTCTGCTCAGTCATTCAGACTTGGAAAGTCAATAACACGCTGACATCATCAGGGGTTTGTGTATTATTACACGGCTACTTTCCAGAGTACCTGGCATTATCTAAGAGAGGAGCACTCCGGCTGCCCAAGAAAGGGCTCGGACTCGGGGCCTGGCGACCTCGGGAGGGGTGGCCACCCGGAGCCAGGCCTTTTCTCAGTGGGGAGCGTCTTCGGGGCACCGATTAGAAACAGATTATGTGCTTTTGCTGCACTAATGCAGATGCACTTTAGATATCGATACATGCTTCATTTTGGCTTGGGGTGCACTTACAAATCATTCTTAAGTGACCTCTGTTTCTACCAAAGACATCTGTCCACTTGGTCTTTAAGGAGCATTTTTAGTGATCCTCACAAAGGAAAAAAAGGAAAAGTCATTTTTTAAGACAGGAAGCCAAAGGCTGATTCTTCTGAGACTCTTGGGGTTTTTTGGTGTGCAATTCTCTCTTATGTAATCGCCATCACGGGTGATTAGGTCTTCTCTTTCCCTCCAGGGCTGGACTGGGTGGTTTGGTTGCTGTGCTTTTCTTAAGCCTCACGCAGAACAAACACACATAGAAAACATGTCCCAGATTTATGGTGCAAAACTGCTCTCCAAGCAAATTGCCTTAGAAGAGTGTCTCAGTTTGAAGGAGGAAAATAGATGAATTTGTTGTTAATTAAGACTCCTTATCTTACTACTCTGGCATTTCCTTTTCCTAGAATGAGTTTTTAAAAATAATTTTATGTATTTTAGATGTTCTCTTCCCTTCCTCCTTTATAATGGTACTTGTAACAGCTTCAATAACTAGTTATATAGATTACTGATATTTTTGTTCTGTTAATACACACACACACCAGTTAAAATATGTAAAACTCAATAACTCACACAATATAGTACTTTTTCTGTTGGGCCGAAAAGGCTAGTTCTTTCTTTACCCACACTGGGCTGATCTCCTTTAAATTTTCTTAGTATCTTAAACTGCAAAAAACGTCAGCCAGGCCCAAACTGGCTACCTGCAGAATTATAGGGGGAGAGCAGTTCTTCATTGGCCTGATCTCATCACTCTGTACCTCAGGCAGGGAGAGATCACTGATTGATAGAAAAGTCTTTAACCTCCCGGGGAGGAGGCCAAGGAGCCCTGTTTCTCAACAGTGTAACAATTTTCCTATGTGTACTTGGTCATTTCAGGAGAATCTGTAGTAGATTACCGCCACTTCCCTCCAGATGGTCTGAAGAAAAACTCCCCCACCAGGTTGCACTTCTGAAATCACCTCCCCAGGCTGGTGCTAGACTCCTCCCACCCCCACCCTCAACTTTGCCCGCCTCTCCTCCCCCCCAGGGAAATTCCCCCTTTCTGAGGCGCAGGCCGCTAGTGAGGCCCAGCGCACAAGCCCTCTGAGATGGTTCAGTAGGTGTGGGGTCTGTGGAGCCTGGAGGGCTGTGGCTGAAGGAGGGACGCCGTGGGCTGTGAGGAGAAGCTCACCGCCAACCCTTGCACTATTTACTTCGGGGCTTTCCTTCAGTTCCGTAGAGAGGCGTGTGCAGACCTGTGAGTTTGTCTTTTTGGTTGTCCAACACTTCTGTTTTCTCAACCTCCTGGCCTTCTGGCCTTCACCTGAACCCCTCCTAGCTGTGAGGGAGGACAAAGATCAGTGGGCCGTTTGGGCAGAAGCTGCGGGTGGGAAGTTGATTAACAGGTCCCAAAGCTCCAGAACTAGGTGGCTGACACCTTTGTCTCATAAATGGTCAGGAAGAGGAGAGAATTCAGTGGAAAGGAACCACTTCGGGGAGATAGAGAAGCAGGAGTCTTGTTCCTGGAGGAGATCCGTATGTTCGATGAAGCAGACAGGCACACACCAGCCAAGCAAGCCTTCTGCCAGGGCTCAAGGCTTTGCTTGGGTTGGTCCTCCTGTTCTGGTGGAGGGAGGAGGGACTCCCTGTGACCAATGGTATCAGGCCACTCTTTCCACAGCTGGCCTGTGGAGGGAACTGGTAGCCTGATGGTCCTAAGAGCCTGTCACAGGAGTTCCATGATATTTCCCCCATTCCTCGGGGGAAAAGAGGTCAGTCACCTTCAGGGCCTTTACTGCTAAATATTTGTCAGCTGGTTAGAAATGGGTGCATTTTAATTCACGGGCTTGTGTCTTTTTAGGTAATCAGTGTGAAGATTCCAGAGACTGCTATGCAGGTATCAAGACTTAATTTTGGTTTAGAAAATATAACATCTTCAAGTAGATCCTTTACTTTGATGAAGACTATGGCCACGCTTAAGCTCTTGGTGGGCAAAATTACCCATCCATCGCCTGCTGAGGGTTTTGTTTTAAAAAAAATTAGAGAAATTAAAAAAAAAACAGATATAAAGCTACAAGCCTCATTTTTTAGTAGATTCAGAAAATTATATTCACAGAACCACTCTGCCAAACTACTAGGGACGTTTCCAAATGTCCTTCTCAGTTGCTATGTGCATCTCTTTGTGGAATGTGACAAATTGAATTCAGGGCACCTGGGTGGCTCAGTCGTTCCTTAAGCGTCTGCCTTCAGCTCAGGTCATGATCCCGGGGTCCGGGGATGGAGCCCCGCATCAGGCTCCCTGCTCAGCGGGAAGCCTGCTTCTCCCTCTCCCACTCCCCCTGCTTATGTTCCCTCTCTCACTGTGTCTCTGTCAAATAAATAAAAATAAAATCTTAAAAAAAACCTGAATTCAGCTCACATTTGTGTTTAGGTGGCCCTAAAGAGGGTTTGTTCATTTGTTTGTTAAATGGATTGGAAATCCAGAGATTTCACATAAAATCCAGCTTTTCGTGAAAAGTGGAAAGCGTCTGGCCCCACAGACAAGGCAAGGCTTGAGTGCGCTGAGTAGCCACTGCTCCTTTTTGTCCTGCACAGCCTGAGGCGGGTCGCTCAGGACTCAAGCTCCCTGCTTTGCTGCAAAAGGCCTTTGAATCTGTGTTCCCCTTTTCCAGGTGTCCCATATTTTCCTCTCCTCCTCACAGGAAAAGACCACTCTGACAGGTCCGAGGACCTGGAGCAGGGCAGTGTGATGTTGGTGTGGAGATGCTGTGAATTCTTCGGTACCCCAAACATTCTAGATTATAATGGATAATACACTTCGAATCAGTGTCAGGTTAAAGTCTTTAGATGCACGCAGATGCTACTTTGATGAAGATAAAAATTCATTTAATAACTTACAAGTGTTACTACCAGTTTTTTGTTACTTTCTCTTGGTCAATAGATACAGAAGTAAACCTACGACTGCCTCTTTTTTTTTTTTTATGTTCAAGAGGGGATGCTCCCTCATGAAAAGGTTTGATAATAGTTCTCATCCCCAGACTCTTGTTTATGTCCCCCCTAAAAGAATGTTGAAATATGGTGTATCCTCAGTTCTTTTTAAAATGACAGCCACAGTTTTGCATTCTAAGTTGAAGTTGTTGGCAAAGGATAATATCCAGTGTACTGCAAAAATTGACATTTTAGAATAAAGCCCTTACATCACTTTTTAAAATGTATCCAATGGGATCCAAATACCACAGCAATCAGATACCTATCATCATTCACTTAAAAAATACATGAACAAGCTCTTTTTTAATGCTGGCGGGTTTTACATGGTTTTTTTCCTTTTTCTCTTTGAATGTATTTGGCCATCCTTACAGGGCCAACAAAATAAATATAAATTTTAATTTAAAAAATCTGTGTGATTATATGGCTTGAGGTGTTAATTTTTACTGACCATATATTGTAATGAGGTGAATGTGGCTTTTTTTCCAATTAGCTTATATATTCATGGATGACAACAGCTACCTATTGCTGGAATGAGCATTAATTCTATTTCTCATTTTTTGTTCCCACACTTGTGTGCACATAAGAAATGTTATCCCATAAACAGGTAGATAGAAATGGAAGTAGTTTTAAAATGACAATATCATCTCTGGATTCTTCAATTGCCATTCTTTCGTTCTTCATCTCCTGAGTCATTTGCCCAAGATCTCATGGCTTGCCCCAAATCAACTGTGATTAGATCCTATTTCAATCTTGTGAGAAGCAAAGAAGTCACCCTTTGTAGACAGAATGTTTGTGTCGCCCAAAATTCGTATGTTGAAACCTAATCCCGGGGTGAAGGTATTTCGGGGTGGGGCCTTAAGGAGATGATTATGTCATGAGGGTAGAGGCCCGGTGAATGGGATTCATGCCTTGAAAGAGACCCCAGAGAGCTCCCTCCCCCTTTCTGTCATGTGAGGACAAAGTGAGAAGATATATATATATATATATATATATATATATTTTTTTTTTTTTTTTTTTTTACTTGGGTGGTGATTTTACCTCCTTACTTATATTCTATTTCTTATCATTTCTATTCTATTTATTTTATTCTTGTCTACATTCTTTCTATTCTGTTTATTCTATTGCTTCTCTATATTGCCCAAATTTTAAAATTGAGATATAATTGACATATAACATTATATTTGTTTTAGGTGTACAACATAATGATTTGATATTTGCATATGTTGTGAAATGATCACCACAATAAGCCTAGTTAACATCCATTACCACACATCGTAATCATTTTTTATTCTTATGATGAGATCTTTTAAGATTTATTCTTAGCAACTTTCAAATATAAAATACAGTATTATTAACGATAATTGCCATGCTGTACATTACATTCCAGGGTTGATTTATTTTGTAACTAGAAGTTTGTACATTTTGACCCCCTTCACCCATTTTGCCCACCTTCCTGAGCCCCCAGCCCTGCCTCTGACAACTACCAATCTGTTCTCTCTATATATGAGCTCAGTTTTGTTTTCTGTTTGTAAATTCCACATATAAGTGAGATCATATGGCATTTGTCTTTCTTTGTCTGACTTATTTCACTTAGCATAATGCTCTCGGGGTCCATCCACATGGTCTCAAATGGCAAAATTTCCTTCTTTTTTATGGCTGAACAGCACTTGGTGTGCTTTTCTTTAGTAAAGTAGGAGACAGGAGATGAAGAGATCACTTTGACTCTTTTTCAGATAGACAGTACTCGTAGAAGTTGAGGAAATTGATTCTCTTAAAGCTATCCTTTTTTGTGTCCTTCTCCGAGAGTCTTTGTGTACCCACAAGAGAATATGTGTACTCCAATTTGAAGATAGCTGCCCTAGAAAAAAGTCAGGCCTGGGTTCTTGTGGTAAAAGGGAAATACCAAGAGGTCAGGGCTGCCAGTGATTGCACTAACAACATATTCATCATGTTGGCATGGTAGGCCCAGTTATGTCTGTGGCCCATTCCATAGGAACTCCCTGTCAGGGCTCCACGAAAGAAGTTATGAAGGGGATCTTTGCTGAGAGCCTCTGGAGCCCTGGGAAGGCTGCTGGTGGCTCACAGCTAGACCAGCACTAGCAGCATGGACTTTTCACACAGTTACAACTTAGTCCAGGATGTCATCAGTTCGGTTCTTCCTTTTTCACTGGGATTCTAGAGAGAATGTGCTCCCTCCACTCCACCTTCACCACCTACCCCTTAGACTGATTTAAAGAACAATTCCTCTTCCTTCCTAGCTATGGTCAGCTGTTCTGCTGCCCCCCCACCCCCCTCCTCGCACTCCATTGCACAGACCATCTTCCCAGTTTGCTATTGTTTTGAAGAAGGTGGCTCAAAGTAAGCCAAGAATTTTTAGAGGAGATAGCTGATAATATTCTGAGCCCTCCTTTGTTCTCTACTTCCTTTTTCTTCTCCTTCCTAGTTTTGAGACTTTGTGAGAATTTCATATATGAGCTAAAATTGCCTGTGGAGCGTGAGTCAGTCTTCACTGCTCTTGGCCATTGAATCTAATCTCACCAGTGAGAATTTTGAGGGCCTCAAGAAGTTAGGTCCACTCTTGAAGTACCCTAGGGATTTGGGTCCATTATAGAGTACACCTGAGAAATTCAGTCTAGGACGCTTGAAACACTTGAAATATTTTTAAACCAAATTTAATTTTCTACAGGTATATTTGCACAGTTCTGATCTGGAATCATATGGGATTTTTTTCTAGGCATATTTCATCCTGCACCAGAAGGCTTAAATTGCCTCAAAATTGGAGGAAAGGAAAGAGAAAGGTGAGAAATTTTTAAAAATAAAATGTTTGTTGAGGTTTTCCAGCACCCAGCATATGCCAGGCATTTTGCACACATTATCTCACTAAATCTCCCAACATCCATGTAAGGTAAGTATCATTATCCCGTTTTGCAGCCGAAGAAAGTCTCAGAAAGCATGGAGGCTGAATACTTGCACCATCTTTGTTCTATGTTTGCCTGATTGCAATGCTTATTACTCAAGCACAATTTCCCAACATATAAGGAAGAGCAGAAGTTGGGCGTAGATCTACTTTATAAATAGTGTGTATGTAATTACATGTGAGTAAGTTTTTCTAGGGCAATATCAAGGTAGCCCAAATAGGGGTCCATTTAATCCTCCTGCTGCCTAAAAGCCACTTCTTTGGATTTCTAGTGGCACTTCAGCAAGGGATTGAAAACTAAATAAAATCTCTTGAACAATTTTTTGAAATATTTTTGAAACCACTTAGGCTGTTCTATATCTTCCAAAGTAGTGAGTATGACATTTCATTTTTCAAACGTGATTGACTTTAAAAGTTACATGGGCAATAGGATGCAAAGAATAAATCTGGACTAACTGGATCAGAACAGTGATAAATAAGAGAAAAACTCTTAAGATATCAAATACATTGTTTACCCTGACACTAGTGTCCTTCAGATTAGCAAAGCTACGTAGATTGTGACATTATTCACGAGGATGAGATTCACCCAGGAGAGAGAATGAGTTTGAGCAGAAAGGTGAGTCTGGTTTTGGACCTGTTGAGCTTGAGGAACTTCTGGCACAGGCAAAGGGTGATGCCCATCAGACCTGTGGTTCTGAGACTGAAGGAGAGCTGGACCTAAAATAGTCATTGACATACAGATGGTGATTGAATCCACTGGAGAGGAGGGGATCACAGGGAGAGTATGAAACAAACCCAGAGATCGAGTAGATGGTGAGGCTGAGGAGGCAGTGATCAGACATGACTTTGGAGTATAGTTTGAGTTGTGAAGGGCAGTGGTTATGGGAGGGATTGATTGATTGATTGATTGATTTAAAGAAGGGGACTGTATCAGCACGTTTATGGTGCTGATGGTGGTAAGGAGCCAGTAGAGAGGGACAGCTGGAAGATGTGAAGAGAGTGGGGACAAATAATAGATGGAGGTGGGAGAAAACGTCAGAAAGGATGAGATCGAGGGGGCAGGAAAATTTAGGATGCAAGGAGGTTTGCCCTCCACTTACTGTGATGGGCACCGGGGCTTGTATGTAAGGGATGAATCACTGAATTCAACACCTGAAGCCAATATTGCACGGTATGTTAACTAGTTGGAATTTAAATAAAGACTTGGGGAAAAAAAGGTTTGTGCTCTTCTTTTTACATTCTGACGAAATAACTGAATGTGGAAACTGCTATGTCTCTATCGTTGCCCTTATAGATTGGTTGTCTGTCTAACAGACTCCCTAGCTTTGGAGCTGTTGCAGGAAGGTGCTAACATATTTAGCTCTGTATTTCTACTTCTTAACTCACTGTACTCAGTAGGGATTTGGTGTAGTAGGTGAAATTTTGGTCCTTCTTTATGCCATCAAAAAAAGGTGGGGTTTTTTTTCTTTTTCTTTTTCTTTTTCTCTCTCTCTTTCTTTCCTCCTTTCTTTTTCTCTTTCTTGGAAAAGGGGTAGAACATTAGCCTCTACCTATAAGAAAAAAAATCCCAAGTCAAGAGATGGAGGATGAAGGACAACAGTTCCTACCAAGTATCAGGCCTGGCTGTCAATCCATCCAGATGCATTGCAGTGAAATTAATCGATCGGGAAATAACCCAGGTACATCATTACCTACCGTCACTTGCCGGGTCAGTTGTGCTGGTTTGGCTGCATATAAACATGATTTTACATTTCTTATTTCCACAGAAAAACCCAAAGACTGACAGTTTATGTATTCAGAATTCCCAAGTTACATATACACAACCCAGAACACACGGTAGAGATATTAAAAAAAAAAATACTGGCTCACAAGAGCAATAAGAAATATTTAGATGTTCTTCACAAAATTCTTTAATTTGTTTGCCAAATGTCTTTACCACTGTAGAACAATTTTGTTCTGTGCCTCCTCCCACAGAATGTGCACTAGTTATCAATCTGCCACAGTAGGAATATAGACAGTGATAGAGAATGTGTCTGAGGGAGAACTCTCCCGACACACAGGATGGTGGGGACTCTAAATGAATCCATATATTAGGTTCCCTGGTCCGCACACGCTCCCGAAGACTATGCATGGGAATACGAATACATCTCCAGGGCTAGAAAGTTCATGCTTGTGTGTATTCAAAGAGAGTACTCTGCTTTAAAACTTGCTGTTAGAATTGTATCCATATATATTTGGCTAGAATTATGGAAAGCCTGGCAGGATGTATTCATTCAAATTGGTTTTACTGGTCAAATTTTCAATTGACGCCTATGAGAAATTTGCCAAATGATGAGTAGAAAAATCAGGCTCCAGCCCAACATATAATTTGGAACCATCCTGGGTATTCCTGTTTGTAGGCGGCTCTTTGGCTGGTAAGCAGGCCTGGTCAATTCTATTTTAAAATGCCTCTGGTACGGATCTCATTTTCTCCATGCCTTTTGTTACTGCCTGGTCCAATTCTTCGTATCTTACCTGCCAATTACTGCCACTGTCTTTAATGGGTCCCTCCACTCTTGGTCTCTCCCAAATCCAGTTCCCAATCCAACTGTGTCAAGAGAATGCTTTGTAAATCACCACTTCCCGTGGGGCATTTCTTTCTCTGTTTGAAAATCTAAGTGCTTTGGTATTGCTTCCTGAGTCAAGTAGGGATTTTTATTTAGAATAAACATATTTTATTCACATAACTAAGATTGTGTGCCTTGATGAAAAGGGATGTAAAATGTAGTGAGACTGGATCCCTTCTAGGACAATGTGAAGTATGAAAGGCACTAAGGAATTGTAAGAAATGAAAAAGATCTTTGTTCAAACCAGGGTCATCTGGGGCCTGAAGCTTATGTGACTTGAGGGACTCTGTAAGAGAAAGAATAGAAAATATATCATTACAGAATTAGATGTAGGCCTTGGAAGCGTCAGTACAAGTGAGGGGCCTGGAAGCTTAAGCTTTTATTAGCTTCATAGTAATTGTGCTTCTGGGTCAAACAAATGCAGCCTAATAACTGAGCTTATTTATCTTGAATTGTCATATTTAGTTCAGCGTAATATGTTCATGTGGTATTAACTTAAATAGTGCAGATGAGTTTAGGATGAAAAGCAACATTCTCTGATCCCCAGTTCCATTCCCAGAAACAAGCTGTGTCAACTGCAGTTATCTTTCCTCTGGTATTTACCCCAAAAGTCTAATAATATATGCTCATGCTTAGTTTTGTTTTGTTTTGTTTTGTTTTGATTCAGCAAATTGAAATACTACCTGTTGTCTCCTTGCAATGACAGATACGGATTTCTTGTATTCCATACCACCTCCTCCCAGTGTTTGGTAATGACTACTCCTGTTTTGAGTTCTAGTCTTCAGGACCTTAGACTGGTAGCTAACTTTTGTTTTAGTCTTGTGTAATTTGGGGATCCTTCTGCAATCTAACTCCACTGTGGGCCAGCATGAACCCTTCCCGGGTAGGTTTCCCTGTGGCTTCCCTCTCCCCTTCCAGCCCTGCTTCCTTTTGCAGATTTCAGCCCTTTCCATCCTTCAAAGCCCAGATCAGTTCTTACCTCATCCATAAATCTCAGCTGTTCCAATATGCTTCGGTATCTCTCTTTGAATGCTTCTCACTTGACTTCCAACACGCAATTTAGCACTTAATTATAAAGCTTATTGTTTGTTCTTGAGCCCAGCTTCCTCCCCATCGCTGCAGCCAATCACTGAATCTCTTGCAAGGTTGGCTCTCAGTAACTTTATTGAGCTGAATCATTCTGTTCTCTAATCGGTTCAGGTTTGTGCACCTTACCTGTTTCATTAGATTAAAAACTTTATATACTTTCACATTTTCCCCATAGCATTAAACACGGAATAGGTGTTCAGTAATAAGCAGCTGAGTAATTCTGATTTTTGGCTTCATCCACATTATCCTGTAGCATTTTTGCTGCATTTACCGGAAGATAGCAGAAGGTAGTAGGAAAGTTCCTGTTTAGTGTTAACTTTGGGCCATACAGTATATTTTTTTTTCCTGCATTTTCTGCGGGAGTATAATTCTTTCTCTCCATTCAATCCCTAGGCTCCAAGGATGTTGTGGCTTTAAAAAATATCCTTTAAGGCAGTTTTTGTGTGCAGAAAAGATTACTCAGAGGTTTTTGTTTGTTTGTTTTAAAATTAATAATTAATTGTTACAAATCCACAAATGTAGCTGTTCTTTAAGCTTTTAAGTTCAGTTTAAAAATCTGATTTCTCTATTTAAAAGTTCAGCAAACTTTAATAGTCACTTTTAAGGGGGCCTTTGAGTAGTACTTGGTCCCATTTACAAACTTAACCAAACAGCCTGGAACATTTTAAATTTCATTTATAATTTAAACCTGCTTGACTTTCCTTTTATAGACTATGATTGTTTTAACTAACAAAACCCTTCCTAAGTACTTAAATGACAGTTATAAATCTAACAAATCAAAGTCACAGATGTGGGAACGCTAAAATCTCTTAAATCTTTCAATAGTATAATATTTTTACAATCACAAGTCTAAATCAATAACTCAATTATATATTTTAAATTAGAGTTACAAGGCTTAACCGTGACTTAACGAGGCTGAACTCTTGTATGAATATTTGAAATTCCAAATATTCACATATTCTTTAATGCAAAATTGTAAATATTATAGGTTTGATTTTGTTAAATATTTATAACTTAAATTAAAAATGTTGGGGGCTTGAAAGATGCTTATCCATTATGGGGGAAAATGTGTTGCCTTGATGAATTTTGGGGGTTGCCTTCCCATTTGGTGTTGGGACTTGCCTTCTCTGCTTGTTGAAGGTGCCTAATGCCTGGAGATACTGGCTTGGGCATAAGTAAATCCTTATCTAGGACTAAATTAGTCTGATGGAGCCCCTTTTCATCGTTGGAGGATAAACGGCCTCCGCGTGGAGTAATCTCATAGCCAATATCCACTGGATTTAACTAACAGTTTTCCTAGCTTTGTTTATGTAGGAAGTCTGCTACTTCCCTGACCGTTAGATACACATCTGCACTGTCCAGTTGTAGCAGGCCAAGACAAGGGCTTAGGTAGCAACCATGCTTGATTGGCTATTTCATTTCTTTGCCTCTTAAAATATACACATGTCTTTGCGTCTAACTCTAAAAATCTTTCGACTAGAGAGAGTCATGTATTCTTTTAATTCATTTCTTATCCAAAAAATCCACAGTTTCTATACATATTAAAATATTATCCAGTCAAATTAGGGACATGTCTCTTGGCTCTGATTGGCTTTGCAGTCACAGTGTCTGAGAACATTTTACTACCAGATGGGAGCTGGGCACAGGTTAATGAAGTCTAGAAGTGGGCATTTTGTACAAACCAGTGACACTATTCGGCCTGATTCTTCTGTGCTGCAGGGCGAACAGCGAGCTGGTGATAGAGCAGAATGTGGCCCCAACTAAGCTGTTTACAACTATACAAAGTCTATAAAAGGACACAGCCGTGCTTCTTCTGAAACTCTGTCTAGAGGTCAGAAAAGGGGCTTATATCCTGCAGGGTAATTTTCATAAAATGGAGTGCACGTCTGCCTTGTTTAATGGTATGCTCAATGCCCAGGACGACAAACTGTAGGCTATTAATAAAACTATTTTGAACGGACGGATGGGGGGCTGGTTGGGGGAATGGGTGGGGTGGATGTCAGGCAGTCAGGCTATATAGCAGGCAGCTCCTGTCCCATGCGTGTAAGGATGTATATAGGAGACTGTCCCTCTGGCTGCCATTTGTCATGGAGCTAGATCCTGACAAACTGTGCAGTTCATGAGGAGAACGGAAAAAGCTGACGATTGGGAAAGAATTGAGATGGTTTTATAAAAATCCAAGGTAATGCAACAGAGCAACAGTAATGACAACAAAGTAAAAGCCCTAGGACCTAGCTGTCCTGGGCAAGGAGGTCCTTAATGGTGTTCTTGAGATGATGAATATGATGTATGAATTGCACTTAAAAAAATGATCCTGGTTTTCTTCAGTCATTCTC
Organism: Neomonachus schauinslandi; assembly: GCF_002201575.2. Classification (NCBI taxonomy): domain Eukaryota; kingdom Metazoa; phylum Chordata; class Mammalia; order Carnivora; family Phocidae; genus Neomonachus; species Neomonachus schauinslandi. The sequence continues at coordinate 86,707,625 of NC_058403.1, read as the reverse complement.
TGATATTTTCCTATGGGCATAGATGAGCCTAACTTATGCCTACAACACCAGTGGGGATAGGTGGGCAGGCAGGGCACCTTGTTCTTGCTTATTATCACTGAAACAGCAAGTTTTCAGTCTGGTTTTGCTCCTTAGACTCTCTTAAGTGCCATACCAAGTAACACTGCAGATAGGTAGCTAAACTGGCTACAGAGAGACTCTCTGACACAGCAGCTGGATTCCTGTCTTCTTATTGTACTTCTTGCTGTGTAGTAATGGGGGGAAAACAGCTGATGAACAAAGATTGACATACAAAATAAAATCTTTGTTATCCATAGGCAAAGGAGTACATTAATTTTGTGGGATGTTTTGAGAAGAGGAAGCATATGAATTACCTGATAGGGTGTGTATAGGGAGACAGATTAAAGAGCATTTCTTAAGAAGAATATAGGATTTCAGGACCTGCGAACGGTGAAGTATGAGACCTTGATCAGAAAGAAGAGGACACTTTAGTTACAGGGTTGGTCTGGAGGGCTGGTGGAAGGATTGAAGGAATGGGCGCTTGGATGGTACAGAGGTTACTGCTGGGGGATGAGAGTTTTGCTTTTGTTAAGAAGCATCACTCCTTAATGTTTAGGGGATTGGAAAAGACCTGGATCTTGAATCACATTAAAGATGAAATCAACAAGTATTTTTTGGTGCACCAGTTGTGTGCAAGGCGCTGGAACATTCTGTATTTTCCCCTTATGTTCGCGTTTGCTTCTCCTGAAATGTACATGGAAGAGAAATAAAGAGTGGGACTATTTTTGTTTATCTTGGACCATTTTTGTCCAGGGGCCACACTGAGTCAAAGACTGAGCCAGCCTTAAAAAAAACCAGTGCCTTTGTGGACTCTTCTCCATTACTATTTTTATTCTTATAAACTAAGACTTAAGTGCCGTGACACAGTAGCTTGAACACTCCCCATGGCTCTTCACAATATGGCAATTATTGAAATGGTTTCTTTCCCATTATGCAGCCCAAAAGCAGTGAGATCATGAGGAAGGCAGCAAGAGAAAACAATATTTAGTTTGTTCTCCAAGGGTGCCGTGGGAATAAAAATATTCTCCTTTTCCCCGGAGGTTTAAATACATGGACACAACAACAAGAACAACAAAAATGCAGGAACGATGCTGCACACCAAACAAGCCCACACTTCACTGCCTAATTAAATCATTTGAATCTAATGAATATAAGCAACAAAATAAATTGGCGTAGCAGTGAGTCAGGGAGTGATTCCAGTTGAAGCAGCTGCAGAGCTGGCTCTTGCCCTGCTGGGACATGCCGAGCCTTTCCGCTTTCTTTCAAGTAACGCCCTCTTGCACTTGAACACCAGGCGAGTGGGCCTGAGAGGGTGGCTTTACCTGGCAGTCTCTCAAAGGGGACCGGCCCTCCTACACACCTTCCCCTTTTGCCTGGCAAAAGCTGGGTTTTAGCAACCAGAGAAGGCTGGGGCACCTTGCCCAGTTAAGTGTGCTCCCCAGGGAGTGGGTGCAGGGGTTTCCCCAGCTGGCCTGGAGTTTGGTGCTAACAGACTATTTACAAAGCTGAAGGCCAGGTTCCTTGATCTTGGTAGTGGTAGATGGAAAAAGTTCACCGTGCTATTCCCTGTTGTTTTGACATGAGATCAAAGATGAGCTGCGCTCTGTCTCAATGTACTAAGGGATGTTTTGGAAACATTTCGAGAACAATTTTTCAGCCTTTATCATCTCATTTGAGTGAGTTTTCCCTTTAAAACCTCCTTTGCTGCTTGCACCTGCCATAGGAGGAAGAGAAAAAAAACACTAAGATAAGTTGACAATAGGGACAGCCTAGTGCATTTTAATGTGGGAAAAACGATGATGTTGGATTGATTCTGACAAATATGTGCTGACAAATGGGTCTGACCACTCAGCTGGTTTGGTGACCATGGGCGAGCTTAGTTTCCCCATCTGTAAAATAGGAAATAATGACGCAGATTCATGAGAAAGCTTATGAAAAGTACAGATCAAGCTGGAGAAGATCAAGGAAAGGTCTGTTTCCTTGACTGAGAGGTGCCTACTCCATTTACGATGAACATCCCTGACTTTCTAGATGCCTCTGTGGCAGGGGGTTCCCATTTTGTAATGTAGGCAGGAAAGTCCCTTCTTATTATATGGGTTGCAGGGGTGTGGGAAGATTTCTTTACTCACTACAGTGGCAGTGAAGGTTAGGGGAGTTCCTTTTCACCCCTTTAATACTGATGGAAAGGAGGGGAAAGAAACAGTAGGGAAAGTCACTTCTGGGCAATGTTGTTCAGAGTTTGATGGGACCGGAGACAGACTTCGTTCTTGCCACCCGTTTCGTGCTTCTGGAGGTGGGAGTGCTGGTCTGTTTCCAAGGCACATTTCATTGTAGTCTGACCCCCACCCCCCCTGCACCATTGTCCCAGACGTCTTTTCAAATCAGTGATATCAACACTGGACTAGGTTCTTGCTCCTGTGACTTTCCTTGTCTTATTAGCCATGGCTCTTATTTCCTCGTTGCAGGATATGCCGATCACACGGAAACCTTCCCATTTCTAGTGAAGGGAGATTTGAGAAACTCTGCTTCAGGCCTCTCACACAGCACACAAGAGAGTAATAACCCTCATCCTCTGGGGCTTGCTGCCTGGGAGGGCAGAATTGAGTGTGTGTGCACAACTGCGATGCAGGAGAAGCTCTGGGCCTTTGGACTACGTTGGTACTTCCAAGAGGAGATGCTGAGTTGGCTGTTGGATTATTTATTTATTTATTTATTTGTTTATTTATTAAAGATTTCATTTATTTATTTAACACAGGGAGAGAGCACACAAGCAGGCAGAGCATCAGGCAGAGGGAGAGGGAGAAGCAGACTCCCCGCTGAGCAGGGAGCCCGATGTGGGACTCGATCCCAGGACCCTGGGATCATGACCTGAGCTGAAGACAGACCCTTAACTGACTGAGCCACCCAGGTGCCCCTGGCTGTTGGATTTAAAGTGTTCATGTTTAGGAGGTGACTGTAGGCAAGACATACAGATTTTGAAGCCACTGGCCTATGTTTAGTTGAATCCAGGAGAGCTGATGACATTGCCTAGGGAGAAACTAGAGGGCTGTAGTTCTCAATGTTGGCTGCAGAGAAGAAAGCTTTGGGAATCCTCCCTCCAGAGATTCTGATCTAAAGAAGAGGTATAGAATGCAATCTGGGCATCGGGTGCTTTAAAAGCTCCTTAGGTGATTGTAGTGTGTAGCCAGCTTTGAGAATCCCTGCTCTACCCTCGCCTTCTCTCCTCTTCTCTCCTCCTCTCGTATTACTTCAGTGCGCCAACCTGAGAGCTGTGCATTACAGTCGCCTGGGAGATTTGGAAAATCCCGATGCTCATGCTGTATCCCAGATCGATCAAAAAGGAATTTCTAGGGATGAAACTCAGGCATCAGTAAACTTAAAGACTGATGACTCCATTGGTCAGCCCATGCCAAGAAGAAGATACCAAGGAAGGGGGACATGTAGTATCAGGTAGATGCTGACTTAGCAAAGTCAACTGAGACATAGGCTCAGCACAGACACCAGGAAGACTTACTTTATTAGGCATTTGCTATTAGTGGAGCCTTCAATACAATGTTAAGAAGAAGCAATGATAGTGATCTCATTCCTGATTTTAAAGAGGATGCTTCCAGCATTTCCTTTTTTAAAATTATTTTATTTTATGATGTTGTGTTAGTCACCATACAGTACATCATTAGTTTTTGATGTAGTGTTCCATGATTCATTGTTTGCGTATAACACCCAGTGCTCCATGCAGTACGTGCCCTCCTTAATACCCATCACCAGGCTAACCCATCCCCTCCACCCCTCTCCCCTCTAGAACCCTCAGTTTGTTTCTTGGAGTCCATGGTCTCTCATGGTTCATCTCCCCCTCCGATTTTCCCCCTTCATTTTTTCCTTCCTTCTCCTAATGTCCTCCATGCTATTCCTTGTGTTCCACAAATAAGTGAAACTATATGATAATTGTCTTTCTCTGCTTGACTTATTTCACTTAGCATAATCTACTCCAGTCCCATCCATGTTGATGCAAATGTTGGGTATTCATCCTTTCTGGTGGCTGAGTAATATTCCATTGTGTATATGGACCACATCTTTATCCATTCGTCTGTTGAAGGGCATCTTGGCTCTTTCCACAGTTTGGCTATTGCAGACATTGCCGCTATGAACACTGGGGTGCATATGGCCCTTCTTTTCACTACATCTGTGTCTTTGGGGTAAATACCCCGTAGTGCAATTGATGGGTCATAGGGTAGGTCTATTTTTAATTTTCTGAGGCATCTCCACACTGTTTTCCAAAGTGGCTGTACCAACTTGCATTCCCACCAACAGTGTAAGAGGGTTCCCCTTTCTCCACAACCTCTCCAACATTTGTTGTTTCTTGCCTTGCCAATTTTTGCCATTCTAACTGGTGTAAGGTGGTATCTCACTGTGGTTTTGATTTGAATTTCCCTGATGGCTAATGATGATGAACATTTTTTCATGTGTCTGTTAGCCATTTGTATGTCTTCTTTTGAGAAGTGTCTGTTCATGTCTTCTGCCCATTTTTTGACTTGATTATTTGTTTTTTGGGTGTTGAGTTTGAGAAGTTCTTTATAGATCTTGGATACCAGCCCTTTATCTGTAGTGTCATTTGCAAATATCTTCTCCCATTCCATGGGTTGCCTCTTTGTATTGTTGACTGTTTCCTTTGCTGTGCAGAAGGCTTTTTATCTTGATGAAGTCCCAAAAGTTCATTTTCCCTTTTGTTTCACTAGCCTTTGGAGATGAATCTTGAAAGAAGTTGCTGTGGGTGATGTCGAAGAGGTTACTGCCTATGTTCTCCTCTAGGATTTTGATGGATTCCTATCTCACATCGAGGTCTTTCATTCATTTTGAGTTTATCTTTGTGTATGGTGTTAGAGAATGGTCGAGTTTCATTCTTCTGTATATAGCTGTCCAATTTTCCCAGCACCATTTATTGAAGAGACTGTCTTCTTTCCATTGTATATTTTTTCCTGCTTTGTCAAAGATTATTTGACCATAGAGTTGAGGGTCCATATCTGGGCTCTCTATTCTGTTCCATTGGTCTATATGTCCTGTTTTTGTGCCAGTACCATGCTTTCTCGGTGATCACTGTTTTGTAATATAGCTTGAAATCAGGCAACGTGATGCCCCCAGCTTTGTTTTTCTTTTTCAACATTTCCTTAGCGATTTGGGGTCTTTTCTGATTCCATACAAATTTTAGGATTGTTTGTTCCAGTACTGTGAAAAATGTCATTGGAATTTTGATTGGGATACTTCCAGCATTTCCTGATCATAAATATCATGTTTTTAGTCTTTTCTCCTTTTACTATGAGTTTGTATTATGATGAATTTTTATCAGATGCTTTTCTTGCATCTATTGAATTGGTCTAATAGTTTTCTTTTTTTTTTAAATCTGTTAATGTGCAGAATTACATTGTAGATTTTCAAATATTGAACTGTTCCTGCATTCCTGGGTTAAAAGTAACTTGATCATGGTGTATTGTTTTTTACCCACACTGTTCCATTTGACCATGTTAGTATTTTGTTTAAGGTTTTGCATCTTTATTCATGAAGTAGAAACCTGAAAGTTACCCTTTTCCTAATGTCTGCATGGTTTTAGTATCAGGACTATTCTGGTGGTATGAAATGACTTGGGGCATATTTCCTCTTTTTCTATTTCCTGGAAGATATTGTATGAAACAGATGATTTCTTCTTTGAAAGTTTGGGAGTATTTTTGTCTAAAACCATATGAGCCTAGTGTTTTCCCCGTGGGAATATTTTAAAATATTGCTTTAATTTCTTTAAGAGTTGTAACACTATTCAGGCTTTGCATTTTTGCTTAAAACAATCTCAGACCGTTGTATTTTTCTAGTTCCCAAACTCTCTTCTTCCTGCATCTATTTCAGATGCCTATTCAGCCAAATTTCCTGCTGTCTCCATTTCTCAATTAACATTGACTCTGAATACCCTGAACAAGGTGGCTCTTGCTTCCTCTGAAGCTGCTTTGACAAGGTTGCAAATGGATCTCCATGATGCCAACTCAAAAGGATTCTTTTTAGTTCTTTTTATCTTTTGACCTTTATGCTTTATTTTGAGAGAGTTTACCAGCTGATCCTTCCTGCAACTTTCTACTCCTAGGCTTCTGTGACAAAATTCTTTTCTAATCTTCTATCTTTCTGATTATAAACTAAAAACTCATTCATAAGCTACTTCCTTTTTCTCTCCTACCTTTTGAATATGTTTTCAGGTTTTCATTCTTTGTCCACTGTTCTTTTTATTCTCTACAATCTCCTCCTCCTCTTACGATTTGAACACCACCCAGGGGTAGATTCAGGTTTTGTGGGGTCTGAAGCTTATATATTTTGGGGGTTTCTCTTTAAGAAATAGAATATAAAATTGGGTACAGGGCCTCACCTTGTACCCAGGGAAGTAAGGGGCTTAAAACTCAAAAGCTTTATTAAAACTACAGTAAATTTGTCTCTGTCTATATCTGTAGATAGATGACTCCCAAGTTGCTGTATCTTCTTTGACCTTATTCCTAAACTTAAGACTTGTAAGTTGAAATACTTACTGGACTTACCTGTTCCACAGTGGAACTTAAGGTGGAGGTTTTAGAACATGGCCCCAAGTTATTTGACCTGCCTCCCATTGAGAGGTGGGGTTTATGTCCCTATCTTTGAGTCTGGGGTTGGTATCTGCTTGACCCGCAGAATACAGAGGAAGCAACATGGGGCCAAGTTCTGGGTCCAGGCCTTAAGAAGCTGACAGCTTCCATTTCTCAGGTTTTGGAGTGTTTGCTTTTGGAATCCAGATACCCTGTTGTGAAAAGGTCAAGCAGCCATGAGAGCCCACGGGGGTCCCAGGAGGCAGCCAGCACCAACTTGCTAGCCACGTGAGTGAGCCATCTTGGAAGTGGGTCCTCCAGCAACCAATCAAGTGGGCTGATCTGACAGCACTTGGGCTACATACTCGATTTCCTCACTGAGCTCTGCCCCAACTGCAGAACGGTGAGACAAGAAAATGAATATGATTTCAAAATCTTGAGTTTTGGGGTGGTTTGTTACACAGCAAGAGATAGCTAGAACACACAGACACCTGAATTTACTCCTTCCTCTGTAAGTCCAATCATATTAATGTTGGTACCAGTGATACTGTCACCATGCATTATATGAACATTCATTCTAAAGTTTGCCTCTCCCTTCTTCCCTCATATCCAATTCATCATTAAATTATATAGTTTCAGATTTTACCTCATAGGTGTTTCTTTCATCTACTTCCTTTTCTCTATCACTTTGTAATGCCCTCTGTATCTCTGGATATTTTTCAGGAGACTCCTAATATATTTTCCAGTATCCATTTTTGTCCTGCCCAAGATCCATTCCCTGCACTGCCACAAAAATGCTAACAAAATAAAGTCTAAACATTACTTCTGTGCTTAAATCCTTTTGATACAATAAATGGAATAATTAAAGATGGGATATAATTATCACATTTCTCAACTAAAGAAAGACCTGAGTTGCTTTGGATTTCCAATTTGCCAGTGGTAAATAAAATAAAATAAAATAAAATAATATAAATATAATATAATAAATATTATATTATATAATTATATAATAAATATAATATATATAAATATATAATAAAATTATATTATATAAATATAATATAAATATAAATAAAATTTAAAAAAAACCCAGTAGACCAGTCAATGTCTGTGGGACTTGAAGGGGTACAGTTATTAGTCAAAATTTCAATACCCAGCCAAGTCATCATTTGTAAGTCAGAAATAGAAATGCAGGAAAGAAGAATATTACCCACATATACTTTCTAGAAATAAAATGATCCTTAGTATTATTTATAGTATTGTGTTCTATTTACAATGACATTTTTCATGCCCAGTGATATCATGAGATTGGATAACATTGCAGTAGCCACTATGCTATTGCAATGTAAATATAGTAGTGTTAACTAATACTTTTCAAAGAGCTAATAGCTCAGCAACATTATAAGGCTAGTCTCGGGGACTAGCTGCTTGTTTTGAAATCTTGTTTTAACGAGAAAATTCGTTTCCAGCTTCTATGCATCTAACTTAGCAAACAATTTTTGGAGCATAGTGTGGAAGTATCTGAAATGATTTGTCTTTGTGTCACACAAACGATAGCTTGAGTTTGAACATCTTACAGCCAAGATTCATACCCTTGATATTTAAAAGATGCACATATTTATGAGAATCCTGAACAGTGTTTTTCTGAAAGACATTCCTTTTATTTCTTGCTGTTTCTTCATTCAGTAAAATGCTTGGAGATCAGATTCGGAGGCTGTTTCAAAGTGTGACATCCAAGAATTGGCTTCAGTTTGACATGAATTGGCATTTCTTTTTGTTTTCAAATTGCCTTGGGTCTGAATTATTATAGAAAATTACTCTCCTAAATCAACAGGAGGCAGGTATGAAGGTTTAGAAAATGATAATATCAATATTTTAGCATTTGACAAAGAATTTAACATTTGGAGTGCGGAGTAACAGGTATGCATGGTACCAGTGACTTTTTCTGAATCACATTTTAATTACAGGACTATTTGAAATACAGGAGTATTTTTCCAGAGTAGTGTGCAAGTAATTACAGTGCTGAAGCAGTTTTTTTGGGGGAGGGATATTTTAGCTATTTGTTTTTTTTTTTTTTCACATGTTACCACAGAAGTGGTTATGTTGGAGCATTGGTGTATGTTCGTAGAAGACAAATTCTAACCCAAATTCCACATGCAAAATGGTTACTTTGATCCAGAAATAATTGTAACAGGTAATCCAGTAGTAAGCTTAACAGGCAGGAACAAATGAAGATAGGTACTCTTACCCCCTATGGTAAGGAGGGTTGTATGTAAGTGAGTCTTGGCTTGGACTTCCTTCTTATCTTTATTTTCTCTTTTAAAATTCTTTCTCTTCAAAATCTGGGAGAAAGAGGAAAAAAGATAACTAGTTGATTCTTGCTGTACATCTTTTTAAAAAGCATGGGGAGTCATGAAAGATATTGCATGTTTTTCTAAGGACTCAAGTTACTAGAAAACTTGAGAAAGTTTGGTTTTTGGAGCACTTAGTGTTAGTTTTCCATTGAACTGATGAGAAAGAGAGAACGGTTAAAAGAACTGTGTCAAGTATCAAATGATCCTATTGTTAGGGTGTTGAGTTGAAGTGGCTGGAAAGACTGGGGACTCAGCAGGCCCAGCTCCTGAGTTAGGCATTGGTCCCATTTTTTTCACCTTTTTGGTTCCCGAGTCTTAGAAAAAAAATAATGTGGACAGGGAAGAGCCAGGCAGGATGGATCATGTAAATAAAGGAAGATCTCATCCTACAACTTAATTTGGTTTCAACATAACCTCAGTGAAACCACGGAAGACTCATGTAACCTGAGATTTCTCTTGCCCCGGGGCTTATTGGTCCCTCTTTCTCTGAAACCTGGAGAAAATCCTGAAGTTTCTAACATTATTTTGGTAAGTCCCCACAGTCATCTCTTTACTGTGTTGTGACTGAATACAACATGAATGTTGGAGAGTGTTCTGGGTTTGTCAGCTGTGGCTCATCTTGTTTTCCCATCTTGTCATTAATCATCTTCTTTATTACCTAATTGACTCTTTCTAGGTCTTCTACCACCTAGTCACACACAGAGTGTCTTATCGTTGGGTTGCTTGAAGACTGTGAAGCTTACAAAGTAGTTACCTTACTCCCTTTAACCTCACCTTATTACATAAGCAAATAGTTTGCTTAATTGTTTGCTAATACAGTTAGCATAGGGTTATCTATGAGTGGAACTGTCCTGCCAAATTTTAAGGTTAATGTGATATCACCATCTTGGAACTTTGGCCAAAATCCTAGTCAATGACCTTGTGCTGATTTATTTCTGCTAACATTGAGCTTCCTGGGTCCAGAAGGTTTAAGTAACTCATTAGGGAATCGCAAAAGCCTTCCTGACCATGAGGCATTCCTTAAAACTATTAAATGGATCAAGTAAAATTGATTAGATAAAATTCCTGTGGTTGAACTTTTATTGATACACAGTTCATAATTATCCAGAGAATTGCTAAGCAGATTTGTGTTTCACTGTGCTATACTTTAAAAAAGAGACTTAATCTAAGTCAGCTGTGGCTTGAGCTCTCTTTCCAGCAGCACAGTAAGTGGGGCTCTGCTTGGCTGAGGATGTACGGTGTAATTGTTGACAGGGAATTGTAGGGTTTGGGTATTCAGTTATCAGGGTGAGAGGAAACCTGTACTTTCTCTATGCCATTCTATGATCCATTACATTTATTTAGCTTGTGGAAAAAGGTGACATTCTTTTTCACTGGGCTAGCAGTTTCCAAGAGTGTCCTTGATCTAGGTAGGGTGAAGGAGATAATTGCTGTTGCTCTCACATATGGGGCACATACTCTGTGCCTTAGTATTATGGGATATATAAACATTATTTCTAAAACTTACACCAAAGTAGGTAAATAGCTCCATTTGACAGATCAAGAAGATAATCCCTGGAAAAGGGTAAGGGAGGGGCAGAATCCTGAATGTGCAAAGTCATTTCCTGAAATGACTAAGAAAGTATTTTTTTTTTTTTAAGATTTTATTTATTTGAGAGAGAGGGAGAGAACGAGCCAGTGAGCATGAGCAGAGGAGGAGCAGAGGGAGAGGAAGAAGCAGGCTCCCCACTGAGCAGGAAGCCTGATGTGGGACTTGATCCCAGGACCCTGAGATCATGACCTGAGCCAAAGGCAGATGCTTAACCGACTGAGCCACCCAGGTGCCCTGACTTTGAAAGTATTTACGAAATTAACTGGAAGTGATGAGCAAAAATGACTAGATCACATTTCCTATATCAAAAAGTATGGAGCTTGACAAACAAGGATGAGCTTTAGTGGGAAAAAAAAAGTCTTTATTTTTTGCATAGCAGTGGTTAAGATGTGTGAAATTAGTATCTAGTACATATATGTACCTTTATGTATCTTCACCTTGTCTAGATGGTAAGCTCATTAAATACTCACCGAGTATCTACCATGTGCATCACATTGTGTTACAGTAGGGCCTTCCATGAATTGTTCATGATCAAATAATTCTGAGGGTCTTTCTCTTTCCACCTCTGTCTGGGAACTTGCATTCAAGCTTTAAGAAGCAACTATTTGGGGTGCCTGGGTGGCTCAGTAAGTTAAGTGTCTGCCTTCGGCTCAGGTCATGATTTCAGGGTCCTGGGATCAAGCCCCGCCTTGCTCCCTGCTCAGCAGGGAGCCTGCTTCTCCCTCGCCCTCTGCCCCTCCCCCCTTCCTCCCCACTCATGCGCGCGCTCTCTCTCTCTCTCAAATAAATAAAGAAAATCTTAAAAAGAAAAAGAAACAGCTCTTCATCTCCTCTATGAAGCCTTCCCTGAATGCAACAATCAGACATTAACGAGCCCCTGCTGTAAATTTCTGTGTGTAGTACATCTGCTCCAGAGTTATCCCACCGACCGTGTTTATGTGTTAATCTGCTTGTCCTTTCCTGTTGGATGGTGAGACTGACTTCCATGCTTCCCTCCTGCCCAACCCCCTGCTACCCCAGACCCCACACACTCACTCCCCAGTGGTTATGTAAGTTTGGCTTTTAGCTGCAGTTCAATAAACCTTGCTCAATATATGAGTTACTGTATACCAGTGAAGCAGAAAGTGGTTTTCCTTTAAGGTCACTCACACCTCTAAGAGGAATGACTAACTGAACATGTGCTACTACACACTTTACATGTGTTACCTAATTTAATCTCACTGCAACGCTACCAGGTTGGCATTCTTTCATTGGCTCCTTCATTTATAAGACTGTGCTGTGAAGAGATAGTAAGTAGCAGGCCCAACAGCATTGAATTAGTAAGTAGTGAAACAGGAAATGAAACCTCGCCTGCCCGACTCTGAAGCTACGCTTAGTCCACAAAGTTAGGCGGAGTCCCATAAAAAAGAATGACCTACATCTTAAAATGTCATTATTGATTTGCTTCTCTCTTTTTTTTTCTTAAACAACATATAATAGAGTATTGTACAAACACTGACTTTCCCAGCTCTGGCTACGTGCCACCTTTTAGCATTGAGTTGGAGAGAAAAATCTCTCAATATCCTTCCAGTGTCATAATCAATACACTCAGCTTCCACCAAGCTTTTGGTGTGCTAAAGAGGAGAGCATACCCAGGGTCTGAGATGTCCTTAGAACTTGAGACTTTAGGCTCAAGAGAGTCCAGGAAAATGCCCAGTGTCTGGTGGATGTGACAGGCCGATCTGAGTGTGTTTATTCAGATCAACTTTTCCTGAAAGATCTGAGGAAATTTCGCAGTCTCTCAGTAGAAAGGGATATGCGACCTGGAAGATGAACATGGACTACCTGTGGGGAAGAATTCCTTCAGATGGAGGATATTAACTGAGGGAACTGGTGAGCTCCTCTTTGGATAAAAAGTTCCTCCAGGCCGGGGATGATGGATCTCCTCGTAGTACCTGACTCGAAGGACGTGGTGCTCGCCAGACCTGCTCAACAAAACCTAAGTTTTTGTTGGTAAAGAGCCATCCATCATCATTTAGATAGGCTGGAGACCTATCTCTAAAGGATATATTGTCATAAAAAAATAGACTCCTCCAGATTTGAAAATAGGTTCAGATTATGCTCAGCAAGGTTGAAGGAGAGGAGGAGCTATGGGAATCAGAATGTCTGCATAAAAATCTAGAATCTAGACAGCATCTTTTTTTTTTTTTTTTTTTTAAGATTTTATTTATTTATTTGAGACAGAGAGAATGAGAGAGAGAGAGCACATGAGAGGGGGGAGGGTCAGAGGGAGAAGCAGACTCCCTGCCGAGCAGGGAGCCCGATGCGGGACTCGATCCCGGGACTCCAGGATCACGACCTGAGCCGAAGGCAGTCGCTTAACCAACTGAGCCACCCAGGCGCCCTAGACAGCATCTTTTAAAGAGACTCTAGCAGCATGGGGGAGAGAGCAGCATGGCTCTATTAATAGTTCGGGACATAGCAGGGCATACATTCTGCAGAAGAGCTCCAGATGGGGAGAGGGCAAGACATCTCTTACCACACCTTCCCCAGCAGCCATGCAGATAGCCTCATTGGGAAGAGCTGCCAACAGCACACTGCGAAATGACAAAAGGCCCACAGCACACCGAACTGCTAGATTGTGTTCATTGTGCTCTGCACGGGGAGCAGGAAAAGCCCACTTAGAATGTAATCACATCCACGTGTTGTTCTGTGTGTGTGAAGTTCAGCCTTCCGCCTGAGACTCTACCGCTCAAATCCAGGGAACAGGGCATAGATCTGAAGGCAGAAAAGGACATATAAGGAAAACCACAGTTTCTCATAAGCCGGCCATCAAAGGTCATTTTCCTGATCAAACCTATTAATCTATGAGTGCAACTGATTTTTTTGAAATGGGGAAAATGCTTTAGTATCTTGGAAGCAGCAAGACAAGGATCAATTTTTACCTGAATCTAAGATCATTGCAGATGATAACCAGGCAGATGATCATTGCAGACATAATTTGAAAAGAAAGACAAGACATTTTAAGAAACACTGATATTCCCACCCTAAAGAGATAACTACTCTTAACATTTTGGTGAACATACCTGTGGTCCCATGAAAATGAGACCATGTTGTGAATATTGTTTTATAATTTTTTTCACTTATAAATATATTGGGAGCAATTCTCCGTGACAATGTTTTTTAATTATTTAAAATAAAATTACAGAAGAAAAGTGTACCTGTCATGTCAAAACATATATTTTTTTTTTAAGATTTTATTTATTTATTTGACAGAGAGAATGAGAGAGAGAGCACATGAGAGGGGGGAGGGTCAGAGGGAGAAGCAGACTCCCTGCCGAGCAGGGAGCCCGATGCGGGACTCGATCCAGGGACTCCAGGATCATGACCTGAGCCGAAGGCAGTCGCTTAACCAACTGAGCCACCAGGCGCCCTGTCAAAACATATTTTAACACCATTTTTAACATCTACAGTATTCCACGGATATGTCATAATTTAATTAGTGTTTTGTTTTTAGAAATACATTTCCCCACATTTCCCTTTATTATTATAAACAGTGGAAAAGAATATCAATGGACATATATCTTTGCACTAATTTATTTATTTATTTTACTAAAACTGGAAATACTGGTTTAAAAGAGATGAGCTTTCTAAAGCCTTGCCTCACTGTTTTCCAGAATGGCTTATGCACTGTTTCTACTCCTACCTGCAGTGTGGGAACGTGTATGAAGGAAGAGGTGGTGTATCATTTAAACATTGTGAAGGGCTTTCTTTCTCTAGAAATTATGTGCATTCTTCAAGCATGTATTACCTGAATAAGTCCTTTGATTTTGTTTTTTTTCTATAGGGATATTTGCCTTTTTGTTTTAATTTACAAAATCTCTTAATGTAGTAATTAATACATCTTTTATCTGACATCTGGGAAGGCATTCTTATTTTGTCATCTGCCCTTGAAGCGTGTGTGTGTGTGTGTGTGTGTGTGTGTGTTTGCAGTCAATCCTCATTATTTGTCCATTCTGTGCTTGCAAATTTGCCTACTCACTAAAAATTACTTGTAACCCCGAATCAATATTTGTGGTGTTTTGTGATCATTTGCGGACATGGGCAGAGCAGTGAAAAATTTGAATTGCATGACACGAACGGTCCCGGCCAAGGTCCAACAATGCAACCCTTCACCTTCTCGGCTCACCTCTCGTACTGTAAACAAGTGTCCTTTCACAGCCTATGTGGTGCCACATTTTTCACATTTTTGTGCTTGTTTTGTTGGAGATTTCACTGCTTAAAATGGCCCTCAGGGCAGTACTGGAGTGCTGTCTAGTTCCTACTGCAAGAAGGCTGTGAGGTGCCTCACCGAGAAAACGCATGAGCTTCATTCAGGCATGAGTTACAGCAGCTGTTGGCTGGGATTTCAGTGTTAGCGAATCAACAATGCATATGAAATGAGGCATCTTTAAACAGAAACACACATCAAATAAGGTTATGTATTGATTGGTTGACAAAAATGTTGGGATCCAAGGCTTGCAAGAACCCTGTGCTGTATTTCCCCCAGGAGTAATGTCTCAGTCTTTGCTAGTTCAGGGTTCATGATGACTTTATAGACCATACCTACAGCAAAGAACGAGAATTGAATATATCTATATGTCTTGTTATTACTATATACATGTCATATATATTTACATATATTCTTTACATGTAGACATTTTGTCTGGTCAAATACTTCAGTCTGTTCTTTATGGATCGGGCCTTGGTGTTGTCTTCGGATTGGGAGAATGTTTATTTTCTACCCTTCCTATTTTCCGTGTGGGGGGATCCCTGCTGGAGTAACACCTGGTTTCTCTCTGGACGGATCCTTACCGGAGTGGTGAATTTGGGAGAAGAGATGGCCCCTTCTCCATGAATCTGCCCCCTTCCGCAAACAGCACTCATCCTCTGGTCCTTGTTTTATAAGCCCCGGCCGTGCCAGGTGAAGGCCCACAGGTAGTTAGCACTGCCTATAACTGAGAAAGTCCACTCCTGGGATACGGGATTAGCAGACCCGTTGTCATGGCCAACTTAAGCCGTGTTCTCTGCTCTCTGCTTAATCTGTGAAAATGTTCAACATCTCCCTGACTCCTGGATCTATATCTCAACTGGTTACAAACTTAAGGCAGGAAAAGAAGGGGTGTTTTTATAATAGGCTCCTTCACTTAAAAAAGGTCAGGAAGACGGTGGCTTCTGTTTTGGGTGCCCCCTCTCTCTTGCATCACTTGCCCCGGGGTGGTGGGGGGAGGGGAAGGCAGATGCCAGGCTGTGAGGCAGGCCCATGGACAGGGGCCAGTGGTGACAGCGTCCTCACAGCTGGGCCAGCAGCCCTTGCTGACAGCCTGACCGCAACCTGAGGAGAGACTTGGAACCAGAGCTAATCCGACCCACACAAGCGGAGAGATAACATTTGTTGTTTCAAGCTGCTAGGTTTCAAGGTAATTCGTTACTCAGCATTAGATAACTACCACTCACCATTAAGCCGTGGACTGAAGTAGAGATACTTTACAAAAATGTTTTCCTAGGGTTGGGAGTAAGGTGACGGGGACAGAGAAAAGGGAATTTTTTCAATGTCGTTCAGAAACATAGTACAATTTCCAGCTCAATGTACAATGTACAGCTCACCACCTCTTTCGTGGTGAAGGGGCATATCTGTAGTTAGTGGGCACTGGTCCTCACCAACACTGTGAAAGCGAAGGTTGCTGCGGTCAGCTTTCCCTCTATCCAGGTAAAGCCCCCATGGCCTGCTGAGTATCATCATCTCCGACGTCCTAAAGAGGCTGTCCACAGCCAAGGCCTCTTCCATTCAGCCGCTGGTGGAGACCACTTCCAGCCGGGGAGGGGTGCCTCCCAGCAAGAGTGTCTCCAGATACCTGTTTTTTCTAATCCATTAGTGACCATAATGTAGAGATCTTCTGGCAATTACACATTGGGGTTGAGTGGTAGGGTGTATCTCAAGGTCAGTTCACTACTCACATCTCACAGGGATGATGGTGTTCAGTAACGTTGAAACCCACAAGTGTGTGAACCTTTACTCTCTAGGATTCTCTTCCCCTGCCCCCCCCAAAAAGATCCCTTTTCCCTTTTTTTATGTTTTTATTTTATTTTTTAAAGATTTTTTAAATTTTTATTTATTTGACAGAGAGAGACACAGCGAGAGAGGGAACACAAGCAGGGGGAGAGGGAGAGGGAGAAGCAGGCTTCCTGCCAAGCAGGGAACCCGATGCGGGGCTCAATCCCAGGACCCTGGGATCATGACCTGAGCTGAAGGCAGATGCTTAACGACTGAGCCACCCAGGCGCCCCCCCTTTTCCCTTTATAAGTGATATATTCACACAAGGTTTCTTGTAGTTCTTCTTTGGCTTATTTTTTTTTACTCTTAACTTTTTGTTTTAGAGGAGCTGATATTGCTGTTGAATTTCTCTGTTTCTAAAAAGGCACCATTACCCAGGGAAAAGGGAGCCCCTTGTTAACCCCTGATATATGTGGGAATGGGAGGGGAAGTTCTTCTCTTGTTCCTACCAGCCTTATTTTCTGGGGGCTGAGCCCAGCTCTTATTTACCATGGCTTATTATCAGACAGAATTTTTAATCTAGATTATTTTTTAAATTTGTTATTTATTTATTTTTAAAGATTATATTTATTTTTTGACAGAGAGAGAGAGACAGCGAGAGAGGGAACACAAGCAGGGGGAGTTGGAAAGGGAGAAGCAGGCTTCCGCGGAGCAGGGAGCCCAATGTGGGGCTCGATCCCAGGACCTTAGGACAATAACCTGAGCCAAAGACAGATGCTGAACGACTGAGCCACCCAGGCACTCCTCTTCATTTATTTTTTAAGATTTTATTTTTGTTTGAGAGAGAGAAAGAGAAAAAACATGAGTGGGGGGCGGGCAGAGGGAGAAGCAGACTCCCCATTGTGCAGGGAGCCTGATGTGGGACTCGATCTTGGGACTCCAGGATCATGACCTGAGCTGAAGGCAAACACTTAACCGACTGAGCCACCCAGGTGCCCCATTAATCTAGATTCTTGAAGTGTTTGACACTCAGCATATTTTGACGTGGTCATTGTCTCTTATTTCCATGGACTGTGTCCTTTTGAGTCACGTTCTACCTCTCTGATCTACCCTTTAGATCTTTGTTGTTTCACTCAGATTTGAGCCAAAGTGTAGTGACTGTTCAATCTCCGTCTCAGTTGACTAAAGTCCTGTTGACTTCACATTGATTTTTTCCACCCTCAATGCCATCACCCATCACCTCCTGTGTGCTGGGGGGCAGCAGCTGTTATACTCTCACCTTGTAGGAAATAAACATGATGGATAGACCCAGTTTCACTCAGGTACAGCAACAGCTTTGTAGATATCGTCTATCTCTCAGTACGGAGACCCAGTGGTTGGGTGTGTGGACAGGTGCCCCTCTCTAGCATGCTAGGCTGCCATGGTGGGTATCAACACTCCAGGGAAGGGGCTGGAAGGCAGAAAGGCAGTACATTAAGGAAGAACAAGCTGAGGCTATTACTCTCAATTCATCTGCTATCACCAATATTGATCCAAAGACCTAGCCTGTGGCACGTGCTAACAATAACACCAGGCATTGGTATGCTTTCTCTGCCAATCGAGCTGCATGGGCAGCCCATCAGATTCCTGACTAGAAGTGTCCTGAAAATACCACTGTCAGAGCCATGGTGGCAACACCAGATTTAGGATGGGTTCATGTGGTTTACCCCAAATTATGGACATTTGAGCACTCATGCATCCGTCTGTTGAGAACAGAAAAATTACTCTAAACAGAACCACCCCAACTACACCAGGAATATGGGAGAGATATCACTGGAGCTGTGTGGTCATTCTGTCATATTAAAGGATAGTGGCCAGTTGGCACTGACTGGTTGGGTTGCCCAGGTGTTTATTGGGTAGTCCTGAAGGGAACCCAGTGATTGCGTGGCACAGATCTTTGGCCATGGCTTCCACCTGGGTGGTTGGGCCACTGAACCCTGGGTTTTCCCTGGGCACGGGGGGGAAGAATCTGCCGTCTTCCCTCCCCTCAAGTCCAGTTGGGCACATTCTATTTTTACTGGTACAATTATTTGGCCTCTGTCTTTGTTCCCTCCATCAGCCTGGAGGACATTATAGCACACATAGCAGCCTTACTAAATTCACCCAGCAAGCCTTAAATGATGGACAAAGCCCGTTTTTCCTGAACACTGAAATGTCTCTAATGAGAAAAGCTGTCCTCCAAAATAGAATGGCCTTGGACATCATTACTGCCTCACAGTGGCCATCTGTCCCATTCTCCAAGCAGAATGCTGTGTGTTCATACCTGATGAGTCTGCTAATGTATCATCTTTATTAAATCTGGAGACACAAGTGAACACCCTGAGTGATCCGACCCCCCAGCCTAGTAGACTTAATAAATCAGTGGTTTGGATCATGGGCTTTTGGTGGAAAAAAAAAAAAATCACTTGCTTTGGAAATCATTATCTTCACCTGTGTTTTCTCTTGTAGGTGCATACATTGTTGCTGTGCTATGCCTCCAGGGCAGCCTGGGAGCCAGCAAAGATGCTCCTCGATGCTAGAGTAACCCTTTGCTGACCGCTTAGGGAACATTGCAGAAGAGGGGGATGTGTGAGATTGTAAGAGTTGGCCATGAGGGGTGGTGTTGGAGGAGGTCAAGGAGAGGATGTGACCTCTTGTTGACCCAAGAGCTGGACCCAGGCGATCCGAGGCTCCTCATCCTGCCCCTGTCCTTGGAATGTATGTTCCGCCCACCATTCCCACAGCAAGAGCCACTTTAGGGACATAGCCTTAAGAGAGTAATATGTTATTGAGACCATCTGTACTATATACATGACTGAACCCTGTTAAGTCCTCTATATAAACTCAAGATTTTGGCAAGTGGATGAGGAGATCTATTCCTCTTGCAGCCATCCAAGACAAGCTTCACATGTAAGTTCCCCGGCTTATTAAATCTGCTACCTACAAAAAGAAAAAAAATCAGAGGGGGAAATAAAATTCAATCACAATTAGAACCAGATTAACAGTCTATTTTTCCTCCCTTACTTGGTGTGTAATCTGCCATGTTAACCTTTAAGACTGAGTTTCGTCATCATAAAATGGTGATGATAATAACAATAAATATGAACAAATGTTTGCAGGGTACCTAGCAAAGTGCTTGGAGATGATAGAAGCCTGATTAATGTTGTTGAAATGTGCACTTTATTCTGTTTCCTACTTTTCTACCTTGGGGTGAGATAGGAGGTATAATCTTTTGGCATGTTCATAGAATAGACATCAAAGTACTTTCCATGCATCATTTGGTAAATTATTCTGTCTTATTCCATTCTGTAAACCACTGATAGGAGCAAGGAACCATAGCCTCTGTTAGGGGCCATGACTCTTCCAAGGATCTTAATAGAAATAATTCATCCCTGATCAGCTGCTCACAGAAGGTGTGTGATCTCACGTCAACTCTTGCAATTCTCAGTGCCTGTGCTCAAGGCTGTCCTTTGGACTAGGTCATCCTTCGCTCACACCCCCTACCTTTCTCTACACCAGCATGGTACCTGGGAAACAGTTTTTGAGACCCCGTTTCAGTAACATCTTCATGTAGCCATTCATGCTGTCCTTCTTCGGGTGGATGGATCACTTCCTCCTCTGGGCCCACTTTGCACCCCATTAATGTGCTTCACATAGAACCTGCTATTCTCTAAGCCCCTTACTTGTTCTTGTAACCTTTCTTTCCAGTTGCTGCCCCAAGACCCAGCACAGCATTTGGCATATAGTAAGTGTTAAAGAAATGTCTGTTGAAGGCATGGGTAATGACTTAATGAATGGTGAAAGATAGAGAGTAGTTATGATGGAGTGGCTATGATGGATGACCAAGACATGCTGTCCTTGGAGTGCCATAGGATGTCAAATGGGGCCTTCAGAGAAGGATGTGGACACTGCTTCCTCTGTTTTCTGCAGAGATAATCATGTGGCTGAGTAAGGTTGACAAGTGACTGGGATGTTTGCTGAACCAAAATGCTTTGGCCTAAGTTTCAAATGGCTACATTTAAAAAAAAGATTTTATTTATTTATTTATTACCATTGAGTGTGGGTTGGACTTAGTGACTTTTCTCTAAAAAAGTAAATAAAAGAAACAGTAAAATGGTAAACCTAGAGTGGAGAAACTTGGCCAACACTAGCTTCATAGAGGATGAAGGCTAATGTCAGCTGACATCATATGGGTATCAGGTACCCTGATATGGAGTGACAAGAAGGGCAATTCACCTCTGTTATTCTTTCTAAAAGCTCCTAACATTGGTCTCATCATGAGAAAAAAACAAGAGAGAAGCTCATGTTGGAGGAAACGCTATAGGATATTGGATCAGTCGTGAAAAACAAGGAAGGACTGAGAAACTGTCACAGATTGGGGAGAGCGAGGAAACGTGAAACTCGGGGCAATGTGGCAGGTACATTGGATTCTGGAACGGTGAGAGGACAGTAATACAGAAGCCGGTGGAATCCAAATAAAGTCTGGAGTTCAATTACTAGCAATCTATCAATATCGATTTCTTAGTTTTGACAGACCTACAATAATAACGTAAGATGTAAAATATGGGGAAACTCGGAAAGGGGTATGCAGGAACTCTGTATAACCTTTGCAACTTTCCGGTAAATCTCAAATTATTCCAAAATAGTTTATTTAAAAAAAAATAAAGGAGGCAGATGTCTTAGTCACTTTATTTCCTTTTTCAACCTAAAGTCAAATGACAAAAACACCTTCAGAACTAGACAGGGGAAAATGAACCTTCGTGGCTTGCTTTGTATTGAGAAATTCCTGCTGTATTACAAATGAACTATTCTACCAAAAACTTTCCAAGAGAAAAACACTCAATTAAGAAAAAAAATGGAAAGGAACATGAATATTTTGCAGGTTATGTCACCTGTACTGACATTTTCACAAGATAAAGAAAGGTAAGTTCCTTTTTACACGGTAAAGCTTAACAGCACGAAGATTGGTAGATCCGTCCACATTTTAAAAACACTGTTGCTTTGCTTTGGGGGAAGCTGTAGTTATTATTTTCCTGGATTTAACCATGAAAACTTTGGTAATCTGTGAGGCCAATGGGTTAACTAACCCCTTTATTAGTGAACAAGTGCAACATATTTTTAAGTAAACATTCACTTCTTTATATGCAACGTGGGGGAAAAAAAAAAAAGGAGAGATAGACAATTCTCTGGCAATCTACCAAGGCCTGAGGAGAGAGAAGGTGAATTTTCTTGTGTACAGACTAAAAATACTCTGAGCTCAAATCACCATTCTAGAGATGTGATTAGGCAGAGAATGAAATTTTATAATGTTTGCCTCTTTGATTTTTTCATTTGCAGTCCAGCATCAGCGCCGTCTACATATCAGTTTTCATCCTTAAATGCGCGTGAAACCAAACCGGGGGTTTTGCGGGGCTCTAATTGCTATATGATTTGATGTTACTGTGCAGTGAAGCTGTGCTAGTTAATTGTTTTCCTGACTGAATTTCCACTTCTTGTTCTCCTCCTGCCCCCATTCTGCCTGAAGGAGCCTATAAAGCCAAAAACAAACAAACAAGAATCCCTCAGAAGAGCATCTTTCACTTCCTGAAGCATCAAAGCATCGTTTGCTGTGGGTAGTGGCCCCGTCATCATGTGGGTGATAATGATGACGGATCGCTGTGATCCTTAAGTGGCTTCAGCTTATGGTGATGAGGGGTGGGAGCAAAGTGAGGAGGGGTATGTGGAAGAAAAACATGGTTTCCTCTGCTTTAATGGCCTTTCCAGCATTTCAAACAATAGAATGAGAGAGTCATCTCTTTGCCTCTCTTGATAGACTCCATTCTAGTCTAGGGTTGGTGTGTGGATTTGGATTACAGTCCACCGGTACCTTGTGTGATGTGCAGTGTGATTACTGGAGGGAAATTCATAGAAACAGATTAGATATTTGATTAACTGCTTTAAATAATGATCGATCTATATGGCTTCCTGTACATTGCCTTTTCATACTAATCAATAGCACAGGCAATATATAAACGACAGCCTTCTGGAATAAATAATTGATTATATAATGTTAGTTAAATTTAGAAATCGCTATTTTATTGCATTTCTCACTCATAAAACGTAGTGCCAAATAGTAATTGAGATTGAGTTAGAGTCTCATAATGTTTTGCTTCACAGTCCAACCCAGGAATTGTTTCTCTCTGAAGACCTAGAGAAAGAGGTCCCTTGGGTCATGATGGATGACTGAGGAAGACCAGGATGGGGAGGTGGGGAAGGGGGGGGGGGAAAGAAAAAGTATCTAAATGAGATTGGAAAGGAGGGGGGAGGGGGAGAAAAGAAAATGACAAACGTGATGTGGCAGGTTGCCTCTTTGGGATCCCAATAAACCGTTTTAATAGAAATGGGCGGGAGGCAAGGAAGGGCCCAATTGAAAAATGCTGAGAAACAGGCCCTGTGTCCTCCGGAGAGCAACATGTCTCATACAATAAGATGGGAGATTTATTATGAAGAAACACAATGTGCTGTTTCCATCTCCCTGGTGTTTCTAAAGCCCTTAGCTTGACAGGAGAATGTAGGTTCTCGTCGTTACAGGAACATCACTGGCTGCTCGGAGACTACATGTCTACGGGCTATGAATCAATGATCTTCTTGCCCCAGGGATAGTGTATTCCCCCTTTCCTTAGATAATTCCACCATCATCTCCAAGAAAAATGAAGAGCTCCCAGGTGGCTAGAAGCAGATGGGGGGAAATGGAGCCATATTACATTAGTTTTAGAATTAGAAGATGTACCCTCATCCCAGTGCAGAGCATAATAAGAGTCCTTGCAACAGAATGATCTAGAAGGGCAATACTTTCTGCTGAAGAATATATGAGTAACTGTATTTTGAACATTCTTTACAAACCCCAATAAATGTGCTTTCAAAATTGTAGCTGAAAATATAAGTGGGATAGTAAGGCGCACATGGAAGGGAAAAGAATCGAATGAAATCCAAGTGGTAAACAAGGAAAGTAAAATCTAGAGCCCTTTCTGCAAAACTCTGAGGTGTGTGCTCTTGAAAGAATTGCTCTTCTTGCCTGGAGTATCTGACAGTGTCTCTTGAGCCAGAGTGATGGGAGAGGTCCAATATCAGCTCAAAACTACTACGGCTAGTTGTGTCTAGAGTTTTCTCCTCTTTGCCTCAACCTGGAACAAACTCTCTCATTTTTTGCTCTTCATTAAATTTTAGCTCCTCTTCAAGGCCAGCTCAAATTCTGCCTCTGCTTTAACAAACCCCACTCCCAGTGTTCTCTCTCTCTTTTTAAAATTTTTATCACTAATGCTAAATGCTTTGATTATAAGGTTTCTTTAATTTTTAATTATGGCTTGTCTTGGGGCACCTGGGTGGCTCAGTCGTTAAGCGTCTGCCTTCGGCTCAGGTCATGATCCTGGGGTCCTGGGATTGAGCCCCGCATCGGGCTCCCTGCTCAGCAGGGAGCCTGCTTCTCCCTCTCCTGCTCCCCCTGCTTGTGTTCCCTCTCTCGCTGTGTCTCTCTCTGTCAAATAAATAAATAAAAAATCTAAAAAAAAAAAATAATAATGGCTTGTCTTTTCAGCTAAAGTGTAAGTCCTTTGAGGGCAGCAATCAGATCTTGGTTTCTTTTATGGTTTCACCAATAAGCTTGTCACAGTGATGAACATATGGGTGATAACCAATAAATACTTGTTGGTTGATTGATTCAGGAACATGAAGGTCTCCTCCAGATATTTCCAATCTTGGACAGGATATTTTCTTACGGCACATATAATCATTTAGGAAAAGTATTGGAAAGATCATGTATCATTAAACTCCAGATCACTGCCCAGGCATAAGGTAATGTGCTTAATCAGTCTGACCATCAGGATCCAACAGGGGGAATCTTGAACACAGAATTTAGAGTGTATTTGCTTTCATAGTCTAAGCAAACAGAGCTACACTCATATGATTCCTCTTTGGCCAAATTTACCTTCCTCTTAGACTCCCTCTCCTCTGTCGGCCATTTGGAACAGACCAATCAACCTGGGTTTGCTAGGGCTGTAATACTGAATCAACACTAGAGATTTGGATGCCTTGAATAGGCATAGTTTCAAGAGCATTTAGGGGGCCCTAAAGGCATAATAATCACTTCATGATTTGTAGATGCGAGATAAAGGTAGTACTTAAAAATATAATTATGATCTGGAGCTACAAACTGCAAACCAGTGAGGCAAACCAATGCAAAAACATGGCATAATCTTACATGTGTATAATTATGTCTTTAGGACACTGCAGTCTGGAACGTTGGACTCAAGAGTGTGTGGGTTATGCTAATGGAAGTCTCGGGTTCAAGCCTGTATAGCATCATGAGTGGAAACTCAGTCCTCCAAAGTTCTCTGTTCCTCATGGGCAGGGTCTTCAGCGTGGTTCAAATGCTTTTTGGGGTAGCATTAATGTTCCTCTCTTTGCTACCATGAGGTCACCATACACCCTTTCCTCTCATTACATGGCTTTGCTAGTTTCTGTGTTGCTACTGTTTCTGTTGATCATAGGGTTCCCACAAGCACTGTCTTGTTGATCAGGGTCTGGGCTTTCCTCTGATTTGGAATTCAGGGACTTGAATAGGTGCCATGCATCTTTTCCAACTCATTGAAAAGAAGACAACTGTTTAACTATTATTCATTCATTCATTCAGCACCTCATTCCATAAAGGATTAGAGATAGTATAATAAATGAAGGAAAGCAAAAAATTAATAGCTGTGGGATCAGGACCAAAGGAGAATATAGGTAGGAAACTAATAAACAAGGAGTGAGTATAGTATACCAAAAGACATATTACAGGTATATAGTCCTGGAGAGTTTCTAGATGTGGGATATAAATTTGGCTTAAGAATTCCTAGAAGCCATAACAAAGATGGAAACCAAACAGGAACTGAATTTACTCTGTTCACATTTACAAACAAAGTGACTATTTAGGAGAATACAGCTTTTCCTGATACTGAGAGTAACAGGAAATGTTTCCCCATGGGTCTTGGTAAGGAGGATACTATGTCAAGGTAGTGGAGGATGCCTTCAATAACATCTTTGTGTTAGATTTGTTTTGTCCTTCAATGTTAGATTATAATGTCCTTCAATGTCAAGCTGATGGCTGTACAGCTTGCTAGAGTTCTTGCTTGATCCAAGGCTGAAATTTGAAATGTCTGGGGGGAATTGACAGACTGCATATTCTCCAGACACCCTTCCATCAATATTATTTTGGGCAAGTGTTTCCTACCTGTCTTAACTCCTAAGGCGCAGTATAGTGAGTGGTTAAGCATGCAGACTCCCTTGGGTTCAAATCCCAGCTTTACTACTATGACCCTCAGTTTCTTTGTCATGAAAAAAGAATAATGCTTTCTTCATAGAGATGTTTTCAACATGAAATGAGATCATGTATGCAAAGTTCTGAGCATTGAGAGTGCTCAATTAATATGAGTCATTATAATTAGACCCCAAACAGAGTGGCTTTAGAGTCTCAGTGCCTTTCAAGGAGACATACTGCACTTTAAAAAAATTGGCCTCTCTCTTTTTTCTCCCAAGAGTAGGAAGAGAATCAGAATGCCACCATGAGGCATTGACCCCTCTTGCTGACATCCAAGTAGCGTCCCTAGGCTGAAACCATGGGCTTGACCTTTTATACAGCTGGGTGACAACCTCTGATGTGTTCAACCAGGACAGGCTCTCATGGATGCAGAGGCCCAGAAGCAGGTGCCAGGAAATGAAAACAGGTCAAAACCAAGAGCAAATATTGAGCTGCTATAGTGGAGGGGAGCATATGCACATGTGCGCACAGGCTCAGAGAATTCCGCTAAAGGCTTGGTTGTTTTCCAACTGGCTTTTATTTCTGCTCTCTCCTCATAGAGCTTTAAATTCACCAAGCTACAACCTCAGAGAGAATTTCTTAGGAGAAGAAAGGTATTTTTTAGTCTATCTAGTGAATTTACAAAACCAAGATGGATAAGGATGAATCGAAGATGGAACAATTCCTGGAGAGCAAGAGCTACTGGCTCCCATTATAGTCATTAAAAGAAGATTAACTTTATATAGCAGGTAGCAGGCGAAGGGTCCTCACTAAGGAGAGCAATAGTTCAGGAATGTAGATTAGTTCAAGAAGATAAATCCAAGGCCAGTATTCCCATGAAATTGCAGGTGTTTGTAAGAATGCTCCCTACCTTTGAAAAAGTTGAGATTTTGTTTCTCTTATTGTTGCTCATTATCTTTTTTGGAGGTAAAGATAGTTTGAAGTTGGGATCAGATGACTCAAGTGCAAGTTGTGGCTTTTTTCACATACTTTGGTAGTTGTATTATTTTAAGGAGGTCACTGCATTCCCTGAGGCCTCATCTTCCTCATCTATAAAAAGGAGTTGAACTTTATTAGATTTTTTGAATTCCAAAATGTTATGATTTGTTATAATTTTTATGATGACCTGGAGGGAACACACACATTCCTATAAAGCATTTCTTGTTGCCCCTGTTCAAGTGCAGCAAAATGCCCTGGATAGGAGGAGCTGCCTCTAAAGAAATTTCCATCTTCAGTCTGGAAATGTTTGCTATGGAATTTCTCATATTATTAAGTCGTTTGGGACTATAAGAAGGCCATTGAATTTTTGGGGGGCTAATCTGCTACATCTATAAGACAGTGTTTTTATATCTGTATCACAGTCTTGATGTTTTCTGGATGGAATAATTACCTATTTGTTTTATCTGTGAACATGAATGCGAGTGATGGGACCTCTGTGAAGGAGGGTTCACTTAGCAGGCCAGACACAGCACTACTCCACTCCCCACCCTCCCCCCACAGCACATCTCTTCCCCTCCATGGACCCAGGTGTCCGGAATTCCACTATTTATTCTTTGCTTTAGGGATTTCCCTATCTCTTTGGGCTGCCCTTTAACCAACAAGACCTTGATGGTTTTGTTTGTCTTCCTTTACCGGTCAGGATGGTCTTCCTCATGATGTGTCCAAGCACACGTGCATGGCCTTCTTCCAAAGCACACTTGCATTCTGGCATATCCCACCAACCCTATACTGAGCAGACAGGCAGCATTGAGCTAACCCAGAAAGCCAGCTCCCAGATTATGGCAATTTGCTATTGAAGAGTTTCAAAAGTTCGGAGGGCCATAAAGGTTTCAAATAAAAGCACTCTCAAGAGAAGCTATTCAAGAAGCAGCTCATTCTTTAATTTGATTGAGAGGTGATTACTAACGTTTGACTAGGTCTGCTCCTAGTCATGATCGTATAGTCTTTGCCTACCATGAATGGACACCTTAGAAAAGCTAGACTTCTTAGCACTAACTTTATATCACATTGCTGGTTTTATTTTCTAAAGAGCCCATCTATTTTAAGAATATATTTTCTCTATTCAGTCTTTGTCTCAGTGATTAGAGGGAGGTGGGAAAATAGTTACACTTGAACATAACATCTTATTTCTTAGAGGCAGCTGGTTGCCAATTAGACAGGAATACTGTAAAATAGCAGGTGGATATTTACCCACGAACAACAGAGAACTGAGAAGACAGAGAAGGGCCCCAGGAAAGAAGTTACTATCCATAAAAAATGATTAGCAACTTGGGTTGTCTTCTTGCAATGATTGTATCCCCATATTTAGCTGAAAAGTCCTGACCTGTCCTTTTTCAACTTTTCCTATATTTAAAGTAAAACCACTCACATCTCTGCTTATATTTGCATTACTTTGGATGCTCGGGACAAGTTTGTGTTGGAACATCTCTGATGTTTACATCCTTCATTGATTCAGTGTTACCTCCTCTCTGAGCCTTCTCTAACTCTCCAGGCGGAGTTTGTCCTTTTTCCTCTGTGCTTATTTCCCTCTGTGCTGATCTTGGTGTATGGTAATTGGTTCATGTGTCTTCCAGGCCAGAGAACCTGGCAAATGGAAGATTCTCAATAAACGTTCGTTTCTTCTTAATAAGCTCAAGATGTGAATGAATGATGAAAGAATGAGCTCTCCATCAGCAGTTGTCTTTCTGAGCCACTTTCCATTGCCATGGGGACCCCCAACTTTTGGTGCTAGCGTGATTACCCTGGCTCAGTATAGTCAAAGGACTGCTCTGTCCCATGTTCTACAACGAGGCTTTGTTTGAAAGTCATAAGTGATATATTCTTACGGTCTTTCTCACAAGGGATGAGAGGGTAAATGTCCCCCCTCCATTTAGCAACACATGGGGCATAGCCAGCTGACTTGGCACAACCACAGCTTCTGGTGAGACGTGGCCACTTCTGCCCTGGGACTTGAGGCAGAACCTTCATGGAAGCTCCTCACCCTGAACTCCACATTTCAAGGAGAACTTGAGCTGTCGGGCCATCAATGAGGGAGGTGGCTTTGGGAGAAGATGGAGTTGGCTTTTTCAGCTGGCCCCAAAGAGGTTGCAAGCTCATAACTAACATAGCACCTAATGCCTAACAGACATTTATTAAATATTTTAGGGTGAGCGATTGAACGAATCCCAATGCAAGACTTTATCTGACAAATGACCTCATCCTACACCAAAGCAGACTTTCATTCTCTCTCACATAGCACTCAGGAATCATGTTGACCTTTGCTGACTTCTCTGCCATTGTTATTAACTGAAAGATGCTAGTGCCCAGTTTGCTGTGAGATAACATAGATTTCAATGTGGTTTATGTGGATAATGATCTCGGGCAGGGAGGTGGTCAGGGCATCCTGACTTTGCCATGTGACTTCCCCTAGGCCATACTCCTTGGAGGGTTTCTCTTGGACTCTACTTCTGGGCAGGCAAATCTTCGAACAGGTTAGCTTCAGGCCTCTGAAGGGTTTAGAGAGTGAGTGATGCCAAGAGGAGGCTGGTTTTTGTCTGGTGTCTCACTTAGATGAGGATGATGTACAGGTAAGCAGGGAACACGGAAGAAACATCATCAACACGAAGCAGGCCTAGCCTGGGTCCTGCGATCAGTTTTGGCTTTGGAAGAGCTTTTCTGCTTGATGTTCTTTTCTGCAGAAAACTCCTCCTGCAAACCTAAGTGTCCTCTGGTTGTTTTCAACCCAAGGTTTCAGAGAAATCTGATCTTTCTTTCTTTCTTTCTAGGAAGTCCTCTTTATTATTTGCTGAGAATGGCACATTTAACTAAAAAACAAAAACTTGTCTTAATTTGTGTTAGGCCTTGAAGACTGCCAAATGAAAGGGAAAAAATGGTGCCTTAGGACAAACAACCATGCACATTTTCTCCTAAGGTTGACCTTTTCCTTGATTGATTAGCTTATTTGCTGACAGCCTGTGTACAAAGCACTAGTCAGGAAATGGGGAGATGAAGAGGGGGCCAGCTTTGGACTCAGCCCTCAAGGATCTTACAGTTGAGTACAGAAAGTAAGACATAGATATGAGTGGCTATTTTACAAGACAGGACGCAGCAAGGGCCTTTATACACAGGTGTAAAGTACTATGGAATCACAGAGAAAGAGGGCAAGGCTCTTTGCTGGGAAACACAGGGATGGGCCAAGGAAGACGTGGGCCTTGAAGGGTGGTGGGTGGAAGTTCCATGACAAAGTGGGAAGGCACAAACTTCTGTTTTCATTTGGCTTGAGTACTGAATGCTTGACGAGGGTAGAGAGTGGGAGAGAGAGAGAAGAGAGTCTGAGAGAGAGAGGCCTGGGGTCACGGAACCAGAGCTACTGGATTAAGCCACCTCAGAGCCCATCCTATTTCTGTCCTCCCAATTATCTGAGAACATGAGTTCCCTTCTGTTTAGGCCAGTGTGAGTTGAGATTTCTGTTAGTTGTTTCGGAAATTATCCTAACTGATGATAAAATTTTATTGGAAAGAGAAATTGGAGACAGACGTTGAGGAATTTAGATAACATTTCAAAGACAGTGTGGAGCCATTTAAGGTTTTTCAGCTGAGGAATGAAGTAATTAAAACTGTAAGAAGATTAATCCGGCAGATGTATGTAGGGTGGTTTAGGGGAGGGAAGAGAGTGCCCACAAGGAGGTGGTACATTCCCTACAGTAAAAGTCTACACATGTGGAATTACAGTGATTAGAGAATCTAGTCTCCATCTTAAGTCAGCTGCAGTTTTGCATATTAAAATGTAAAATGAATCTCTGTATAGCTAAGGAGAAATCCCAGATTAGTAAGCTCCCCCTTGGTCCTTCAATTGATTTGCATGATGCAGTTTTTGTTTGCCCTGTTCTAATCAGATCTACATATTCTTAGTTACCCTGTGCAAGGTAGAAAGGGTGATGTATGCCTGCAGACTCCTACATGCAATAGGCATCTTTTCCTTAACTAGCAGTTTTGGATTTCCAGAAGTTTCTAGATAGACCTCTAATACCAGTGAAATTCACCAATGAATATTCACACAAGTTTTTAAGATAAACAATGAATAGCAGAGCACCTGGGACCTGATTCTGCCACTTATTTTCCAACCTTGAAAAAAAACTAATTCATTTCTTTAACCCTCAGTTTTGTCAACTGTAAAATGGGGATGGTGAAAATATAAGTAAACAGAGTAAATCTCAATAAATTTAGTTGCATTTGTAGTTGCTACTTGTTTTAATTACCAATAGGCTTGGACTAGGAGGTAAAACATCTGTTTCCTCGATTGGTGATTTTATTTCTGATTCAGATACCAGTTCAGTAGGCACTAAGGAAACAAACATTTCATACCTGATTTTGAAAAAAAAAAAGGGAATAATAAAGACGCTTTTTGAGATATTTAAAATTCAAAGGACTTTCATCTTTAATTTTTGTTGACTCACAGGACATGAAAAAAAGATTATTGAGATTTAAAAAAGAGAATTGAACCAATGAACTGGAATGGGGAAATTATGGCTTTTGAAGAGCGACAGTTCAAAAGAGAAATGTTGACTATTGATAGTATCTGTGAATGTTCTCTGTGGCTATGTGCTAAAAACTGATATGCTACATTTCCCTATGTTTGCCTTAATCTAATTTTAACCTAGCAAGTTGTAAAAGTAATTATTTTCTATTCAAATATGAGGAGATATAGGACTAAGACCTTTCCTGCCTGGGCCCTCTTGGGGACTTCCCAATAATGTCTAATTCCAGGTATCCAGGCTTATCCAGTCTTGCTTTGTATTTAAACTTCTTATTTTGAAATAATTTTAGACACACAAAAAATGGCAAAAATAGTGCAAAGAGTGTCTATATACCTTTCACCCAGCTTCTTCTAGTATTAATATCTTATATAACCATAGAGCAATTATCACACCTAAGAAATTAATGGTAGGACAATCCTCTTAGCTCAACTACTGACTTTATTTGGATTCCCTAGTTCTTCCACTAGTGTCCTTTAGTTGTTCTAATAGCCAATTCAGGATCTCCCATTGCCCTTGGTTGTCATGTCACACATTGGATAGTTTCTTGGCCTTTCCTTGTCTTTTATAACCTTGACGCTATTAAGGAGAACTGGTCAGTTATTTTATAGAATGTCTTTCAATTTGAGTTTGCCTGATCTGTTCTCATCGTAAGATGGAACTCCCACCTTTTGTACAAGAATATGATAGAAGTGACATGTGCTTGCACTCGGGGCATCATCATATCAAGGGGTTCATGATGTTGATATGTCTCATTGGTGGTAATGTTAACCTTGATCATGTGGTGAACGTGCCGTCTGCCAGTCTTCTTCATTGTAAAGCTACTCTTTCCCCCTTGGTAATTAATAACTATCTTGAGGGAGATACTTTGGAATTGTGCCAGTATTCCAGTCCTCAAAATTTTACCCATGATTTTAGCATCCATTGGTGGGTCTTGATTGTGGCGAGTATTACTGTGGTGTTCTAAGTGGTTTTCTATTCCCCTCATCCCTTCTACATTTTTAATTGGAATTCTTCTGTGAGGGATTTTTGATAATTACCTGATAAAATTTACCTATGTCTTCCTAAGGAGCGTTTCCAGTTTAAAAGTGACATTTTTATAAAAAAAAATTTTTTTTTTGCTTATTACAAATGCAATACATATTCAATATAAAAAGCCAAAGATAAGAGAGACTTAAAAATCCATAATCTCACTTATAGGCAATGATCTTAATATCTTTTTTTTTAAAGATTTTATTTATTTATTTGAGAGAGAGAGAATGAGAGAGAGCACATGAGAGGGGGGAGGGTCAGAGTGAGAAGCAGACTCCCCGCCGAGCAGGGAGCCCGACGCGGGACTCGATTCCGGGACTCCAGGATCATGACCCGAGCCGAAGGCAGTCGCCCAACCAGCTGAGCCACCCAGGTGCCCTGATCTTAATATCTTTAGAGTCCATCTCTCCGTATATTTTTCTATGTATATATATGCATGTATAAACAAAAAGCTGATCATGCTGTGCATGCTAGTTTATAAACCCGCCTCCTTCACTTAATGATATGTTGTGAACATCTTTCTATAGCAGTACATATGTTTCCCTAACCTTTTTAAAGGATGGCTTAATATTCATTATCTGGACATATAATAATTTTGTTTAGTGGATCATTTATTATTAGGTATTTTCATTGCATTTAGCTTTTCCCTTTTCCAAACAATGGTGTGATGTACCACCGTTGTTTCATCATTTCTCTGTATGTTACATGGTATGCTTCAAGGCCAACAGCAACATTTATTGAACTGGCTCCTCTTACACATCTTGCCAGGCGCCCCGTGCTGAGCATTCCCATGTTTTCGCTCCTTTTACCCTCACGATAGCCTTGTGCAACGGCAATGATTATTACCCCCATTTCACACACCCCGATGTTCAAGTTCATGTTCAGTAATTTGTCCACAGTTTCATTCAGCTAGTCAGTGGAATGAGGACCTGAACCCAGATTCCATTGACATCAGGGACTAGCTCCTAACCAGCACACCATATTGGTCTTGTTAGTCACTGTCTTAAGCACATTCCTAGAAATGGAATTTCTGGTTAAGAAGGTATGCACATTTGAAAGACCTTTGATACATAGTATCTAATTGCATTTGCGAAAAGCCACTCAAGTTTACATTCTACGCCCAGGGCAGGTGTGTGCTTGCACTCATTTCCCTGACACAATGGCAATGCTGGCTTTTGTAACAATGACAACAACAGCAACAACAACCCTCTTTGTTAAGGAAAGGGTTTAAAAGAGGGCTGTCTACCGTCAGGAAAGTCTGGTGTGGTTGTTCTTGGCTTCCCCAACTTCCTTTTGGCTTCCTGACCCAGAATTCCAAGGCTCTAGGGCCAGGAGCCCTGGAAGATCATTGTTGAATTAGCGAATGAATGAACGCATAGCTACCCCTGCCCCTGCTGGTGGCCTGGGGCGGGGGGGGGGGGGGGGGGGTGGCGGGGGGGAGCTTTCCATTGCAGTGGCTATGGAAGGAGCTCTCTGGGAGAGGCCACAGCTCTTGCCCTGGCCGCAGTGAAGGGAGAGACATTTTCCATTTGAGGAGGAGCAAACAAAGCCTGAGGGATGGCTCTTTATTTCCCAATCATATACACAGACGTGCAGACTATCATCTTTACCTTCTTATAATAAATGTGATTACTGATACTCAGCAGAAAGTTTCGAATTCGTGTTTTCCAAGTAACTCAGTCCAACTGAGAATTTTCTCAGTGAGTTTGGGTTTATCATTCAGTCACATTCAAGTTAAAATTCCCCTCCCCACCCCCATCTCTTTCTTCTCCCTCCCCCTCCTTCCTGGGGTGGATGCTAATCTCTTGGATGTTTATGCAACTGCCTTGGACTGCTTTTTCATTTTGACTTGTCTTGGACGTGCGCTGCCCTTCCTGTCCAGACACACGTTCGGATGGCCACTGGCCCGTCTGTAGCACAGCCACGGACTTCCCAGGGCTAGGGCTCTGACGCAATCTTCGGTATGCCCATGTGCAGAATGAGCCCCGCCTCCCGCCTTCTTAGCATCGCTTTTTGTAGATTTTTGGATCTCCTAGGATCCCAAGGGGAACTCTTCTTTATAAATCCATTTAAAACTGAGAAAAAAATATTTTCTCAAATCACATGCCCTGATTTTGATTCAGAAAAATCTGTTTATTACACCTATCACTGACTTTGAAATGTGGGGGGCTGTAGAGATACTGTTTCAAAGGTTCAGTGGATAGATTTTTATCTATCCCATTTACACATAAATGCAGCTGCACATTTCTCTCACTTGGACTCGTGTTGTCTGCACAAATGTTCATTTTGATGTATGAATGCACCCTTGGCATTCGCAGATTTCACATTCCTGGTTTCAACTATTTGCAGATGACCCAGAAGATTTATGACATGTAGCAATTTGTTCTTCTGCTCAAGCACAGATTTGAATCACATGCTGTCTGGCCGCAGTGGCCTAGGAGTCACTCAGCTGGTGTGTAAATGGAGCTGACTGCCCAGCATCCCTCTCATCTGGGTTCACCATTTCCATTCCTCCTTACATCTCCGTTATTTTCATTAAGCATCTGATTACAATGTTTTAGTTCCTTTCACTGAATTCAATGGGAGAAATTCTGTTCTGTGCTCTGGCAGAATTCACGAATCTAGTCCTCACATCTATTCCTTGGGGATACCTCTAGGGTCTACTGCGCTACAGGGCTCTCCCCTCCACTGCCAACATAGGCCGCCCTCCCACCAGGAATGAGGGTGTGCTTGTAGAAATGCTCGTAGGAATGCAGGAATGCAGGAATGCAGGAATGCAGGAATGCAGGCGTGGCAGTTTGAGTACCTGGGAGCGGCCAGAACTCACTCAACCCCTTTGTGCAAGGTGAATGGCCAGCCTGAGAACCCTAAAGCCTGGGCTTCTCCCCTCTGAAGGCAATAAAGTGACCACATGCCTGGACTGGAAGGAAGGCAAATAGGTGGGGAGAGCAGGGCCGAGGGGCAGCCTGCAGACTCCAGCCCCAGCCTACTCTAGCCAGCATAGCCAAGGGTCAAGGCCAGTTTTCTGTTTACTGAGGTTCTACCTGTGACTCTCAACCCTGGCTCCTAGAATCCACAAGGAGCCTGTTTAAAAATCGAGGTGATTGAGTCTCATTAAATCAGTATCTCTGGGGGTATGGCCTGGATTTCACTTAAAGTATCCCAATTGCTTCTATTCTATAGCTGGGGTTAAGACTCACTAGGCCAGAACAATGATCTTCTTGGCCCTCAGGGGACTGGTAGGGTGGCCCTAGCCATCTTCTAGGCTGGGGACACTTCACAGCCACATCATACTCCAGAAATTCTAAACACCTCAGCTATGACTGACTATGCCTTTGCAATTGATGTCTGCTGAGCTGGCCACTTCTTCCTTCTCTGTGAGGCCAATTTCTCCTTATCCAACACTCAGCATAAGGGCTTCCTTCCCTGAGGAGCCTTGCTGTGACCTTCCCTCCCGGCTTGCCATTGCCACCCCCAATTTCTGGCTGGTCAGGTGCTTCTGTGTCCCTGAAGCCCCTTGGACATGCTGAATGTTAGCATTTTTCATGTTGTCGCTTGTCTGTCACCTTTGTTGAACTGCTTTTTTCATCTTTTCTCCTCTATAGTTCTTCCCATGGTGCCTGGCACATGCATGCGTGACTGTTACATTAATGGATCAAGTTTGGATTATGAAGTTCAAGACCTTGGAGGATGTGTTAGACAAAAGGAAAAAACGGCTACTCAATGTCTACTTAAATGCATCAATGAAAAGGAAGAAAAAATTTTTTTTTCTTGAAATGGAGCCTAGTCTTCTTTGTGTAAAGTTATGGGAGCAGCAGTTCTAGAATACTGGTCCTCAAACTTGGTGGCAAGTTGGGATCACCTGGAGAGTGTTATAAACTACTGGTGCCTGAGACCCATCTCCCAGATCCTTGGATTTCATTGGTTTGGGGTCTAGGTAGTTCCATGAACAGCAATCTTTGAGAACCACTCATCTAGTCTCTGTCTCAAGCTGGAAAGTGTCATAGGAACTACGTGAGGAGCTTGTTACTGGGGCAGGGGTCTGGGTCCTGCCTTGGAGATTCTGATTTGGCAGGATGGGGAGAGACCAATGTACCTTTTAGCAAGCATCAAGTGTTATTCTGATGGGGACGCTCTTCCAACCATATTTTGAAAAACCCTGATCTAGACAATTGGTTCTGAAACCCCCTTCCACAAGAGCACACTGATAGCCGAGGGCAAGGTCCATTCTGTTTTGAGTTGTTCAGGCTCAGCTTTTCACCCAAGTATCTCAGCATATTTACATTTCAGATGTACACATACCCGTATGGTTTCCATCCAGTATTATTTGTTATTTGTAATCATATTTTATATCTCTCTTACTGAATTGCAAATCTCTTTGGGTCTGAGACTTTATTTTATTCATTTTGTTTTCACCCACTTATGCTTGGCACAGTGCCTTGCGACTAATAAGTCCTTAATAAATGTTTGTGGAATGAAAGGATTACAAAAACAATTAGGTGTTGTTCTGAATCAGCAGCTTGCCTAATTCAATTTGAAAACAAAAGCTGGTCAAGAGACGAGTATAAAAAAATGACATTAGTGAGAATTCATATCAATTTCTAATATTTTCAGTTAAAAAGAGAAACTTAAAAAAATGGTTTGAGGGGCGCCTGGGTGGCTCAGTCTGTTAAGCATCTGCCTTCGGCTCAGGTCATGATCTCCGGGTCCTGGAATCCGGCCCGGAGGTGGGCTCCCTGCTCAGGAGGAGTCTGCTTCTCCCTCTCCGCCACCTGATCTCTTGGTCTCTTGCTCTTGCATGCTCTCTCTCTCTCTCAAATAAATAAATAAAATCTTAAAAAAAAAATGGTTTGAAAGAGTTCCTTGAGGGGTGCCTGTTTAGCTCAGTCAGTTAGGCATCCAACTTGGTTTCAGCTCAGGTCATGATCTCCGGTTATGAGATGGAGCCCCGCATCGGGCTTACACTCAGCACTGTGTCTGCTTGGGATTCTCTCTCTCCCTCTCCTTCTGCCCCTCCTGCTCGTGCTTGCTCTCTCTCTCTCTCTCTCACTCAAATAAATAAATAAATCTTTAGAAAAGAAAAAACAACAACAGTTCCTTGGGGCATATATTTTAATTGCCAAATCATTTTTCTGTCCCTCCCTGCTCAATATCTAAAATAGCTGCTCTCTCAGTAGACTATAATTACTGAGGAAAATCAACAAAGTCAGGGCACGGAGTTTGCCCCACTCGGAAGGCTTGCTTGATTGCAGCTCTCCTCAGTGTCTTATTTTAGGTCTAGAAAGTACTCTCTGGACACCTGGGAGGAGGCTGTTCTTCCTGTTGTCATGCTCCACCATTTTTCAGTCAAGATGTCATTTTGGCCGTCTAAGCCTGTTCCCCTTCTCCTGTGGCAAGGAGGGAAGTGGGCCTGGCAGCTGGAAGGCTCCTTTACTGGTCCAGGCTGGCTGACCTGCTCCCCTTCCCATGCTCACCTTCTTCATTTAGGCATATTGTCATAATGAAGCTGGTAGAGGCTCAGGCCTGCAAAGGTTCTAGTGCTTCTCTGGGTTCTTTGCACATTGTTTACCTTTCTGTTGCATTGTTCTGAGTCCTTACATGGATAGAAGCTCTCCAGCCAGGACAATTTGGGGCCCGATGCCCTCTCCCCACTTAGGACAGGTTGGAGGGGAAGGCTTGGGACAAGGGCTAGGATCTGCTTCCTGTCCATCGATCAGGCACTTGGTTTCCTAATAAAGTGTGTCATCCTCTCTCCTAAATACTGTTACTCTCCACATGTGCAAAGCAGGGGTCAGCAAACTTTTTCTGTAAAGGGCCAGGAATGCATAACAAGATAATAAGTGCTTCAGCTAATGTGAACTGTAGGGTCTAACTACAAAACTCTGCTATTGTAGTGAAAGCAGCCATAGATAATACAAGGTAAACAGACGCTCATGGGTGTTTCAATAAAACTTCATATTTATGGACTAGATATTTGAATTTTATGTAATTTTCATGTGTCACAAACTATTATTCTTGTTTTGCTTTTTTCCAACCATTTAAAAAAATGTAAAAACCATACTTAGCTCAAGGCTCATACAAAAACAGGCAGCAGGCTGGATTTAGCCTGTGGTCTACAGAAATAAGGAAGAAGGAATAGGGAAATGGTTTTGTCCATAAAGTGTAATGTGGTTTCCTCTGTAGACCTGTGCATGTGGAGTTTGGCATGCAACAGCATCTATAGGAATCTGGAAACCCCTGGTCTGAGCATTCTTACCTGGGAATAACCCCCGAACTAGGTCTAGTATATAAAGATTTTAGGACATGATGCAAGGTGCATTCCTTAAATCTCTAAATAAAATATAAATTGCTCTGAGTGCCCCATCATTTGACGGGTGGGAGACTGAACTCTTTGTTCTTTCTTTGGGATTACACAAGCAGTTAGGTTTATTTGGTGCTCATGGGGCACAGTGAAGGAGATGCCCATCACTAGGCCATGGTGCTGCTGTCTTTACTCTTGCTCTTTCTACCTGGTGCTGCTGTTGGGGCTGATTTCTTCACTAAGCTGGGAGTTCAGGCATACATTTTGCTCCCCACTGACTTGTCGGGGCCCCACAACTGCTGTGTTTCTACAGGCTTACTGTGGTGATGCATGAAAGAATGGCCTGTTTCCACATCGTACATGAACTCCTCACCCACTGAAAAAGTCAGATCCAAAGAAAAAGCCTTCCCATCCTACAGCTCCTCAATTCTTGCCTCCATAGTGCTAGATCTTGCTGCATCAGCCTAATGAATTCCAAGCAATTTTCTTTATCTCTGAATCTCACCACTCCCTCTATATTCAAGAGTGATCCCAGAGCAATTTTTCTTCCTGGGTGAAGCATACAGAACTGAGACATTTAGAAGCCCAGTGCTCTCCTCTTTGGGGACTGGGCCTGGGGTGGGAGGGGTTAGGGAAAGGAGATGCTAATAGCAGTTAATTTCTTTCATAATAACACACCCTTTTGTTTCCTTCTCCTGTACCTATCCTTACAATGAAATGCCTCAGCTGCTTGCTGGTTTGTTGTCTCGACTCTATTCTTCAGATGTCAGTTCTTTTGGTGGCAAAAGTTAGGAAGGGATGAGTCGTATAAGAAACAGTGAAGGCTCCCTACACTATTTGAAGAGTTAAACTGGAACCCCCAGTCTTTTCAAGTGGTACCACTTTTTTTTTTCTTACCTATTGTTCTCTAGAGTGTTATCTGAATATGAAAAGGTAGTTTCAGACCAAATGTTGAGGGCCTTCTACTAGAGTCTGGACTATATTGTCTAAGCAATGGAGAACTTGATGCAGAAGAGGGAAACATGAGGTGACAATGTGGAGGATGGATCAGAGTGGGAGTCTGGGACTGGGGATGGGAGTCTGTTATTTGGTTACTGCAACAGTTTACACAATTCTGGTTCGGATTCCTTATGCACATACTTACCTATCTCTCTAGATTGTGCTCTCTTCAAGGGCAGGTGTTGTAAGGCTCGATTTTGATTCCTTCCACTCCCACCCCCTAGAGTCTCAAATATATTTATTTTCACATTTTTGACACTTAATAAATAGTGATTGAATTAGATTGTCTCCAGATGAACTCTTAGAATAAAAGCACTGAAAAACAGAGCACCTCCATCTTTACAAGCTTTTCACTATGCTACACTATTGGGGTGAAGCAGAATTCTGTACTTTGGCAGTAGAACTGATGACAGCTTTGGGTAAACCTGTCTTCCCTTCCCCCTTCCATTAACACCAGAAACTAATTCTCTACTCTGTTTTATAATATATATTCATGACGATAGAATATTAAAACCACATTCTCAAGTCGTAAATATTATAAACCACATTTTTACGTGATATTGCATAGCCACTGTCTTTTTGCAACAATTTGGCATGGAATTACAAGTAGTGTGCATTAAATTTCATATGCTCTTTAATTTTTTTATCTCTTCATTTGCATGCATATATTTTATAATCATTCATTCTGGTAATAAACCCCACAGGATTTTAAATTGAATTGAAGTCCCAGATGCTTTAAAAGAATTTATGTTGCATAATTGTACTGGTTTGCCTGAAAACAAACAATAATGTATGACTTAAATATTCTGCCCAGGAGAGAAGTCAAACTCTTTCTTGAAATTTTCTGGCTTCTATTGACTTATTGTGAGAGAAAGAGCCCGAAAGCTAAAAGGAATATAAAAATGATGGCACAAAAGAAAGAGAGAGTCTTGGCTTTTGAAAAATTCACTGTCTAGAACCACGTACATATTTCAAGTGAAAATATTTGTGAATTAGCTACAGAGCTTACTCCCTAGCCAGAGAGGGGGAGTTAGTGTATTGACCCAAATGTGTATGGAAGGCAAAGGAGAAGAATTGTTCTTCCCTCAGTGGGAACAACCTGAGTGGACCAAGGTGGGAGAAGTGTTTAGTACTTTGAAGAAAGTCTCAGGGCTTGATTTTTGTTATCTACTGCTGCATAACAAGTTATACCCAAATGGAGCAACTTGAAACAACAATTTTCGTCCTGTGAGTCAAGAATCTGGGAGCAGTTTAGCTGGGTGGTTCTGATCCAAGGACTCTCATGAGGTTGCATGTGAGCTGTAAAACAGGGCTGCAGTCTCATCTGAACACTCACCTGGGGAGGATTCTTCTCTAAGCTCATGTAGGTGGTTGCCGACAGGCTTCAGTTCTTTGCTGCTATTGGCTGGACACTTTAGTTCTTCACCATGTGAGCTTCTCTGCAGGCTACCCAAGTATCCTAATAACATGGCAGCTGGCTTCCTGCAGAGTGAGTGATTCAAGACAGAGAGAGAGAAAGAAAGATCACTGAAGACAGAAGTTGCACTCCTTCAATAACCTACTTTCAGAAATGAGGTATCATTCTTCTGTTATATGCTGTTGGTTACCTAGACCAACCCAGATACAATGAGGGAGAGGAAAACACACAAGTGGGAATATTAGTGGGTGGGGATCATTGGCGGCCACCTTGGTGGCTGTCTACCCTAGGGCTGGACTAGGTAGGGGCAATGACTCAGGACCACAACCTGAAGATGGCTTTTGAATCATGTCCTTGTTTGATGAAGGCCAGTGAAGAAGATGGGCCAGCTCTCAGCTGCCCTCCTTTTTTATCATCCACCCAATGCCACATCTCTGAACCTTTTCCTCTGAGCTGTGCCAAGATAACTATGGAATAATTAGTGGAGAGAGTACTTGTTTAGGATTCAGGAGTCATGTGATTTGGGTTTAAGTGTGGTTTGACCACTAAAACTTTGGAGGCAGAGGATGTATTATTAAATGAACACAGACTAGAATTTAATAAGTTTCATGCAAAACCAAGCCTCAATTCTTACTTGTTATGTGATCATTGGCAAGCCTTGTGGGGCTCAGTTTCCTGTTCACAGGGAATGGGGATCATATTTTATCTTTTAGAGTAGGTGAAAAGACTAAATAAAATGTTATTCTTGCTCCTCCTTGTGTGACATTAAATTGTCACTTTACTTTCTGGATTGTGTCTCAATGGAAAAATGACAATAATGGGGAATTTCACCCAGTGGAGTCACTGATGTGCTCACCGTCCAGGTGCTGTGGTTCCTAGCTGTGCCTCACCTGGTTATGCAGTCCGAGCAGGGGGCCTGGCTGGGGCTGGGCACACGATCAAACCTAGATTATGGTGAAGATGGGAAGGGGTGAATGCAGAGTGAGGAGAAGGGCTGAGGGCTGGGCTTTTCCTTATGCATGGAAAATATTTTTGCATAGTGCTGAAAGGGAACAAGGAAGGAAGTATGCTTGATGGTTTGTATATTGCTGGCATTACAGAAATAAGGAAGAGAAAATTACTAGCAAAACAAAACAAAACAAAACAAAACAAAGAAAGAATGGTAAGTCCCTCTTCTGAGAATGCATGAAATTAGTCCATGTTTGCAGTTCTAGAAATGTTCTTTCAGTTATGGAACAGATACCCCCCAGCTCAAGTACAAACAGGGAGATGGCATAGGAAAGGGTTAAATAAGGAACTCGTGGTATCCGGTTGGGGTTGGGAATTGGAAATAACAAATGAAGCTGCCTTGATGGTTTCTGAGGAGTTTGGTTCTCTCTTTAAGTCCTCTCTGATGTTTTTCTTGACCACCTCCCCCTGCTCACTCCCCCTTCATGTGCCTCAGCATGACTGCATTAGCCCCAACTTTGCCTCATGGCCTCTCAGGCTCAGTATCCACCACAGACTGTCTTTATGTCCCGTTAGCTCAGATTTGGAGAGGAGGGATCTTGTTGGTAATTGGTTAGAAAATGAATTGGCTGGCCTTGGTTAAATGTCTATCCCAGAACTGGTTGCAAGGCAGTTTTCTAGAAGAGACTATGAGAAACACAGTCAATGAAATTGCGTCCAGTACATCATTTCTCCTTAGAAGAGATGGCGAGTGTACAGAAAGTGGTTAACAGGCTGCCTCTTTGCATTTAGGAGGATAATGGTGAGGGATGGAAGGATTTGAAAAGTTTCATGTAGACGAACAGCTGATAGATTCTCTGTTCTCCCAGGAGTGACAAATCTGGGGAAGGGAAAAGAGAAAGCTTCTTTTTTCTTGTAGCTGAAATAATGCGTATTCTGGAAGCCAGTAGTTTTCAGACTTTGAGTTTACAGAGCAGTAAAACTAGAGAAAAGGGCACTGACATAAGTTTGTGGACTTTGTATTATGCCAAGAAAAGATCCTCAAACCTCCCACAATGACTACTTAAAAAAAAAAAAAATCATTTCATGAAAGAAAAGACATTTCTGCCCCAAAGAGACACAAAGGACTTATTCTCAGACTGTTGGAGATTCCTTGAAATGGAATATGTTTAGCTTCATGAGAAACCAACTAGATTATCCTAACTTATTTCCCGTTACTACTGGCAAGCTCTTGAAAATGTTATTACAGGTTGGCATGAGCTGATGTGTCAGTGCTCATCGGCTGACTTGTTTGGGGAACTGTTGCTATAGTTTAAAAGAAGGTCATAGAAGGTGAGAGCAAGTCATCTAGTAACAGGATGAGAAAACATGATTTGATCATTTATTCATTTCACTCATTCACTGAACAAATATTTGGTGAGTACCACTATGTGGTTCATAGATATCAAACAACTCAAACAAGATTATTAATTAATTTTAGTTAATTGCTGGTTTTTAAAAAAGCAGGATGCTTCCTACTTATACCCCTTTGCTTTTCAAATTGGACAGATTGTGGGGATTAAACGCAATTTTTAAACATGTGGAGTCAAGACTTTAAATTGGGTTTTTCAAAGAAGGAGTCATGGCCAGATTAAACCTCTAGAGGAAAAAACAAAAAGGTTGAACTAGCCATCGCTATTCAAATTCAAAGAAATTGCCTTTGCCGGTATGCTAAAATGTAAAAACCTGAATCATTTTGATTAAATGAACTCTTTAGAGAAAATTTCTTTTAAACTTTTTTTTCTTCTTGGTAGACATTACTTTCATAAAGGCATATAAGTGGAAACCCTTTTTATTTCAAGGAAGACTGCTTATAAAGCTCTATTTTTGTTCAGAACGATTCCCCCTCCCCCTCCTCGTTCTTCAAGGCATTATTGTATCATTCATGCGGGTGTCTGGAAAATTTCTAATTCTTAAGATTTCTGATCATGAACAAATTTCATTCAGGTGCTGCTCCTCTTCAAATAAAAAAGTTTGAATAAAACCTTTATCTTGGTTTGACAGAGAGAAAAAGTGAAGGGAGAGATGTCCCAATTCTCTCAGTTTCCATTAACTTTAAGCAGAAGCTTTGCCTGTGGAAAGGGAGATATTCTGATGGCAAAGAGACTGAGGAGATTAAGTGGCTTTCATACCACCATGTAGGATGTCATTCACTGAATATCTAGATAACCTGATTTCCAGATCCACGCAGAGCTATATGCTCAGCTCTGTGCAGTCAGCAACAGCACTGATTTACTCTGGGAACCTTCCCTACATTACAGTTAACTTACAGCGCAAGTGATTTGCACTTTAATGGAGTTGCAAAGTCTGTGAACTTCATTTCTAGGCGTTTCGTTTCGTTCCCATTGCCTATAGCTTGTATTTAATGTCTGTCAGCATAGATGTCGTTAATGTCTTTCTGGGTCATTTCCCCCCCTCTTTAAATGCATTTATAGGATTGAAGAATTTCCATGATATTATGTTTGGCTTTAAAGTATGAAGATTTTAGTAAATAGAGAAAAGAATGCAAATTCAAATAAAAATGACCAGAAATTCCATTTCCCAAAGAAAACCACTGTTAGCATTTTGGCATATGGCCTTC
Source organism: Neomonachus schauinslandi (assembly GCF_002201575.2). Classification (NCBI taxonomy): domain Eukaryota; kingdom Metazoa; phylum Chordata; class Mammalia; order Carnivora; family Phocidae; genus Neomonachus; species Neomonachus schauinslandi. The sequence goes on along the minus strand of NC_058403.1, from coordinate 86,662,860 downwards.
CCCCCACATCATGGCAAAATAGAAAGAAAAGAAAATGCTATTTAGAGTAGCGGTGACTACAGAAACTTCTGCATTTTGGAGGAGCAGTGTAAGTCATGTCAGGTGAGGTTGTTGGTTTGTTTTTGTTCTTTGTCGAGGCCAGCAATAGTTTGGGAATAATTCTGAATCAGGACAATAGAATCCAAATAAGCCCCACATTTGAAAAACCAAATTTAAGGCTCGATACATACATCAAAAAGTAGGTGTTAATCCCCAAACAACTTGCAAGAAGTAAAGATGAGCACTCCATGCAAAGGGACAGAACAGGAGAAACAGTAATTCATTCAAATTACAGTGTTGTGTCTATTTAGATACAATGTGCTTCAACAGCTACCTCTGTTTATTGTCGGGCCCATTCAGGCTATAACAATGTTACTGCTTTTTGGCTTTGCATATTGCTATACAGTGTTTTTTCCCTGTGATCAAGAACTGAGGAGCGAAAAAGGAGAGAGATTTAGTGAGCTATGACACAATTAAGATTTTACATTGTAATGACTCTTTGGTTTGTTGTGTTTTGTCAAAGATGTGTCTGGTATCTATTGTTTTTATTATTTCCAGCTGTCCTAATTATTTCTCTCATTTGATTTTCATTCAGCTTTCAAAGAGGAGCTGGCTTGCCAGGTGGTTATCATTTTTTCTAAACTCTTTCAGCTCTAATTAAAAAAGATGTCCAAAAAAGTCATGATTTCAGCATTTACTTGTAACATGTTTATGACCCCATTGATGAGGGAGTCCCGTGTTCCTAATGCTGATGTCTATTGTCGCCACTGCTGCCCAGGGCCGTGAGAGAGAAGGGAAAAGCACAATCTTTCAGAATGTGTGTGTATTTCCTCTTAAAAGAAAAAAACAAAAAACAAACATACTATGTTTTTAATTGGAAATGATAGGTTGAAGTAAGACAAATGTTAAATATGAATACACTTAAAAAAGAAGCAATCCTAACTAACATTCATGCCTTGCTAATACTTTAAGTTTTCATAAGCTAGGTTTTCTTTGGGTTGCATGTTAATAATCAACATATTAAAGTTAGTGAAAAAAAGGAAGAAAAGACTGGGTCTAGAGACAAAGGGAGGCCAAGTTCAGCTCTATGGGGTTTGATGGGTCAGTTATTCATTTATCTTTGGGAAATGAAACAAATAAATGGCTATTCTTCATTATTAAGTAACAGGATGATTAAAAGCCACCAGGCGGTTTTCCTTTGGAAAACTTGGCTCCACGAACCTTCTCCCCATACTTGCCTCACAGGCAGAAGGCAGTGGGGTGACCCCAGTTCCATCTGCCGCCGGCTTCCTCACCTTCCATGTGCCCTTGATGCCCCTTCACACCCCCCCCCCCCCCCCGCCCTTTATCATCTTCTTCGGGCCACCCTGTCTCAATCTAGGTCACTTCCACAGATGTCCGAAGCTGGTTGCTTGGTGGAGGGTACGTTTGCCGAGGAGACACATGTGCTACTACTTGGAATGTCAGACGGTGGCCTCCCTTTGTGTGCTCAGACATTTCACAAGGTAGTTGACAAGCCCAGGGAGGGCAGACTCTGTGGGTCCTTTCTGTACTGCTTCCGTTAACCTCCTGAGATGTGTCTAAAATCTATGCTGGGCTCGTGAAAGCTCTGATCACATTCCATAGTGCTGTCTGCTTGCCTCTCTTGACGCATACATATTAAATGACTCAGCAAGAAGGTGTCCTGTGAAGGCTCAGGGGCCTTGGTGTCCTTCTCTGGAAACGGGGGTTCTGATCGCTGGGGTAGATGTGAAGGTTTGGTGTATATGTGAGAGTGTCAGTTGTTAAGCAAGTGTCAATGAAAAGGGGTGCCCTTGCCTTCCTTCCTCTGATGAGTATTCCAACCTTGAATTCTATCTCCGGGGCAGGCCAGGGGAAAGTAGGCGTAGAGTCTTTATGTGTGATGGTGTCATTATTCAACGCCCTGCTCCATGAGGTCCCTGCTAGACTCATCGTTGGAAATGGAAGTCATGACTAAAATATAACTTGCAAAGGGAGCAGTTTTCTAGGAATGTTTGGCTGACGCTGGCCATTTTATCCTTTAGAAAAAGAACCCTAAGGGTAGAATTAGGGACATGTGCTTTTTCCTCTCCTTGAGAAAGAGGAAGCTGGTTTCTGGAAGAAGCAGCACAAAACATAAAAACTGTCCCAGACCCAGAATTGCAAAATGTATTTTAGCACCAGTCTAGATCTAGCTTTCAATACATGCCCCTGACACAGAAATGCGCGCCCCTTTGTCCCATCATATGCACAACTGCCTCGATGCAGCACCAGGTATGTGCATCATGCGCACTGCGCTTCCTGCCAATCTTAGCCTGGGGGAGGCTGCTCCCCACATGAGCAGTGGCCAAAACCAACTGCCGTATTTACTCCCTTTGCTCCACTCTGACCATGATGACCATCCTAATTTATAGAGCCTCTTCCTCACCCCAGGACCAAGAACCCTGCCTGCCCTCCCTCAGTGAGCACCCACCTAGTGGTTGGGAGAAAAGTCAGAGGAGGGTGGTTTCCCATCATTCTTCTTTTACAGGAGAACTTGGATCCTCCCCATACCGCAGAGTCAAGCACTTTGAAAACCTTATCTCCCCAGCCCCCCTGCTCACATCATTTGGAAGCAAGGGGCTCATCACCAGAATCTCCAGGTTTCTAGCTCTGCTGTCCAGGAATGATTCTCAGAGAAAATTTCTTTAGCACAGCCCAGATAGAAATGGTTGTCTAATCCCGAATTTCTGGGAAAAGATAATTCTGTATTCCCTTGGGATTGCTAAAATAATTTTTAAAAAGTGTACTTAAAGCTATTTTAGGCATCTGTGTGTGATAATAGTGCACAGGCCTTTGTGACCAAAAGTAAAGTGTAATTATTTGATAATCACCAGGAGCAACTTTCCCACCCAGACTTCTCACCTCTTGCTCATCTTCAGGCTTCAGTTCTAAAGACCCTTCCCCAGGGAGACCTTCCCTGACTCCCTGGACCAGGTTACTTCTGTAGCAATTACTTTAATTAATATTAAAGACTTATTTGTGTCAAAGAAGCAGAAACAAGGCTTCAGAATCATACACCTCATGTTTGAGTCTTGGCTCCTGTTCATGAAGACTCCACCCTATGATCTAATCAAGGCCCCGCCTCCTCCTACCATCCACTGGGGGTTAGGAATTGAACGCGGGAATTTTGGCAGGAAACAAGCATTCCATCTGTAGCAACAGGCAGCGTTTTCTCTCGTCACTTCACTATGTAATGGCGATTCCCGATTACATGCCTTATAAGACCAAACTCCCCAGCCTGGCTCAAATTCCAGACAAAGAGATAAAAGGATGATATGAGTTTACATTAAAAAAAAAAAGGCATGTTTATCAGGAGGTATAGATTTTCTTTTTAAGAATTTGGTATTATGAGTATACAATAGCCTGAATCCTCACTGGACATTCTCTTTCTTTTTTCTACTGAGACTCATGAGTAACACTTTAATTTTTGCCATATTTTCCTCAAATTTCTTTGCTTTGTGTGCCAGTTTTACTTCCTACACCTTTGGAAATTAACTTGGCTATTAGCTGTTACTTTCTTTAGTTACGTTTCCAGGCCTTTTGAATAGAATTGTGTTGGCTTTTCTTTTGCCTTTTCTTGGCTCCTCTTCCTCTTCCTCTTCCTGGTAAGAACCCTTGAGCCCAATATACTATCTGCCTCCTCCTCCTATTTTAGCCATTGCAAGTCTTTTATAGACGCGCAGCCTCAACATGTTAGAGTTGAATGGGACCTTCGGGAATCAAGGCCAGCCCCATCATTCTGCAGGTGAGAAAACTGAGCCTCAGCAAGGGAAGCAACTTGGCCACTGTGGTGGAGCTAGTTCGGGGAGATCTGGACAAGACCTTTGGATCCTCAATCCAGCACAGCTGCGACAGGCCACAGCTCCATCACTTTGCATCAACACCACTCAACTTTTTCAATTTCTTTAGCACATTATGAACTGTCTTCTACTGGAGATTATTGATGTTTCCTTTAAGAAATCTAAGACTGGGGTGCCTGGGTGGCTCATTTGGTTAAAAGACTGACTCTTGGTTTTGACTCAGGTCATAATCTCAGGGTTGTGGGATTGAGCCCCATGTGGGGCTCCACGCTCAGTGGGGAGTCTGCTTCTCCTTTCCTTTTGCCCCGTCCTTGCTCACAGGTACTCGTGCTTCTCTCTCTCTAAAAATAAATAAATAAATCTTAAAAAAAAAAAAAATCTAAGACTAGCTAGGTTTTTCTGCTTTCTTTCTCTTTTTTTTGTTTGGTAAATTCAGGCTGATATTCAGCTAGAAAATAACCAAAGCGTGTTGTGCATTGCTCTGCTCAATTAGCAATGATGTCCCAAATTTTCAGACTAGAGAGAAATACTGTGATCCAACAGTTGGCCTTTCTGAAATGAATTTCAGATAGTCTTTCCCTGAGCCATTCTGTCAAGGATTGCTTGACAGTTATGTGGAAAAAGAAAAGGGACAGTGTTATTGATTTTAAACAGAAGACAAATTATAAATATGAAGCATCATCATATTTTTCAGCAGGCTAATTCACACAAATGGAGTAAGTTTGTGAATAGAATTAACTGAAATGGATATGAAACGTTTATGACCTTTTTTGTTTTATTTTTTACTTCTAAAAAAATATTTATTTACAAGTGAGAGAGAGAGGGAGAGCGTGTGCACACGAGCGCATTCGGGGCAGGGGAGGGTCAGAAGGAGAGGGAGAGAAAGAGAATTTTAAGCAGGCTCCATGCCCAATGTGGGGCTCAATCCCATGAACCCGAGATCATGACCTGAGCTGAAATCAAGAGTTGGACACTTAACTGACTGAACCACCCAGGTGCCCCCGTTTATGACCTTTGTATCAGAGCAGGTTATGGTATAAAAAGGCAAGGCTCCCTTTCAGAGAAGTTATATATTTCAGCCTGGAGAAGGGTTATCCATCCTCCACCAGGACCACATAGTGGCTGATTCAGAAGGTGCAGGTTAACTTTTGCTTACTATACAATGTACAAAGAAGACATTACATTTATTAATCAACTGAAAATAATCACTTATAACATACCATTAAAAACAAACAAACAATGAAACACCAGGGAAGAAGAAACTTTATGTTCAAAGCATAAGATATGGTACAAGTGTCATAGATTGCTAAATATGTAGTAGCCATTTTTTAAAAATCATCTAAATGTCACACCACAAACACTATGTCACAGCAGAAAATAACCTTTCCCTGTGCAAAGCGTGGTATCATCCCTAAAGTTTCCTGCTCTTAGAGGCACTTGCCAATATTGTGGGTGTTTTCTGAAAGGCTGATTAAAAAACTTTTGGCCCTTTGATTATCACACTACGGTTTTTTGTTTGTTTTTATTTGCTTTAGTTCTGATAAAGCAGAAGTTAAAGTGACACTTGTGCCAGCCCGGACAGATTCATCACGAGTGGCATGCTGAGTAGCTGTGGTTAGGAAGGTTCCTGTAATGGGGACTGTTGTCTTTCCAATTTCCACTCTACCCCTTTGTTCTCTTGTGGAGCAAACCTCTGATCATTTGTGATGCCATGCATCTCAAAAGAAGCGTGGCACTAGTCAAATATTAGAAATAATATCATTTGTGTACGTTATAGAATGTGTGTAATTTCAAAGATAAGTATCCTTAAAGTATAAAATAGCACTACAGTTCTGCTATGACAGAAAGAGGGGAAAACATAAGTTCGATGTACCATGCCAGATGCCAAGGTGCAAAATTCCAAGCTCTCTTATAATCCAATTGACACATGCAATATTTATAACAGAGCAGTGGGAGTTCATTATTTCATCAATAGGCTGAGAGACTGGAAGATTTTTTTTCCAGTTGAACAACTGGTTTATAATAATGGAATTCTAGATCAGGTGTGGATCAACCCAGTGGACCCCTCCCTTTTCATAATTCCAGTTAGTGTGTTAAACAAGGTGCCAGAACAGGGTGATGAACAGCATGGCAAGAGCATGCCCCTTTAATGGCTTCCAATAGTGGTTCAGCTAGTTGAGACCGTAATGCAAACATGAAAAAGTCTACCGTTGTCACATTTCTTGTTCTCACATGGCCAGTATTTAGAGCAATGGGAAAAGAAAATTAGGACCGCTCAAAGGGGTAGTTCTAATGCTTTTTTTCAGAGTAATTCTAATTTTTTTTTTTTCATATTGTTTGAATGATTTGCACTATTCAAGCTGCAATGTTGCCTCTTACAATTATAGTTCAGTGATGCACTCTTACCTTCAGGATCTCCCAGCAAGCAGGTGTGATATTCAAAATATCTAACAACTAGTAGGATACAGGCTCTGACCCATTGGATTAGACCCTGGCTGGGAGCTTTAGCTGCAGGCTGAATATAAGCCCAGCTGGATGTCTTCTGTCTGTTGAGGTAATGGGATCTGTGTGGAACTCTCCATGGCTAATGGTTTAGAGTCCTCACCTCTGGGTTCACCAACTTTGTGGAGATGCTCGGATGATTCAGAATCTGTGGATTGCTCCAGAGTTGCATATTCACTCCTGCCTATGTTTGTGTTACGGGTTTAAAAAGCATAGACAGCATGGCATGTCGGCACAAACTCTGGATCAAATGACCAAAAAAATCTATATTCATGTCCCATCTCTGCTACTTACCAACTGCATGAACCTGGATAAGACCCACGATCTCATCCTTCACTATAGAATGGAGGTACTGGGCTAAAATTCCTATCTGTTCCGTAGTTCATTTAGATTTCACACTCATGCCTGCTCATAAATCATGAATTAAAAACCTTCCAGCTTTCTGAACTATGGGAGCGCAGAGTCTCCTTTCAGTGGAAATGCGCGATCGTTCTGCAGTGTCCCCCCCAGAGACGGACTTTCTCTTACCTTCACGAGATCCATATTTTTGGTAGTTGGGTACTATGAAGTAAAAAAAAGTTGTGAGGTCGGGTATTTAGTGTTCCATTCCATCTTATAGTCTTCAATATCAGGTCACATGAAATTGGCACAGTTTATTAAATGGAAAACATTGCATCTGTGGGCCTCAGTCTATCCCTTGGAAAGAGAGATACTCCCTCAGCAGGAAATCTGTAAGCCAGCGTGGTGGAGCGAGTTATCTGCGTCATGTGCTGCCAGTCTCACTCTGCAGATAGCAAAAGAGGAATCTGCAGAAGTAGACCAATTTTGTCACTTTTTATGCATCTCTTTAGTGCCAAAGAGCTGGCCTGGATTTATTCCTTACTACGAGGAGGGCTAAGCAGAGACTTCCATTAATGTCTCTGGCTCAGCTGCCACGTGGCCATCAATAATCCCCTACCCTGCCCCTCCCTGCCACTGCATTTTATGGAGGGTTAAAAGTCTATTTCCTAAAAACTGTGGCAAGAAAGCAGCATTGTTCCTGCCTTCTTCACATGTGGGTAGGTAGACAGGGCTTGCTTGCCAAGTCCAAATCTTTGTGTGGGGTAAATTACTCCTTACACTGATCATAAAATAAGCATCTGACATTTCCTGCAAATGCTCTATTTCTTCATACAGAATTAATCTGCCAAAAACATTGTGTTTACAATCTAAATATTTGGATTATAAGCCAAAAGGGTGGGGGAGTCTGTCGTCCTCCATATTTTGCACCATCATGTGTCTAATAAATGTTAATTATGATAATAATAAATAATCAAAAAATCACATGTTGAGGGGGAAAGTGTGAGGAGTCAGGAATGGTAAATTGCATTCGTTATGAGAATTGTTTAAAAGAATAAATGAAAAGATGCTTCCTCACTGCCCAACACGCTGCAGACATTTTCCTAGTTTTAGAACCCAGAGACTGGTGGGGATGTTGTAAAAACTGACTCAGGGGCTCAGGCCGGAATGACAGTCAGAAGGTGTGAGGTTTCCTAAAGGCCTCGTGGGCATTATGTTTGGTCTAGGGGGAGGCTGAAATCCCAGAGCACCGTCCCTGGCCTCGGAAGATGAGTTCCGATCTGTGCTCTAACAGTTCTAAATGACTTCTCCAAGCCCCTATCCTCAGCTGGACCACAGGGCTAATAAAGACTGTCGGGGCTTTTCTGAGTGTTCAGTGAGATCGTGCACAGAGAGCACTAGTGAATACTGAACAGAGTAAATACTCAAGATGTGTAGCTGTGATGGCGATGATCACTGGTATCTCCCTCCTTTAATTGACAGCTGCACTGGGCCTGACCTGATGCTCAGGACATGGTGCCCTGGGCGTGCCTTCTGTCAATGCCTTCACTCCTGCAGAGGGAGGCCTGCCTGCTTCTTTCCTGGGCCATATGTCTCTTTTCTGGAGATAACATCAGTTTTAAATATTCTGACCTATTGTCTCCACAAATCAGTGAAAGAACTGAGAATCCCAGCAACTGATGAAAAGTAACGGAATGACTCCAAGCAGGAATACAATAAAATTATACGCATCACAGAAATTGAGTCACCGGCTGAACAGGGATTAACGATGACACGTGTGTGCATGCTAGCCCACATTCAGTTCAATGATGTGTATGTGTGTGCTGTTGTTTTCGCTGTAAAGTTGGAGAATACTATACAATCCTGCTAGTTGGGGGCAACACAGAGTGATGGAATGCAATGTGGGGAGGGGTTGGAGACCGTGAATTTCCCCAGTACTTTTGAACGTAGTTGGGTAATTTAAAATGAATTCGAAATTGTTTCAGAGGGTCAGAATTATTTTCTTTTACATTCCCATTTTATTTTAACGTCAAAATAAATGTGAAGGGATGACCGACATTTGATTGGATAAGATATTTTGTAAGAAATCATAAAATCAGGGGCACCTGGGAGGCTTAGTCGTTAGGCGTCTGCCTTCGGCTCAGGTCATGATTCCAGGGTCCTGGGATGGAGCCCCGAATCGGGCTCCCTGCTCCGCAGGAAGCCGCTTCTCCCTCTCCCTCTCCCCCTGCTTGTGTTCCCTCTTTGTTGTGTCTCTGTCAAATAAATAAATAAAATCTTAAAAAAAAAAGAAATCATAAAATCAGACCAAATTTAATTTCAGAAACTGTGTCTAGAGTTTTGATTTGAAAATTATGGTTAACATATTAATAATCAAAATTCCTGAAGCAGAAGACTTTGTCCGTACTGAAGACACACAAAGGAAGGTGCAATGTATTTATTCCTGAAATGATGACCACAAAGCATACATGACTCATGTTCAATAGAAGAATAATGGAGTTGCATTCATAAGCCTGTGACTAATTGCACCCAGCCTTGGAAAGTGACTCGAAAACCTTTGCTTTGTTTATAGTGGGTTTTTTTTTTAATTATTATTTAAAAATTATTCCAGTTGCAAAACTGTCCCAGGGTACATGCTCAAATTATTAATACATTATTTACATGGAAAATGAACCAGAATAGCAACTAAATAAGAATAAGAGCAAACGGTCACCTTAGTATCACCCCACTGCCCAAGGCTAACTAGAATAAAAAGAAGATGCTGAACATGGGGGGATCTCCTTCTTGGCTTTGTGTTCATATGTGGTGATAAAGGTAAAGTAGCCTCAGAATTTTGAATTATGATGCCCCTCTGGGGGTCGAAATAGAAATTTCACTAATAATGATTGAGAGTAAACCATCTTCGGTAGTAATGGAAGGGGTGGCTGGTCTACACATATGTGGTTGTGATTTGGAAGCCTGTGAAGATAGCCAGAGCGCTTTGGGGGTGGTCACAGGGTAGGACTGTGACCTTCTGGTAGCTCAACCCAAGCTGACTGCATTTCAAGGGCTGGGCTGTCACGGGAGCATTTGGGTCTGTGGGCCATGTTAGGCTATGACTGCATGCAGAACCAGCAAGTAGGATACTCTGACTAGTTCCTCTAGCTGTGATGTCATATTTGCCAAGCCCTCACCGATCATTAAAAAGTTGCCTATTTAGGTTTTCAAACAGGAGAATCTGTGCCGACCAGTGTTTGGGGTGTCTAATCATCTTGGCAATTATAGTTCTCAATGTAAACTCATTAACTGCCTAGGTGAGGAGGAGAATGAAGTGACTTATTCTGTGCCAAGGAGGAGCAGAGTGAAAAACAGGCTTTGGAGGGCTTTGGAACCCCAGGCCTGCTCTGTTGGGGACATGTACCTGCTTCCATTGGCCTGTAGAAGCTTGACAGAGGCGTTGATACATCTTACATCTTCTGGCTTCTTGGTGTGCACTTATTTAAGTATATGAGCTCCTGCGTATGTGTGTGCTGGGAGAGAACGCCCCCCTACCCCAGCAGTTTTCCCCCTCTCTTCAGGTCTTCATAAGCATGCCCGGTCTCCATGGATGCGATACTGTGCGCAAAAGTAGCCTATTGAGCTGAGGAGGAGTGGGTCATGGAGCCCAAAGCATGTTTCAGACATCAATCACTGTGTTCACTTTACCCTGTGTTCTATTTTCTCGGAGACCTCTCATCTTCCAGGGGGATTGATGGTAGATCCTATATTCCTTTAACACAGTTATTTACTGTTGAGGACACAGTCTATTTTCTTATTGGGAAAAAAAATAAAACAACCGTAGACCAGCCCAATAAAACCAAAGCCTCCATAACTACTGGCATTTTTGGTCTCAGTGCTACAGATTTTGGAGAGTTACTGAATCAGGCTTCCTAGTTCAAAGGGACCTTTCTAGTCAAAAGGGACCCTTAAAAGGGGCCTTCTGTTTCAAATGAGAACAAAATAAATACACTTATATCACAACCCAGTTTACACACATGTATACACAGACACAGACATGTACACATATACATAACTGAAATTAAAGTTTAACATAATAATACTTTGCTTACTGTATGGTATGTATGCTGATAATTTCTATTCTATTTCATGGAAAATATTTCTGGTCACTAACCCTCTTAATTGATTTTACAATCGGTAATGGAGTATGTGTGTGTGTGCGCATGTGTGTGCATGCGTGTGACTTGCTGAGTTCAACCCTTATCCTCTGCTTGAGTCCCATCTCTTAATTCCTTTCTTGTCCCAATTGTAGGAGCAGGGACCTGAGGGGTGTTATCCACCTTATCTGTCACCGACCGGGAGGGTGTTCTGATGACTCATGCAGGAGGGACACAAAGTAAGGCAGGAAGGCTGGCATGGGAACAGAGAAATGGAGTAAGTGCCCGAGGGCAGAAACAAGCCTGGTAGGCAGGAATGCAGCCTCAGGCAGAGCTAGGAAGAATGAATGTTTTCAAGAACCTTAGAGTCTTCGAGGCTGTCAGTTTCCTGCATGTCTCTGAGGTCCAATTCTCTCACCCTGGGCACAGCAGGACCCTCTGAAACTGAATGTTCTGAAACTGAATGTTATGGCTGAAACCATGGTGTGTGTTCACCTCCAGGGTCACGTATTTCTGATTTAATAATAATAGAAATAGCAATGATAATAGAAACAATAACAGTAATCTCTAAGAATTCTTGGGTGATTAATAGGTACCAGCACCGGATGTACATTATCTTTTTTAATTTTCGCACCAATCCTATTAAGGAGACACTATTTTACAAATGAGGAAATGGAAGCTTGCTGAGATTTAAAGATTGGCCAATGTCACACCACTAGTAAGTGGCAAAGCTAGGATTTGAACTTCCATCTGCGCGATCCAGTCCGTCTGCTTCACCACAATACATTTATGTTTCATGGCATTGGCCAGAAGACTCAGATCTGAGGGAGCACTTTCCCTGGGAAGTTTTATCTCCCCTCTTTTCAGAATTCCTGTGTTTCCTGAAACCGATTTATATTATCTTATTATTCCAGAGACATGCAGAGAAGCCAAAGGAAAGATAGGAACCTTTCTTTTAAAAAATGTTTTTTGAAGATAAAAAGGAAAGTATAACACTCTCTAAATGGAAAGCACCAATATTTGTATTTGCATGCCACCTGGACACAAGCAAATGTTTATAGGGGCAAAAATCCATGCATTGTATGTGTGTTTGCCTTTCTATTTTCAGAAGATATTATTTAAGAAAACTCTTTAGCAAATCAAAGTGTAACCGAAATCTGGCTTTCATATTGAAAATGCAAAATAGGAAATAAAAACGTAATTGTGGGGCGCCTGGGTGGCTCAGTTGGTTAAGCGACTGCCTTCGGCTCAGGTCATGATCCTGGAGTCCCGGGATCGAGTCCCGCATCCGGCTCCCTGCTCGGCGGGGAGTCTGCTTCTCCCTCTCCCACTCCCCGTTTGTGTTCCCTCTCTCGTTGTGTCTTTCTCTGTCAAATAAATAAATAAAATCTTTAAAAAAAAAAAACAAAAACGTAATTGTGAAAGGCAGACATTTATTTACTTAGTATGGCATTATAATCACTGTGATTTAGACCATGAGCTTTACTTAAATGAGAACAAAACCTCGGGAATATAAGTGTAAGTCCAACTCTTTAATTTGCTAATTACAATTCCGGGTGATAGAATGAGGCTTATCATCTGTGTGGGCGGTGTTTTATTATGTTATTTTATTAATATGTGAAGAAGAGGCTATAAAAATGGTGCAATATTCCTACTTAATACACAGATATTTTAAGCCTGAAGTTAGTAATTATGAATAAAATTAAAATCCAGTGCATATTAGTTATACAAAATAATATACAAACTTTATTATATCTTCTAGGTAGCAGTTGTTAGTTCTACTCCATACTATTCATCATTAGAGAAATGAAATATTTGACAAAGCGGTAAATTTGAAAAAGAAAGCTAGATAGTAGAATTACAGACCTTCAGAGCTGGGTGGGGCATCTTAAAGGTACCAAGGTTGTTGTTTTACGAGTAGGGAAATCCAGATGGGGAGAGTGTGGGTAATTCACATAGCCCACGAAGTGAGGCAGTGAGAAGGCCCTTTGGAGAAGCCAGAGTCTCCTTAGGTACAGGCTGGTGAGCTCCTCCAGAACTGTTGTTCAACTGAACAATTATCTTGGGCAGACTCTGGACCTTAGAGCAAAACAGGGCCTAGGTAATGGCAATCAAGAGACCAAAAAGCAAAACCACAAGTTCTTCATGATAGAACCACACAAAAAAAAAAAATACTTACTTCAGTGTTTCAGTTTCCATGTCCTGTGGCACTACACAAAGAGAATATATTTAGGGAACCAAGAAGAGTTTCCTATGCAACGTATCACAATAATGCCTATTAATCCCACGAGTCAATGGCAAGACGATGGCTGATGTCGGGACAGCTTTGCACTAAGCCCCATTAAGCATCCAAACTCTTTGTAGTGATGCATGCCAGCCTGGAGTAAAAATAAGGTTCTCTCTAAGCTGATGACCTCTCTGTGAATAAACAGAATTTCTGACAGTGAGCCTCAGCACATAGTTTTCTAGACACGTGAGCCACTTGTTTCTGAGCTAGAGTGACATGCTGAAAGCCTCAGGGAAAAATAGCACTTAAAACATAAAAACACAGCAATTCCTATTGAGCAATCCATCCCTGTTCTTGTGAGAGAGCCGGAACCATATGTGTTAATATTAGGCCTATGATGTGCGCTTGGAGTTATGATAGATGAATACGGAATCCAAGTACCTCTGAAAGAAATTCAAGATGAAAATACCAAGCCAATCCTTCCTTGCCTTCCCAAGAAACCTAAGTCTTAAACCCCCAGTGATTTTTTTCTCTTTTCCATGAACACCTCTGAAAAATAGCAACCCTTTATTGATTAGGGTTCTCTGTGTACCAGGCATTGTGCCAAGTGCAGTACCTTAAGTGATTTTTGCAATGATCTTGTGAGAAAGTCCTTATTCGCTCCATTTTACAGATGGGGCTTGGAGAGGTTAAATAATCTGCTACGATGTTATAGGGCTGACATATAGACCCGGGTTGTTGAAAACAAAATCACCCTCTTAACTAAACAAATTAAAAGTAGTGTTATTGCTATTATTATTATTATCCTTTTGAAATAATCAATATTAATACCGAGTTAGTGAGTATTTTCCCTGACATCAGATAGCCAGCCTCGTTGGTAGCAGAAGAATTGATGGGCCCTGGAAACCTGACATTAATTCCAGACCCCTTCCTTCCTGAGTTGAAAAATATTGAGAATCAGGCAGCAACCTTTATTTCGCCATTTGAATGAATGTACTGTTATTTCATAATAGAAGGTTTATGTGCTTATTTATATCAGAAATGTGCTTAATTATTTGGTAGTTTTCTGACTCCTGGATGACATAGTGGCTCTTCAGCTGGCTAAGACTGATTATCTCTGGTTTATAACACTGGAGCTTAATTAATTTACATATTCCTTATGGGATTTGGAGAAGAAAATTCTTAGAAGTTAATGGGCTAGTTTTATATTTAGTCAATATATCTTTAGCACAACTCTGGGCAACAACATTTCATGTTACACAGCTTAGTGCAATAATAATAGTAAAAGAGAGGTTGTGGATGGCTTGAACCAAAGTTTACATTCTGGCTCAAATCTCTTTCTATTTCTTTATAATGAGCCTGATCTTCCTGAATGGAAGGATTTTGGAGGCACCGACAAAGGGGAGGTAGAAGGTAAAGATACCGGAAATGTAGGGGATTAGAATCTGACTGAAAAGTTCGCCACTGGTCTTAGGCCTGAGTTGAGATTCCTGCTTTGCCACTTTGTGAAGCTATTTAACCTCTAACAACCAGAACCGTCTATGTCAAAGCATTCATACAGGTAAAGTAGGGATCACAACGCCTACCTTACAAGGCTGTTGCAAAGACTCGATGTGCCCAAAGCAGGAGCTCAGTAAATGGTAGCTACTACTAAGAGGTGCTTACGTCAAAGATTTAGAAACTGGCTTCTCAACACGAGGGCCTGCCCTGGCCTGCCGCGACTCTTGGAAAGGCGGAAGAGGCTGGCCCAGAGCCCATGATTGTTCTTAGGCTGTTCTCCTGAGCTCATGGCTTGGGCTGCACTTACCAGGGTCACAAGGAAATATGATGTGGATTGTAAATCCCATGATTCAGGCAGAGGTCATTCATTTTTCACATCAACTTGTATTATATTGAGCACACGGTGGTTGCGTCTTAAATATGTATTGATTTTATTTAACTACAATATACAAGGCAGAGCTTCTCTTCCCTGACTGTGAGTTGGGGATGGTTATAGAGAGGCGAGTCTGCATGGCAGAGAATATGGCAGATGGAAAGGGAACAAGGAATGAGTCTTTCCAAGAGCAAGCATGAGAAATAAGATATTCTTACAAACCTCATGAAAAGAGAAAAAGTAAACCCAGTAAACATCTTGTTAACTCAACCAACACTACTTTGACACTTGTGGAAATTTGATGTAATTGAGCTATATTGTACTTTGGTGACATGAAGTCTCTTCAAGAGAACCAAGCATTTACTACCACTTTTGAAGCAATTATTTTTCATATTAAAGATGGCTGGAGCCCCTGGGTGGCTCAGTTGTTAAGCGCCCAATTCTTGATTTCGGCTCAGGTCATAATCTCAGGGATCTGGGATTGAGCCCCAAGTCTGGCTCCCCGCTCAGCAGGGAGTTTCCTTCTCCTTCTCCCTCTGCCCCTTTCCCTGCTCCTGCTCTCTCTCTCTCCCTCTCTCAATAAATAAATAAGTAAATAAATAAATAAATCTGGAAAAAAACATGACTAATTGAACATCGTTTTTATTTCTCTCTCCCTACTTGGCCACACTCGGCTAAGCTAATTTGTGTTAGTGGCTGTGGAAAATTATAAACTTCTAGAGCTCGATTTTTTGAAATCCTAAAAATCTTTTGTTCACATAGCTTTCAATTTCTCTGTTAAAAATGGACAGAGGTTAAAAACAATATATTTTTAACATGCTGATGAGTAAAAACAGAGCTATGGACTCCTGTAGGGTAAAGCCAACTGACTGGGTAGAGGCCAGGCGATTTTTCAAATTTTTGTAAAGATTACTTTGATAAACTTCATCAGTTTTTTTCTGATTAGCTGTAGTGATAGGTTTGTAGATAAGCTGTAAATCAGATGCTTGCTGGTACTTTAATAAAACCTCTTGGTATGTTTTGATTGTCTTCTTGAGAATAGATTTCCTTACTGTGAAATAGTGAGCACTTCCTGTTTTAGGTCAAATTTTAACTGCCTTGAAACGCTCTATTAGAAAAATTTTGGTTCTTCTAGGCAGCAGAAAGGAATGAATAATTAAACACACACACAGAGACAGAAGGCAGCAGGGAAAACAGAGGAAAAGAGTAAATATGGACGAACACGAGGGTCCCCTGTTTTTGAAATATAAGAAAATGACATTCTAGATTTGAGTGTGGTTTTGACGGAGCTCAATCAAATATTGCACTTATTCTACTTAGCCCGTAATCATTAGTTTTGGCTCTGCTGATCTCATTGCCACAGCAGGCCTGAGAGTTTACTGAAAGAAAGGGATTTCCAGGAAAGGTGACCTCACCACAGAAGCAAGGAGGCCACGAAAGACTTCAGGGCTGGGAAGCTAAGTTCCTTACATGAGTTCCTGTAGATATCCTTATTATTTTGTAAACAGGGCCAGACTTGCAGCAGACAGGAAGCCACGAACAAAAGTAAAGGTGAGCTGGGAGACTGTGGTTGAGTCCTGTTCACTGCAAACTTTGGACAAATCAGTTCACTTCTCAAGGTCTTGATTTCCTTTTGACACAACATGGCAGTTGGACTTAACGGATGTCTGTTTCCCCTCTCAATGCTACAGTCCTGGGTGACTAGGCCAATAGCGATCCCAACTTTGTGGGGTAAGAACAGAACTCAGCCCTGCACCATGGACTGCGAAGGTAGTCTCTTTGGCTATTAATCCTGTGTGGAGAATAGAGGAGATGTAAGTAGGGAAGTTGCATAACAATGGGCAAAATTACAGACCAGTTCTCAGCCCTCTTAAGTACTTTGAAGGATTTTTCTTTTACCTGCTTGCATAATTGTATCAGCTAAAAAATAATACTTCATTATTTTTTTTTAAGATTTTATTTATTTGAGAAAGAGAGAAAGAGAGCACAAGCGGGGGGAGGGGCAGAGGGAGAGGGAGAGGGACAAGCAGCCTCCCTGCTGATTAGGGAGTCCAATTTAGGGCTCAATCCCAGGACCCCGAGATTATGACCTGAGCCAAAATCAAGAGTTGAACACTTAACGATGAGCCACCCAGGGGCCCCAAATTTCTTTATTATTAATAAAAACAGTCAACATCTATTGAGTGGTTCCTATGAACCAGGCCAGATGCTATGGATTTTGCATGCACTGTGTCAGTTAGTTCCCATGATAACCCTTTAAAAGAGAGGGTAGCATTGTTCCCATTTATATACAGATAAAATTGGGGACCTCGAGATGGAGAGTAATCAATGGGTCCCTGGACCAGTAATGGCAGAACTCGGGTTCAGGCTCAGTTTATTCACAGAGCCTGGGCTAGGAACCACTTCTTGTTGCTGTATTTAAAGTCCCAGGATCCAATAGGGTGCACGTGAAATAAATATAGGTACAATCACCTGATGTGATTTCACCCCCCGGGCAAATAGACTCTGTGCGCGACAAAGAGCACGCCTTCGTTAAGCGAAAAAAGCGAGTGATGGAACAGGATCTCTCTGCCCCAATAGGCCTTTTAGAAAGATTACGCACCTGCACAGGCAAATGGAGATGTTTTCCTTCACTGGGTCGCAGGATTACGGGTAATCGCTTTTTTTTTTTTCCTCTTCTGGTTGTTATCCCATTCATGTTGTCTTTGTAATAAGACACAAAATAAACAGTAATTAAAAAACCCCCAAGGAAATGGATTTCATAATCAATGCATTTCTAAAAAGAATTTGGTTTCCAGCGAGGAGAGCAGAGAACTTCGCTACCTGTAACAGATGCCATGGTGCTTTGTGTCAGACATGAGCTCATTCATGCTCCTCTACAACCCCGTGTGCCATACTTTGTATGTCTAAGAGCAGGGGATGCAGTATTTGGATGACGGCCTCAGTCTCGGTTACTCCTTGTGTAAGCTGTATGGATATTTCTGACTGTCCTTTTGATTCTAGTTGAAGCTCTTGCCACAGGCATCTCTTAGCAGATTGCTTTGTGATTTATGCAGGTCTAAAGGAGACCAAGGATCATTTATCTTCAAACCAGGAAAGAGATGAAAGCAGCTCGGTAGTAAAATTTCCTGTGGAGTTAGATGAGAGCATCAAAGGGAAAAAAATGTCATTGTTTCATGAAAAACTAGGAAACGTGAGTCAGTTTCTAATGTCACAGATATTTTCCTGTGAAGAGTTCACATTAAAAAATAAAATCTCCACGAAAGGATAAAAACAACTGAAGCAGTGAATTAGGGTGATTCAAAAGCTACGACTTCAAAACATGGCCTTTTTTCTGAAGGTTAATATGAAAATAAAGGAGAAAGGGGTGAAAATCTTAAGCCGACTTAAGCTATTTGTAATTTTTTTTTTTCCCACGATTAAATCTAATTTTCTGCCCTGGCTTCAATATTGGAGCACTATTCTCCCTGTAAGAGGAAAAAAACCCTGTTTCTCAGAACGGATCCTTCTGTAGGCTGGAGATCCTTTGTTCTCTCCCTGTCCCTCATACTCCATGGCTCTGCACTCCCTGACAGCCTCTGGAAAAATGAGGCAGCTCCAACCGTTCTGTACTCTCTGCTAATTTGTCCTGTGGGCTCCGTGTTTGGTATGTTGTAAGAGTCCTGTTCCATTTAAGTGTGTTCCACAGATTCAGAGATATTTAAAACACTCTAATGCCTAGAGACAAAATATTGTTGTGATCAGGACATTTGTCACCGTGCATAGGAATATAAGATTCCCACCAGGCAGAAAGATATTATAGGTTTCTCTCTGGCTACTGTACATGCCATAAGTAAAACAATGATGCATGAAGTTGAACTGACTGCCAAAAATAGATCAGGAAGAAAAATTTCTCCCATGACAATTGGCTGTGATCCTAGGGATTTTCCCTTTTACTCTGAAACCTTGAATAGTATTTCTTTTCTCTCCTTTTATGTCTCTCTCCCCTCCCTTCCCTCTTTTTTCTTTCTTTCTTTCTTTCTTTCTTTCTTTCTTTCTTTCTTTCTTTCTTTCTTTCTTTCTTTCTTTCTTTCTTTCTTTCTTTCTTTCTTTCTCTCTCCCCCTCCCTCCTTTCCTTAATAAACACACTGTCATTTTTGTCTCGAAATCCTCAGCAAATGAGATAGCAAAGCTGAAGTGTGGACCTAATGGAGTTAGTCTCAATGAATAGCCAATGCATCGGCTTTCTCAGACCTCCATTCCTGACTCAGAAGGGCCTGGCAGCCTTGGGTGATGTCATTTCAGTCCTGGGGTGATGTCATTGTTCAGGAAATAGTATTAAATAATTGGGAAGAAAAGGGAGTCCCTCCCAATGAACATGCTTTAGGCAGAAATAGGATTAATTACTACACAACCGGAGGTTCATAGCTAAACTCAGAACACCACAACACAAAACTCAAAACCAAAAATTCTGAAACACCTCAGAGCTTCAATATTGGGCACCTAAACTGTACTGTCTACACAACTGTCATTCATAAGTCTGTGGAGGGTCTAGAAGTTGCCATCTGGAATTGTCCAATCTATGGTAGAAATGTAGGAGTTTCGGGACAGTGCAGCCTATGGGCTCTGGCAACCAACAGAACTGGGCTAGAATCCTCATTTTTTTTTTTAAAGATTTTATTTATTTATTTGACAGAGAGTGAGAGAACGAGCGAGAGAACACAAGCAGGGGGAGCGGGAGGCAGAGGGAGAGGGAGAAGCAGACTCCCCGCTGAGCAGGGAGCCCGATGTGGGACTCGATCCCAGGACCCTGGGATCATGACCTGAGCTGAAGGCAGCCGCTTAACCGACTGAGTGACCCAGGCCCCCCTAGCAGCTTCATTTTGATGCTTACTACTTGTCAACTTTGGGCAAGTGATTCAGCTTCTTTGCCACCTCAGATTCCTCATTTGTAAAACCCTCACCCCTGCTCTGCACTATCTCATTGGCTCTCTTTTCCTGCTGGTGACCTTTCTTTGCATTTAGACTTGGTCTTCCCCCAAGATAGTGGGAGCCCGTGTCTTTGTGTTCTCAGAGGGCCTACCATGGATGAAAGGAGCAGGTGAGATCTAGGAGAGAATGGTTTGCAGTAGTTTTAAATTAGTGAACATTGTCAGGCTGATTAAAAGGTGGGGCCAGAATGGGAGGGGGGGTATTTGTGCCGCTCGCCCACTGTAACAACCCCAGGTGTGCCTGGAGGAAAGGTTAAGGGATTCAAATTTTTGGATAAAGTGGGAGGCTAAAAATGTAAAGATAAGAAGAAGGAAGGGAATTAGGAAAGGCACGAGGGAATGTTTCCCCGTTGTTGTATAGGTCCCATTTATGGAATATATGTATGTATTTTCTGGATTCTGGTTTATTGGAAAATATATACATCATGAACACGACAGCCTCCTATATTCACGTTTGAAAGAGTAACTGGAAATAACGGGTTGGTATGTAAAGGTTCTTTGTGATTAAGGAGATGGATCTTCAAGTCCTCAGATCATACAAAGGAATTTATCTCACAGATTTGGGTGCTCAAGACTCTATTCTAGATCTGTATCCAAAGCTCTGGATTTTTAGTCACGAACTATTTTCTTGGAGAAAATTGCTGCTGGGGATGGGCCTGTGGACCTGTCAGGTAGGACCGGCCCTTGCTTTGGCATGCCCTCCAGACTATTTTTGCCTGGCACCTGAATCTTCTTTGCAATTTTCAGGTGGATCCACCTTGTTCAGAAACTGTCTCCAAGTAACAGCTGAAAGGGATCTTTACATTTGGGACTCAGTAAAACTGCTCCGCTGGTCAGGAGGGGGTAACAGGAGCTGGATTTACTCTACTGCCTGAACAACACAAAAGATGGGTCTAATAGATGAAAAAGCAGTTTTCCATACTTCAGGATGAGGTAAGGAAGGGCGGCGATGCCTGAGGGGAAGGGGGGAAAGGATGAGGTGAGCGCGCTGTATGGTCACCTCACTGCCTGCAGCGTTTCCAGGCCCTCGGAAGGGGGAGGGAAGCTGGCCCGATCCCGCGGTCGCCTTGAATTGAGAAATGGAACTGGGAGTCTGGGGTGAGGGTGCGGCAGCAAGAACTTGCAGGCTTTGTCACTGGAAAGGAGCAAGTTGAAGAGCGAGGAGGCTTGGGGCTCTGCCGAGGGGCCCCCTTGAACATTCAGCTGAGTGCTGATGGGTGCATGTGCGTGGAAAAGCCGTCTTCAAGCGGGGTGGGGGGAGAAACCACCTGAAAGAACCAGAAAAAACAACCCCCAAAGTTCCCACGGGGCCAGGAATTGTTCCTGTTTCTGCCAGCCAGACTGGAAAACCAAACTTTGTGGGGGGGCCCGGGGGATTTGCCTCAGTGGTGGGGTAAAACTAGCGGGAAGATGAAATGCACCAGAAATTGAAATGGGCGGGTAAGTGTCCAGACTTGTGTTTTTCTTATTGTTTGTGTCTCTAAAAGGTAATTGAAATAACAATGCATTGTTGGGTTTATAACCTGCGTGTAACAAAAATATCTGACAAAATACCACAGAGGCTGGGAGAGCAGAACTGGAGGCGTACTGTTGCCGGGCCCTGTATTGGAGACGCAGTCGTGCAGTCTGGCTTCCGGGCCGGAATCCTCCAGGGCTCCGGGTAACCGCTTCCGAAGTGCAGACAAGGGGGAAGGGGGGGGGGGGGGAGGCGTCACACAAAAAATGACACTGAGCTGGGCCCCAAAGTGGAGGGAGGATTTTCAAGTGTTGTTATTAAGAAAGAAGGGTCTTCAGGGTCAGGGAACAGCATGAAAACATTAATGGAAGGAGAATAAAGAGCCCGTGGCGTCAATCGCAGACAGTCCTGTTCAGTTGAAAAATGGGAATGTTCATGGGAGCGGTGGCCACAAGGCTAGTGAGGTTAGTGGCAACTGAACCACAGAGGGCATTCTATAAATTTGTGTTTTCTTCTGTCAGCGGTAGTGTTGGCAGTGTCTGAGGAGTGGAAAGACCTGATTGGAGCTATATTGTGGAGTTCTATTCAGAAAATGAATTGGGGTGGAGAGCGGCTGAAAGCAGGGAAGTCGGTAAGGAGGCTAGGGTAAGAGTCCCAGGGAGCTGCAGTAAGCCTTTAACTAGGACATGGGGCGCCTGGGTGGCTCAGTCTGTTAAGCGTCTGCCTCCGACTCAGGTTATGATCTTGGGGTCCTCGGATAGAGTCCTGGGTTGGGCTCCCTGCTCAGCGGGAAGCCTGCTTCTCCCTCTCCTTCTGTGCATGCACTCTCTCTTTCTCTCAAAATCTTTAGGAAAAAAAAAAGCATTTAACTAGGACAGGTAGAAATGGGAGAAAGGAAGGGGTGGGTCACAATGCATTAGAGAGGAATTGATAGGTTTGATAAAGGGCATGTAGGAAGAAAGAGCTGAAGCTGCCCACTAGTTTTGATCTAGCCTGCGAGATGGTGGTACCTTGAACAGAAACAAGGAGAGCAGGGGCACACACAGCTTTGGGGTCTGCAGTTCTCAGCTTGGGTGTCAGGGATGTGTCTGGTCACTGCCGGTTGGCAGGCAGCGGAGGAACCAGGCAATGGTGGTAGTGGTTAGAGATCGAGATTCAGGAATCACGTGTATTTGGGGGGGTATTGAGGCTGCGGAACTGGGGATCCCCCAGGGAGATGGTAGTGAGAGACGAGTGCTTGGAGAAAAGAACCCTGGATCAAGCTTTCATACCTTCTCATACCTCTTACCTTATAGCAGGTAAGCAGGAACAAAGCCAGCAGAGGAGGTGTGCAGTTTTTGTTTTGTTTTTGTATAAGACCTTGGTGAGATTTTTTTCTATCCGTCTGGAAGGAAACCTAATCTTAGGAGAAATGATTTCTTTAAGTGGTTGTGTACCTCCCTTATATGCAAGTTTGTATCTTTTGCCAAAAAGAGGATTATTTTGCAGGATGTAAATGCCCAAAGTGGAAAGATTGCGTGAGGCATGTGGTTAACTTGTAGAGGCAAAGGTCACACTGAAGAACTTCAACATGCAAGAAGCAACCGAGGATCAGGGACGGCTGCGCCGGGCTGGGAGACCTACTATGATATCTGCACGGAGTTCACAGGCAAAGTGAGCCACAGAACCTCTTCAGGTGCTTACATCCAGTTGGAGGCTACACATTTCTTTTTCCCATACGAGGGAGGTGTTAGTTCTTACAGGCAAAGAAACTGAGGTTTGGCCTCCTGCCTCGAGTCGCAAGGAACTGGCAGGAGGTTGGGCTGGGATTGGGACCCAGGTTTCCTGACAAGTCTCTGGTCCTTCCCATCACAGCGAATTTCCTTAGCCATAACCTGTGCACTTGGGGATCCTTCAGATTATTGCTAAAGGTGCAGACTTTCTTGCCAGTGAGACGATTTGAGGCCAACTTGGTCACTCGGCCAGTTTCATTTTCTCCATCTTTTTAGGGCAGGGACAATGGTGTCTATTTTTTTGGGCTGCTCTAATTAGAGATCCATGTATATAAATGAACAGCCTAGGCATTTGTCCTTTTAATAAAACACCAGTTGGAAGGTTCAGGGATAGTTTTCAGGGCAGGGAGCATTTTTTTGCAGCGTTCATGTCCTGCACGATCTGCCAGCTTCCCCGCGGGCCGAAATCAGCAAAATGCTGAGTGCATAGTAGGTGCTCTTTAAGTACTTAAAATTAAATGCCATTAAGCTTGAATGAGATGCCATGGGCTCAGGCAGGATTTGCTAGCCATGGCCCTTGAGTGTGGAAATTTCAATGTGGTTGGGGGGGGGGATGGGGAAGGCAGGGGGAGGGGGACCTGGCTTTGTTTACATTTGCAGCAGAGGCTACAGCAAAGAGAGAGGCACTTTTATTTCCCTTGCGAACTGGCAGTTCATTTTGCTGTAGCAGCTGCTAATGGAAAATAATAAAACCCATTTTCGTCAGGCAGTATCTGGAACACTTACAGGTCAATTCGATGCTCAAAACAGATTGTTACAGAGCATATTAGTTTGTCATCAACATCCACTTTGGTCAGGGGATTTTTACCGTTGGAAATGGAACTTACAGGTCATGGTCTGTTATGATTCCTGAATATCCTCGAACTTTCGTAAGTTAGTGGAAGCCCATAGCCAATTATTACAAATGAACACACATCATCTTTCCATTTGTTAAAATCGCCCAGGTAGCAAATTAGGCTGTGGAAGAACTGAACTGGAGCAACAGCAAAAATATGACTTCACTAATATTAAACCTATGTTCTGCCTATTAATTGAAGAATGTGGCCTCCGTTCCGTCATAAATCCCCTCCTATACTACAACGCTGGCAGGTGATGTTGGTGCTATTTTTGTCAGTGCGGAAACCGATGCAGGAGATGAGACTCAAGGTGTGTTTCTGTTTGCTGCTCCCACTTGTACGTGTGCGTGTATGCATGGGAGAGGTGGCTTCCACATACAGAGTTAAATAAAGGCAGCTGGGAGTCTTAAACACAACCCGCCAGGATGGAGGTTGCCTCGTCTGGGTTTGGGGCGCTAAGTTTGCCATTTGCTGAGGGTGGGCCGTGGGCCATGGGCCTATTTCTCTAGGCTTCTGTTACCTCCTCTGGAACATGAGGATTTTGAACTAGATATTCTCTAAGGACATTTTTCTGTATACTTAAAAATCATTCTTGGTGTTTTCTCATTATACATAAATAATATATACTCATGATGAACTCCCAAAATAAAGATAAGCAAAAAAGAGTAAAACTCAGTTATAATGCTATAATCCAGAGATAGATACGGTTAACATTTTGATGTATATTCTTCCAGCCTTTATGTTTACCTATATGTGTATATATATGTGTGTGTGTATATATATATATGTATATATATTTAAACCCAAAAAATGGGACCATCCTATACATGTACCATTTGCTACCTACTTTTTTTTTTTAACAGTGTGGACAGCTTTATCCTGATTCTTAAAAATGGAATCCCATTGTATAAATAGGCCGTCAATTTCTTTAACCAATCCCCTGTAAAGAATCTGGTATTTTTCAATCTCTTGCAATTTTTCACAGTTGTTATGATGAAAATCCTCATGGCTAAATCTCTAAACATTTCCAAATTCTCATGTTAGTGTAAATTGCCCAAAGCAGAACTGCTAGGTCAAAAGTTAGGCATGTTTCTTAGGTGTTGAATATCTACTGCTGTATTCACATAAAGTCTAGGTTATAGGATATGCTTTGGTATCTTCAGAGACAATGAATTACAGACTCAGGAATCCTCCCTTTTATAAGATCTGAGTGCATTTATATATGCACATAATACATAGGCAGTTTTGAGATGTTATTTTGTGATTATTCAGAAAGAATTGCAGTATATATTTATATGACCAGCTTCCAGCTTCCTCGCAGGGAGAACTATTACAGAAAGAAAAAAAAAAACAAAAAACCACTATTCATTTCTGAGTGTCCAGAAAGTTTCCAACAGATTCTCTCAGACCCTTCTTAGTTCTAACAGTTGATGAGGGTATTCGATTTATCGACCCGTCTACTGAGTACGTCATAACCACTTGGTGATGAGGCGTTTGGCATTAAGAAGCACAATGCTTGGGGGAGGGGGGGTTCACATGACCGTGGTAAACCTGCAGGGCAGAGGCGAGCCCTGTGTCAGGACCAACAGTGCTATAGGCGCTGAGCAAGGAGTCGGGAGTGCCCACAGGAGGAAGGCAATGGAGTGCTGTCTCAGAAGATACCGTGTTAGCCTGAATTCTTTGATTAGCACCTGAGAGAAAACCATCTCAGATTAGCTTAGCAAATAAGGTTACATTTATTGACTCCTATAATCAGCCCCTAGGAAGGCCAGGAATTTGAGATTCTACTTTTTTTTTTTTTTCCCTTCTGTTTTCTTCTCTCTCTGGGTTGGTTCATCCTCTCGAAATTCTCTAAGTTGGTGGCTGGAATTAGGTTGTACTGTACCTGTACTTAATCTTAGTCTTGAGTTCAGAGGGGGAAAAAAACACCTCTCCCATCTCCAGTTTGGAAAAAGTCCCCTGAGGAGCACTCTGGCCTGGCAGGGGTGACAGGCTTGCCAGGTGGAGCAGCAGTGGGTGAAGAGGAGACCTCATGACGGGCCACACCTGTAGTTAGGGGGTTTTGGCTTTTGCCCTTAGAAAAGAAAGAAAGGTCATGTACATGGAATCTAAACCTGAGGTCCCAGAAACAGTAGAATGGCAGTTACCAGGGGCTGGCGGGAGGGGGAAATGTGGAGATCCTGGTCAACGAGTACAAACTTCCAGTTCTTAAGAGGAATAAGTTCTAGGGACCTAGTGTACAGCATGGTGACTACAGTTAACAATATTGTATACTGGAAAGTAAAACTAAGTAGGTTTTAAATATTATAGCAATAAAAAAATGGCAATCATGCAAGGTGAAGGATGCGTTAATCTTATTGTGGTAAAAACTGTGTATCAAGTCATCATATTGTATACCTTAAGCTTCTACAATGTCATGTCAATTTCACAGCTGGAGAAAAAGGAGCAAGAGTTTTCGGCATACAGAAACGTGATAAGCCTTTAAGATGGGTAGGGTTTGCATAAACTGTTTTAACAGGGTATACCAGCAGCAGGTCGTTAAAATATATGATTTGAATGAATAAACAATGAAAGAGTGTGAATAAGAATGGTAGAGAAAGTATCCTCTTTAATAACCAAAACTTTACATTAATTATTCATTTCAAATTCATCAAATCTCACAGATACGTATGTTCACACTTTGTGGATAAGGAAAGTAAAGAGGTTAAATTAAGCCCTTCTGGAATAGCTAATATGAGTCTAACATAGCTAATATGATTCTTGTAAAGTCATGGCCCACATAGCCCAGTCTCAGACAATGTTTTGGTATAAAAACTCAAAGGAAAACAAAATAACATACTCATGTATAACAAAAATAGTCTCAGAATTGAATTTTTTTCCTTGGGTGTCCAGAACGCCATGATGATGGCTCCCATGCCTTCCTGTGATCTCCTCCTGCACTGGTTCATCCGGGCTCTGCGACCTAGTTGGCGCACCTCTAGGCTTTATCTCCCGTGCTCCCATCCTGACTTCACATTTCAAAGCCCGCAATAACTGGTCTTGAAGATTAAGACTTTTCTTGGTTATCTGGGCAAGGAAGACAAGCTAGAATCTGTTTTAATGAGCAGGTGGGGGAAAGGCCATGAATTTCAGTGTTGTTAATTTGGGTGCAACACCCTTTTTGGTGGAGCTGAAATTCTGATTCTGATGTCTCTCTGAAATTTGTGTTTTCCATCCTCCATTCTACCTGGGGAGAGCACTGGAATAAGAGAAGCCAAGATCGACTCTCCCAGGTCCAGTCTTCTTGATCTCTCCTGTACTAAAACTTAAATAATCTCTAACACTTAAATACCAAATGGTATATGGTAATAGTCTGCTTTTCTCATTGTTTTCTGTGTTTTACTTAAGTCAGCACGGTACATGCTATTCCCTCAGCCTGGAGCACTCTTTTCTTGCTTCTCCTCTGGTGAATGCCTACTCACCCCTGAAGGCCCAGCTGATGTGTTTACTTCTCTGTGATGCCTTCTCTTAGGCTTCCTAGAATTCTGCGCACTTATCTTTAGTGTTAAATGAGCATAGTGGGTTGTGGTTATAGTTACCTGTTTGCCAGTTCCAGGAAACTTTGTGCTTCTCTAGTGCAGGGACCATGCCTTATTCACCTGCTTATTCCCTCCAGTGCCCATTATGGCTTCTACCACTTAACTGCTCACTAAACTTTTTTTTTTTTTTTAAATGAATAAGAAGTTATTTATTCAGGGGCGCCTGGGTGGCTCAGTCGGTTAAGTGTCCTACTCTTGATTTTGGCTCCGGCCATGATCTCAGGATTGTGAGATTGAGCCCCATAAGGGGCTCCGTGCTGGGCATGGAGCCTGCTTAGGGTTCTCTCTCTCCCTCTCCCTCTGCCCCTCCCCCTTCAGAAAAAAGTTATTCAGTTATTCCTATATGTAGCAGAGGGGTGTGCACTAAATGGGAAGCTCAGTAGCACTAACTGATCTGAGAGCAGGAGGGAGATGCTGTAAGTCCTTGAGCAGGGGTTGACATGATAAAATTCATGTTTCAAGAGAATGTGGCAGCAAGATCTGTCATTTGAGACTTTTAGGCCTTAGAATAATTGCTGGTGTTTTGACATTCTTCTGTATCTTTGGGAAAATAAATGGAACTAATGTGAAAGAAATTCTTTTGGGAACTTCTCAGAAGTAACTGTTACTGATTCAGCAAAACAAGGCATCGGAAAGGATCCCAGCATGGTCCCTCCCTCCCCAGGGCTTTGAGAGTCTGAGAAGGCATGCTCTTTTGACCTCCACATTAAGTGCCAGGAATTCTTAACTGGACAGATCCTTTCCTTTTTGATTTCCTTGTGCTCTGTCTCCCTCTGCTTCACAGGTTTACTTACGTACACTCCACTGAAGGTAAGATTTACAGTGGGGTCTGATCTTTCTTGTATTTACAAGTCTACTACTTTTTTCTAGTAGTAAATTGGTTTTTATGATTGGTTCCCTTTTTACAGAATATTTTTGACCATCCCATAAAGATTTAATTTGTTATTCAAACATGAAATATCCCCTGATATAAACAAGTCATATTTGGAATCTCCAAAGCTGATCGCTCTTGCCTGGATTGTCCCAGTATGAGTCCTGCCAGCTGGTGTAAGCAAGTGTTAGGGTTCTTTGTCTTCTCACATGAAATCAGGATGGCAGAGTTTATAGGTAGTCAAGCAGAGAAAACTGAAGCTCAGTGATGTTAAATGATTGCTTAGGTCATACAGCTCTAGGAGAAGCCCTAGATCTAAAAAAAACACATTTCAGGAGAAATTGGAAAAAGGGAGACCAGTTAGGAAATGGTGAAGTTAGAATTATCTATGGTCCTTTAAAATTAAGGGAAATCTACACATCTATGGCTTAGTAAATGCTGAATATTACCAACCACTGAAATCATTTCAGAATCTTCCAGAGCTTAAGAATTTTTGTTTGACCTACAGGAAAGGCCACAGAATTAACTGTGTCTTGGGTCAAAATTTGAGGTATAGTTGGTTGAATGTGAATGGCCTTAATTTACAAAATTTGGGGCTGGATCCTAATGGTGTTTGTGGCTGGGTACTGCTATCTGCAAATGTATAGTTTTCTATAGATTCCAACATTAACTTAAATCATTATCTTACATTCCAACTCTATAATCTACCTGAGCACTTATTCGTAAAGAAGAAAAAATTCAGTTTGGGTAGTCCAGCTTTTGCTGAGTGTCCTCACGTGTTAGATGCATGCTAGGGGATAAAGATAGGATAAAGTGCGAGGCCCTGCCTCCAGGAACTCTCTCTCGGTTTAGAGGCAGGGTCACAAGCCTCAGTGGTCATGGCAGAGGCATGATTATGCACAGGGAGCTAAAGAAATGTAGAGGAGGTAGAATTACCCAACCAGGACATCTAGGAGATAATGGAATTACGTCTTGAAGGTTGTGTGAAGGAAGGTGGAGAGGATACTGTACAGCCTAGATCATGGACTTGTAAACCATGTTGTTTGAACATGGGTCCTTGACCATGGTAACAGCAGATACATTATCTATCTCAAAGTAGAAATTTTGATTTTTTTTTTCTTTATTTGAGAGAGAGAATGAATGAGCATGAGCAGGGGGAGGGGCAGAGGGAGAAGCAGACTCCTCGCTGAGCAGGGAGCCTGATGTGGGGCTCCATCCCAGGACCCCGGGATCATGACCTGAGCCGAAGGCAGACGCTTAACCGACTGAGCCACCCAGGCGTCCCAGAAGTTTTAATTTCTAATTATGTTTATGAAGACCAGTTTTTCCCATTTCTTAGATCTTCTGGTTGCCTTTGCTGTTGCCCTGAGTTTTTCTGCTGTTCATATTTAGATGTGTATCTTCAATTTTCAAGAACAGGGAGGCTAAGATTACAACTAGGAAAAAAAAAATGACCATATTGATTAAAATTTCATGCTGAAAAAGACTTAAGTAGGCAGTTTGGTTCACAGACTCCTGTAAACCTAACTCATGGAAATGATGTACAGCAATATCCAACGTGAAAAGTCAATGGAAAATGATTAGGTTTTGACGCTGGTGTTTGTTATTTGTATTTTGTGGCTTGTCTACTTCCCCAAAGCTCCTATTCCATAATAAGTTGATCCATGACTATTTTACTACTAGCAGCTACAATTTGAGGGAGGCTCATGGATTTTTGGATGCAGATTGGTGTGTTTTAATCAGTTTTTGACTCACTGCTGTTTTAACTGTGAACTTAGAACTTTCGTGAACTTCAGTTTCCCAATTCATAGAATGAGAGAGAGATACCTTCGTGCTATTTTGGAATTAAATGACATAACATTTAGCAATGTTAGGTACTGTACCTGGAACATAATAGGTGCTGAATAAATGATAGATTTTCTCATTACCCTCCTTCCCTCAACAGTAATCCTATTTCTTAGGGATCAGATACATGACACCCCTCCCCCACTGCCCCAGCGTGTCCAAATCCATAGTCTGAAGTACAAATTAGTTATCAGAGTGAAAGGGCTCAATCCCTCTATTTGTCACTAAGTAGAAGGTCTAGAAGTCCAGTCTGCCCTCTCCAATGATTAAACATCGTCCCTGTTACATATCCAGATATTTTCTGGGTTTGTCAGTTTCTCAGGGACCATCTGGTCCAGCTGTGCTCTGTTGTGATATGCTCACCCCGGTGATGGTAGATGTTGGTTAAAACTAGCATGAATTAATTGCATGTGAAGTGGAGAAGGTGAGTGGAGTTCCTAACTCCTCAGGTGGCAGTGGCTGCTTGGCCCCTAGGGCAGCTATAGTACTTCTGTGGAGGGCGGGGAGGCTACCAATTCCTCTGTTCCTGGCACAAGAGAGAGGAGTGGCCCCCGAAACAAAGCAGACTCCATTTTCTTCCACGCGAAGTGTGCCATAAATGGTTACATTTTGTTGGGCAAACAAGGGCAAGTGGCCAGACAGTACATTGCCAGGTGCTGAGCAGGTGTTTGGCCCCCATTGTTCATGGCGTTCCAGGACCACATACTTTAGTTGGGCTGGGACCATGCCTCGGGGAGGGGCACCAGCTTCTGGGACCATGGGGCTTTTCAGCTGGATGAATAGGAAGCACCAGACCCTCTCCTGGAATGTTCAGTGGTTGGAATTCAGTAGCAAACTGACCTGGCAGGACTTTGACTCCATCCTTATCCTGGCAGGCCAGTGGTTATGATTGGGAA
This sequence comes from Neomonachus schauinslandi, assembly GCF_002201575.2. Lineage (NCBI taxonomy): Eukaryota > Metazoa > Chordata > Mammalia > Carnivora > Phocidae > Neomonachus > Neomonachus schauinslandi. The sequence continues at coordinate 86,631,681 of NC_058403.1, read as the reverse complement.
GCATCAGTTCTTCCCTTGGCAGAATTAGGGGCTGGGTTCCCAGCCTGGAGGCTGTGGTTGTGACATGGTGAGCTTAAAATGTGTTCATGGTTGGGGAGGCTTTTGCCCCTGCCTGGTGCAGTTGGTGAGGCTGGAGTCCAAGCCATGCAGTTGACTGGAGTTGCCTGCCTGAAGTGCTCAGCAGTGGCTGGTTTCCATGGCTACATGGGAGTGACCCTCCTCTTTCTGGGAGGCCAGCTTGTGGGGAATGACCACAAGCAAGGTAACCCCTACCACTCCCATGGCACATAAAATACTGACAGACTATTGTTGTTACAGTTTTTTGTGTTTTTTTTTTTTAAGATTTATTTATTTATTTGAGAGAGAAAGTGAGAGATTGTGACCTGAGCTGAAATCATGAGTTGGACACTTAACCAACAGAGCCACCCAGGCGCCCCTGATGTTACAATTTTCTTAAAGTGGAATTGTGGGGCGCCTGGGTGGCTCAATTAGTTAAGTGTCTGCCTTCGGCTCACGTCATTATCTCAGTGTCCTGGGATGGAGCCCTGCATCGGGCTCTCTGCTCAGTGGGGAGTGTGCTTCTCTCTCTCTTTCTCTGCCCCTCCCGCTCATGCTCACTCACTCATGTGCGAGCTCTCTCTCTCTCAAATGAATAAATAAAATCTTAAAAAGAAAAAAAAAAGTGGAATTGCTTGGTTCCATTTTGTTAGCCATTAAGTATAAAATTTATTTTTTCATTTTAAAACTGTATTGAGGGCTATAGGAGTTTACTTGGCATTCTGATCTTGTTCTTTGGGTTTGACCTTGGTAGCTACAATACTAATCCATCTGACACTAATTTATCTCCATCAAAGGTGTTATGTAGAGGCAAGTCCTTGGGGACTTCAAGATAGTCACTCCTTCATTCTTTAATTCATAAAATCTACATTTACTCAAGATCTGTTGATTACTTGGGGCAGATTTATGGACAAACACTAGTTGAAGAATTAATAGTTTGGAGAGAAAGGAAGGTGAGCTCACAACTGTATTCAATGTAATAAATACTGCGACAGAAGCAATTGCAAAGCCTTTTTGGAAAATAGAGGTAGGAGTAATCGACCCTGAATGATTGGGGAAAATTTCACTGTGGACATGCTTTTCAGGGTAGGTCTTGAAATGTGAATAAGTTTCCTTGGTGGGGAGGAGGCAGAAGAACTTCCTGGGCAGGGGATACACTTTGGGGAAAGGCCTAGAGGTTAGGGAAGCCTGGCTTGATTAGGGAATGGCAAAAGGCCAGTAGGGCTGGAATTTAGGTTTGAGGCTCAGGGTAGAGAATACAAGCAAAGACCATTTAATGACAGGGAGAGCGGGTGTCTGACTATGGGAGGGAAGTCAGAAGACTGTTTTTCAGAGACAGAACTTCCCAAAGTATGTCCCATAATGCTCTAGCTCTTGGGATATGGAATAAGATTGGCAGGTAAGTGTGGAAAAGCTACAAAACATTATAGTGTATGTGTGTATATGTATATGTACAGTACTATATAGTATTATAGGAGCTCTGACAAATTATAAGGTAGAAACCTGTTAAAATAGTTAATGTTTTTTCAACTTGGTCATGGTATTGTTTGAGTTATTAATACCTTGAGGAATTAACATTCTATGTTGCACATCTGGGTAATGCTATTCTAGGGCCATGTAAACTCAAAGTAGGTCTGGTTAGACCCATGTCTGTTAGAAAGTAGCCTTTTGGGTCCTTGGCTATGAAGCTTGGGGCTGGTGACTAATGAGGGTGCTCAAGGCAGGTACACAGGAAAATACAGGTCTTTAGCACCCCAGGAGCAAGGTTGGGGACCTCGCCTAGGGAAATGGGTTTGTCTGGTTGTTGGAGCACAAGACAGAAATGTCAGACATTTGTATAGCAAAGTAAGAGTAGCCTATTAATAGAAGCTGAGCTGGGAAAAATTTACATGAGACTTCTCGTGTTATTACAAAGCATCAGAATTGGGCAGGATGTCTGATCCTGTGGGGTAGGAGTAAGATGGGGGATTGATGGTCAAGAGGCTTTGATCTCCAGGAGCCCATTAAGCACCATTCAGTCTCATTCTCCCTTCTTGATAGGCTCCATGCCCATTGCCCTTAGGACGGATTCCTGTCTTTTAACATGGCCTACAATTCCCTCTTGTTCTGTCCCCTGTTTTCTCCTTCAGCGACTTGTTCCAAATTCTCACTCACCCTGTGGTCCAGAATCCTTGCCATCCACCAGCATGTCCCACTCTACAGTGTTATTAAAAACTACCACTTATTGAATGCTTACAGTGTGTTGGGTCCTGTGCTAAACACTTGACATAAATGATCTATTTACAGTAATCTGTAAGATAGAGTCACTTAGGAACGCATTTAGGGGTAAATAATAGAATACCCCACTAACCATGGCTTAAATAAATTTGAGCAATTTCTTCTACATAAAGTCCAGAAGAAGGCAGTTTTTGAATTGGGTCTCCGTGATGTCACTAAAGACTCCAGACTCTATGTAGCCTCTCACTCCATCTTCCTTCGTATTTGACAGTTGTCTTCATGTTTTGGCCTCATGGTTGCAACGTGGGTGCTGTACCTGTAGGCATATTGTTGACATCTCCCTTTATCTAGGGTGTGTGAACTGGCTTATTTAGAACACAGAGCTTTCCCAGAAACTTCTGGGCTGTTTCTGTTCTTGTCTCATTGGTAAGAACTGTGGCCCATGACCTGTCCAGCCAGGGAAGTTGAGGATTTAACTTTCTAAACTTTATAGTTGAGGAAGGCAAGGATGAAATGGGTTGGAAGTGGGTGTTCGGTTAGTCAACCTAGAGGGCCTATCATGGTAGGCATTGTTATTCCCATATTAGATGACAAAGCAGCTCAGGAGGCTAAGTTAACTTGCTTGGGGTCACATAACTGGTTAAGTGTTAGACGCAGATTCCAAGCTGACTGAGTCTGACTCAAAAGCCTACATGAATTCTCCTATCCCACCTAGTCTCCTCCTCAGATTTTCAAAGTTCAGTTGAATTCAATCTGGGTTTACTGAGCGAACACCTATATACCCAAAGCACTATACTGGAATCACAAATGGATATACAGATAATCAAAATGTTGTTCTGGTCCTCCAGCAATTAGTCATCTTGGTGGAGAGAGATGTACACATGTGTCACCAATTCAAGGTGGACTTCAAGGGCTAATGTCAGTGGGGCACACACAATAAGTTGCGGGTGTACTGGGGACGGGAGTGGAATCCTGCCTGGGGCATCCCAAAAAGGCTTCCTGGAGGAGAGATCTGCTCTGGGCCATCTGTCTGTAGAGGTTTCTTTTATGAGCACTGTAGTTACTGTCTTTATCTTCTGTAAACCTCAGTTAACTCTAACATAGTCTTAGGTCATCTCAGGTGTAGTTTGTCTGCAATTAATACAGAGACCTAATGTCTGAAAGTAAATCAACTGACCATGTTGTCGGTTTTTAATATCCCCCCAAATCCCATAATCTTGGACTTTAAACCAAAACTAGATCTAGTCTATCAAATTAAAACTCATGAAGTAAAACATTTAAAAACAGTAATAACCACAAAGCCATTCAAAATAAACTTAACCTATTATATATTTTCCTAAACAGGTTAAAGTGTCAGGTTGCATTCCATAAAGAAAAGTTTTTATATTCCATTTACACAGGAATAAAATGACAGATGAACTATTTTTACCCTGACTGACACACACAAAGGTAATATAATGTACTATTCTTTCAGTGAGGGGAAAAAAAAAAGTTAGAATGAACCTGAATAGAATAGAAGTGAAGTGAGAATACTCTTAATTACAGATCTTAGCCCCCCCCCCCCCCCCGCCCCCGGCCGAAGAGGGCAAAGCACATGACCAGAGTGTTCACAAAAGAGGCAAAACAATGTCTAAGGGCATGTAGAAAATTGAAAGCAACAGAGAAATGCAGAAGAAAACAAGAACCCATCATTTTCTTTTTGTCTGCTAAATTAGCAAAGAATTAGGATAAATCCACTGGCAAGAATTTGGTGGGATGGCAATTTCCTATGCCTGTTTTAGAATTATAAAGTGCTCTCCTTCCAGGAAGTAGTTGAACAGTATATATCAAGAACCTCAAAACACTTACACTGTTTAACCCCTTAATTCCACATCTGGAATCACATGGAAAGAAGTAATTTGAAATGTGGACAAAAATGGATGCACAAATATATATGTTACAGAGTTGTTATAAATATGAGAATGTGGGGGCGCCTGGGTGGCTCAGTTGGGTAAGCGTCTGACTCTTGATTTCAGCTCAGGTCATGATCTTGGGGTCCTGGGATCGAGCCCCACATTGGGCTCTGTGCTCAGTGCAGAGTCTGCTTGGGTTTCTCTCTCCTTATCCCTCTGCCCCTCCCCCTACTCGCTTGCTCATACTCTCTCTCGAAAAATAAATAAACCTTTATTTATTTTTTAAATCTTTAATAAAAAATGAAAATGTAAATACCCAATAATAGAGGATTGGTGAGGCACATAGTGTATCTGTATGATACAAAGATTTAGCCAGTGTGAAAAACATTTGAAAACCTAATGATTTAGGGAAATGCTGATAAAGTGTTGCAAGTATAAATAGCACAATGCCAACTATAAGAAAAATCTGAAAGGAAACTTCAAAATGTTAACAGTTTTTATGGAGTTGTGGCATTTGGGAAACTTTAAAAAATATTTCTGTGTCTTCTAAATCTTCTCCACCAAGTGCATGTGACCTTTCTGATAAAGGAATGCTGATAAGCACGGGCAGGAGTCTGCTGGGTGAGAGCAGGTGTTCTTTGTTTCATCTCCGAGATAGGAGGCTTACTGCCGCACCTCACAGGCAGGTGACAATCTGGGCTCCACGGCGCCTGTCCAGAACTTTCGCTGGGGGAGGCAGTGGCTGCTCTAGTTCATCTTCGCCATCTGCCAGCCCAGGGTTCTGAAAGAGACAGCCCCCCCCCCCGCCCCGCCCCCCGCCCCCAGGATTGCAGGCCTGGGCAGGCAAGGCAAGACCGCCCGAGGCAGCCATTCTGGAGACCTCTCGTGTTTGTCAGTGCGGTCAGGATGCAGTCTGTCCCTGTTCTGGCCCGCCGATGGAGCGGGGCTCTCAGCTGTGCGCTTGGAATACAAACGTGCTGTTAGGCCTCCATGCGGGTCGGGAAGACAACTTGGCAGAGTGTCTGCACCCGTACCTGGAGAGATTTGCACCTCTGTGTGACAGTTCTGCCCTCCAAGGGTCCTGCCCCTGCCGGCTGACGAACTGTAGGCCAGCTGTGAGCAGGTGGTCCTACCCAGGGCGGTCAGGACGGTCTTGGAGCGGAGACAGGAGAACAGGCCCGCTATGGGCATCATGGACCCTGGGTCTAGAGTCTAATTGCGAAGCTTTTCTAAGTGGCACCATGGAAGTTCACTTGGTAGGACTGGTTTTATTCCATCTATTGAATCTATCCCACACTTACAATAATGATAGGTGCTCAGCAGGTGTTGAAATACTGTAAATGAAATTTTAATTGAATCTTTGCTACTAACCTGTGAGTTCAGTGTCCTTATCCTCCTCTCCTAGATGAGGCATCTGCCCGAAATCCCACTGCGTGACAAGAGAGCAATCTAGGATTCAAGCTCAAGGCCTTGTAACTCCCAAGGTTTATCATGCTCCTCACCAGCACACTGATGTTTCCCAAACTTCAGTCATTTTGGTGTCACCATCACTTTTACCAAAGCCATGTCCCCTCCATGACATATTCAATATTTTTGTTTGCCAACTTTTTTCCACTTCCATAAACTTAGCCTCATCCTGAGCAGTCATGGGCATGGAAGTTATGGGTTTAATGTGCTGGTTGTATTGTTTTCAAATGGATGCATTTAAAAAGGCACGTAACTTTTAAAAAAAAGGTTTGGTTACTGTACCTTTTAAAATCCTTGGAACACCAGAGGACATGTACCACGTTTTGCTAAAACTATATTATGCTGCTTTCTTTAGCCTGGACCAAAGTGCTGACAGACCACGGACCCGTCCGTTGCTCTTCACTAGTGGTCTTCTCTTCCTGCCTTTGGTAGAATCTCACTGGTCCTAACTGCTTCTTCTAACGTACTTATTATCCTCAGGCAAATGGTTGATCCAAGGGAGGCCACCTTCTCCTCTCATCTTCCATTTGGAGCAGGGATGTCTGCCATGCTCTGCACGGGGTGGCCCGTCTCTGGAGCAAACACATTGGGCTTTTAGAGACAAGAACAGTGGCTTTGGCTGTTTCAGGGGCAGCCCACAGAATTCCACTGTAACGGAATTGGTAGTGTCTGTGTTGAGGAGCTGGGGACCCCCCTAGGATCACTTTAGTTAGCTTTACGGTGTGGGGCCTGCCTAGATTGCTGGTTGCTGTCAGTCATGCACTTGGCCATAAGACACTGATCTGCTAGAAAGTCTCTCAGGGAAAAATTAATATCCCTTCACCTCTGTGCTATAAATGGATGACCCTTTTACTATGGTGCTGCTATATGCAGCCTGAGAAAAAACTGGAAAGCAGAAAACTTGCCTCCTGCATAGAACACTGAACTAGGAATGAGCAGGTCTTCATTCTCACCCCAGCTGTGCCTGCTTTGTGACCTCAGGGAAGTCCCATCTTTTCTGGGCCTCTCTTTACTCCTCCATAACAACACCTTCCTCCTAGGGCTACTGGGATGTACCCTGAGTGCGAAAACACATAGTCAATAAAAACCTTCACACCGCGGTAGTTACTATGATACATCTATGTATAAAATAAGGGGGTCAGAGCAATAAACTGTGCACTCTTTCCAGCCCGGGATACTGTGACTCTGTCACACTGGTATCACCTAGCAGTGACCATCCACTCACCATCAAAATCCTTGGGGGTGAGACTCAGGTGTCAGCATTAAAAAAAAAAAAAAAAAAAAAAAAAAAACCCCCAGTGTCTCCAATGGACATGTAACTGGCTCTTAAGCAGTTGCAAGTACTTCTAGACAAGTACACACAGAATTCCCACTTGACAGGCATGCCAGAACGTGAAACAGTGATTCTCAAACCACTCAGGGTGGGGGCAGGGGCTTAAAACCAGACCGATGCCTGCTCCATCTTCACCAGATTTTTTATTAAATGGTCCTTGGAGGGGGCTGCTCAAACATCAGTATTTTTAAAAGCTCCACCCTCCCCCCCAACCCCAGGTCATGCTAACATACAACCAGGTTTTGAGCCACTGAGTCACACCTACTAATCTTGGCAGGAGGCCCGAGGCCCAAGTCCCAAGTTTATTACGTTTATGGTACATTAATTTCCAGTAAGGCCTGATGCTTTTCACCAGAGATCTTCCTGGTTCTGACATTAAGAGTTGACTAGTGAAAAACTCCATTTAAATAAGATTTTCTAGGGGCACAGGGCTGAACATCTTGCCAGTTCCTGAATGCTGGCGCTAGCAATTACTGAAGAAATGGCATCGGGGTTTTCTGTGAGGGTGGGGAATTCTGGTTTAGTTGCTGTATTTGGCCTTGTTTCTATTATCCGTAGCCTTTTTTCCCTCGTGGAAATGAAGGGTTTAAAATAACAGATCAATGACCATATCCCATTATACCGGAGCAGTGAAAATATTCAAGCTGCTTAATAAATTAAAACAACCATGCTTGTATTAACTACTCAGTGGTAAGCAGCTCTCTGTAATGTAAATACCTACCCATTATTTTGACCCCGGGGTAATTCTGCTTTCAGTGTGTGTAGTTTGCTTGTTGATTCCCCTTTCTCAGACTTTAATAGTGCTGAGGCCACATGGCCCCTTCATCATCCTGAAAAAGAACCTTTCTAATGACTCAAATTCCTAAATTGAACCTAAAATGTTGACTGCAAAGATGCCAGACCCACATTTTGTATCACTGTCCCTCTACACTAGTATAATTCAGATAGAAATTATCTTTGCAAATGGCAATCAATTTTTGCTACTACTTTTTGCATTCTTGACGACCTTGCCAGTGGGCTGTGGAAAAGTGCTTCTACTTGATTACGCTGTTGATCATCATTGTGGGTTTTGGCAGAGCTAAGGCCTTATTTCACAGACTTGCTTTGCAATGGGCAATGGGTGTAACTTTAAGATACTGCCAAAGTTCCTGTGGCTTTAGCCGCCACCAAGGAATGCGCAAACTCAAACACGAGTCTAGTGACACTTCATTCTTCTATGGTGGTTTGCCTTGGGCCAGTCCACATACTGGGACAAGATAAACAAACATGGATTAGTGGAGGTCCTGGGTTCCCCTGCTGCTTGAAGAGTCCCCTGCTGGGGAGGCCTTCAGGAAGGACTTGTGTGTCCTACCTAATGGCCAGGACACTCCTCCTCCCACTTGGAACTTTGGGTTTGAAAGGAAGAAATACATGTCTCAAAATGAAAAAAAACCTATGGTGCCACTGTATTATCTTCCAAAGGGAAGGAGACACGCTACTGTAGGACAAATGTTTTATTTGGAACCAAATGTTGATAAATGAAAAGAACAGAGACCTGTAATGTGGCAGATAACTTTTTGGAAGTGACTGCAAAAGAAAGGAACAGGATGGATAGAAGGAGAGAGAGCCATATAAATGACTGCTTAGCACTCTTTTTTTTCTGACTCCTATCCTTGATTTATTTATTTAAAGATTTTATTGATTTACTTGAGAGCGAGAGAGCAAGAGAGCGAAGTAGACTCCCCACTGAGCAGGGAGCCTGACGGACGTGGGGCTCGATCCCAGGACCCTGAGATCACAACCTGAGCTGAAGGCAGGCGCTTCACTGACTGAGCCACCCAGGCGCCCCTTTCCTTACTTATTTTTAAACATTTCAAACAAATTAGGTACGCCACAGTTGAATGCTCTTGGGGAAAGTGACTCTGATTAGCCTCAAACCACCTCCAGCAGGTAACCCAAGGACTAGAGTTGGTTTATTAAAAAAATTCTCTATTAACAAGGGTGTCAGTTATAAAGAAGAACCTAAACTAAGGCCTCTAATTCCTTTCACAAAGTCCTCGAACAGCTCAGATATGTGAACAGGTTCAGATACTTGAGAACTGTGGCTTTGAACCAGTGACCTGGAGGTCCTCTGTCCCTGTTACTCCCCTGAGCCACCTGCCAGAACAGACTACACAGTCATTTTAGAAAACCGCATCACCCAGTTTTGAGGCTCTTCTAGCGTGTGTTCAGAATTACCACATTTTTTCTAGTTCAAGTATCTCTGAACTCCCTATGGCTTTTGGTTTTGATGTCCCCATCCTACAGTGACCCCACCATCCAAGTCACTAAAATCAGAAATTGTCATTGTAGTTACTAAACCCAGCTGATCTACCTCTGTCGTGCCTCATGAGCCCTTGTCCCTTGCTCTCTTGTCCGTTGGTCTCCTGACTTCAGGCTCTGATCGTTACATCATCACTCTCCTTGACCAGCTAAGGAGCCTTTTAGCTCATCCCCCACACATCCATTCTTTGCTGATTTTCATCATAATGCAGACATCAAATAACCTCATTAGGATATCCAGGTTCTTCCATGGCTCCTCAATTATGTTGAAATTACTTATTTTATTTCCCACCCAAGATCTCCTAACTGCTGCACATTGACTCCTCTCAGCTCAAACTGTTTGGCTACTTTTCCTTCTGACAGCATATGTAGCATCCTTCTGTGTTTATAGGCAGTTTCTTTTGTCTACAACTCCCTTCCTCTCTCTAGCTATTGCTGTCCACTCTTCTTATAAGACCCATAGCAAATGTTCCTGTTCAGAAGTCTTTTCTGCCTTGAGAGATGGAATACTCTCTCCTATGTCCCTTTAACACTTACTAGGTCTATTACCACACTCCTCTCCAGGTCCCCAAATTCCACAAGTAGTTGTACATTCATGTGGTTTTAACATGAGCTCCCAGTGACCAGACTGCTTGTTCACCCTCATCTTCCCAATATTTAGTGCCGCATCTGTCCCTGCTCAATCAAGGTTATACTGAGGACTACGGAGCTCAGGTATTCATGGTATTCTGCATGGCATTCATGGGAAGCGTTGTAGATGGGTTGTGGAGATCCTGGCCCAAATTCCCTAACAGGTCTGCCATTGTGCATTACGTGGATTGATCTACATGTCCCTTGAGTTCCTTGAGAGCTTGGAAATTGGGGGAAGAAATAGAAGTAGACAACTCTCCTTCCTGCACTCACCGCTCAGGCTGGCTTCTTCATCTGCTCGCACACGTTACAACCTCTTCTGCTGGCCTTGCTTTTGCTCCTGCATCTGTACCATCCCAGCCCCTCCAAAGGTCGGTTAGCACCTTCTACGGCAAGCCTTCCCTGTGCCTTCCAGTCTAGGTCTTCTTGTTTGCTGTCTCTCAATAGGACTTGAGGATCTCTTCACTAGTCAGCATTTTATTCTATATAGTTTGTACTGTTTGCTAATTATTTGACTTGGTAAATTTTTTTTCTGCTCCATTCAACTGAAAGCTACTTCATTGTAGATGAATGTTTTCAACAGAGGCATTCCCATGTCTCTTCTGGAGGCCCTAGTTCTGCCATCCCAGGTATATAGTAACTCTGAGCAAGTTTTAAAAACTGCCTAAACGTCAAATAGAAACTAGGGGGAAATAATAGTGCCTACCTTATAGAATATAGAAGAGAAGTAGACTTGAAACACTCTGAAAAATGTCTCCATCTGTGATGGTTATTATTAAGAACAGTTTTAATAAAAGCCTGTTGAAATTTATCTTCTACCCAAAGCTTATATAAATAATGATGGATACTTTGAGGACTTTATCATCTTGCTGGATAATTGTGATAATGAGTTTGGCAAAAAGTTTCATATTGCTGGATAATTGTGATGAATAGTTTGGCAAAAAGTAATGCCCAGCAATGGTGCTTGGAAGACCTCTCCACCATGAGTGCAGAGTGGCCAACACAGGCCCTGGAGGCGGGATCTTTTCAGGGATGTCTTGTGGCCCGAATGAATGGCAAGAGCTTATGGATTGTCCCAAAACACACAAATAAAATATGATTTATTAGATATTAACTAATTTTTAAACTCATTGTAGTTTTGGTGCCATCATAGTCAGACTGTAAGGTCATTGAAATAAATCTGAGGCTTTTCTCCTGAAGGATGGCTACTTGTTCTTCTGCCAAAAGAAAAAAATAAAAAACTACAACTCTATCTCAGCACAATAACCTGGGAAATATTTGTTTTAAAACCATTCTGTTCTGCTTTCTTAATTTCTCCTATCTCCTCCCAGAAAATCTGAATTAACATGGCCCAAATCCACTGCTGGCATTTAGGAAAAGCAGTATAATTCTTCTATCTTTCACAGACTTTGCTCGTTGGGCCAGAAGCCCGACTCATTTGGACACAGCTGTACTCTGAACTTACGTCTCTAGTTAACATTTCCACTCCTAGGCATTCATTTGGCTTATTTGTTCCAGAAAGCTTTCTGTTCCCTGATGAAATGTTTCACTGTGCTGTACCCACAGATCCATAACCTAGTTCAGTGGCTGACTTTTCTAGACTGTGACTTAAAGAGCCAGTGACTTATTAAAAGCTCCCCCCCCCCCCCCACCATTAGCTATGAGGCTAGCCCTATACACAATTTCTTTGTAGATTAAGTTTTAGTCTTGGGCCCTCCATTTCCCCTTGTAGGGCTCTTTTCCACCCCCAGGGAGCCAAATTTTTAGGGTTTATCTGGTATCCCATTCTTAAACTGAGTAGCTGTTCCCTAATCCTTATTAAGGCATTGATAGATCATTATGGGTTAGCTATTTACATCTGAAGCTTACGTGACTGAAATTTGGAAATGTTTTAAGACCCTAAAGAATAAATAATGGCAGGGTGACCTGGGTGAATCAGGTTTGGTCATAGCAGTGATTTTTATCAGTTATAATATTTGGGGCAACAGGCTTTGATCTTTTTTCCCCCAGATTGCATTGGTCTTATGGAAATTTATACTTAGTTATAGGCTTCTGTTGGTATATTTCCCATGAAGAGCAACCAAGTGTCAACTAGTTGTTGATTTGTAATTGTGCCCTGATTAAAACATAGGAAACACAGAAGGAATAATAAGGCTGCCCACAGGAAAATGGTCCCATGCTGGTGCCCCTTACTGCAGGGTGGTACGGGACACTAGGAGCCCGGATCGGTGACTCTTTTTTTATTGGTGAGATAACTGCCATGTCATCTATGTGTGGAAATGAATATATATTTTTTTTGTCTTTTTATTTTTTTAATATTTATTTACATTCATTTAGCTAATGGAAATGAATATTAACTCCACTTCCTGGATGTCAAAACTGATGCCCTTGCTCTGGTGACCCTGTGTACCTCCCTTCCCTTCTGTGCCTCCAGCTTTCCTTACAAGATTCTGGGTATGGCACAGAGGACTTCCAAGTTGCCCTCCTCCTTTTACGATCCTTACTGAATATCAGGACAACTTCTGTCCTGTTCACCAGAGATGCTTCAGAGGCGAGGAGAAGCTTGCCTCGGACGGACAACCAGGATGCAGCTGTGTCGGGTGGTGGAGTGGTGGGCAGCTGAGCCCCGTGTTGCTCTGTCCACATCTTGCCGAGGCCACACAAACCTGCTCAAGGCCAGGGCCTTGAATTAGAAAGGGTGGGTCCTGAGAGCTCATTGCTATGACGCCCAGTTCTTCAGATCACTGGTTCCTTGAGTCCTGTCACCACTTCCTCCTCTGCCTCCTCCCGGGCACCCCCGACCGATGACGGGGTCAGCAGTTAGGTGCTGTGAATCTGGCCGACCTTCTGCAGGGATTCAAGGGCAGCCCAGTGTGTGGCTACTGTGGTGATTGGTGCACTCTTCAGGATGGCCGTGCACAGGAAATACGCCTCTACGGTAGAGACTGGTGCCAGGTTGGCCGTACCTATAGAACATTGGTAATGAAGAAAATGGAAGGCATGGCATTTTAATATATGTCATAACAAAAGACTGAGAAAAACCTCTAAGTAGCTTGCACCTACTTGGAATGATTCCAGAAGTTCTGTATTACCTCTCAGAAGGCGTGGTTAGGGAGCCCGGCCAGAGTTCTCCTGCTCTGTTGTGAAGGAGAGTGTTTCATCTATGAGAACGTGAGCCACTTGGGGAGGCACTTGGTTATTTCTTCTCAGGAGTCCAGTGGCATTGTTCAGGAGAACTTTTGGTGATAATGGAAAGGTTCTATGTCTAGCCACTAGCCTCATGTTGTTATTGAGTGCCTTGGACTATGGCTAGTGTGACTGGGAATTGGATTTTGAATGTATTTAGTGTTATTGCCTGTATGTGGCCATTGGCTACCATATTAGTGCAGATCTGGACTCCTACTGCCTGGCTTAGTGGAGGTGGACTCGATCGCTGTCTGTTGAGTTGCATTGAATTGAACCATTCCTCAAGATACTTGCCAGAATGTACTTTTGCCATGTGTTTTTCAGATGTCTCACATAATTTATTTGCAGTCATCCTAGATTTTCTATTCCTAAGACCCCTCAAACAAAAACTTACTCTACCTCTGGACCTAAACAGCTGCTATTGTAAGAGCAGTGCTTCAGGGGTCTAGGACTTGAGGGAAAAAAATTCCTCCAGTGATGCATAACTGTTCTGCGGTTCTCATAAATATACTTTATAGATCCCCTCTGCCTTCATAGTGCTTTCTAGATCATTTCCCAGTGAAAGTAGGAAACTGGATATTTCATGAATATTTCCACTTTCCCTCTGCTGATGGGAAAGAAAGAGAGCCGCCCTTGCCAGTGGGAGATGTCTGGCGTTGGATCTTGGTCTGTGACTTTGGAAACATCATTTGAGTCTTCAACTTTTCTCATTTATTAAGTGAGAATAAGAATTCTTTTAGCCTTAAAGGTCTTTGAGTTGAAGTATAAGAATCTTGGAATGAAAGTGGCTGCAAGTCTTCCTCAGCCGTAAAACACTGTCCAAATGTTTATGGCTATTGTTATTTTTATCTCATTAAAGATTAGAGCATTCGTATTGGCCCTTGTGGCCTATTTTTCCGTGCCTGAAATCAATCCTTCTCTACTGCCTATGATATATGGAGACCTATCACTGAAAGTACGGAAGATCTTTATATATTATATTGCAGACCTCGTAAGCATGAACTAGCATTTAAGTGTCAATCTGCATGGTGTGGAGCTGAACTCTGTGTAGTAGTTTGGCCCCACATGAAGCCACCTTTCCTGTGACAGCAGACAATTTGAGGAGTTCACACAACATTTATATTGGCTTGATGATCTATGTGTTTCCTGAGATAGGGAGAAATCTTGGTGCTGCTCCCACCTATCGGACAGATTCATTACATGACTCGGAAAATTCATTTCATCTCGTATATAGATTTCCCAGAAGGGATATTAAGTTTGGGATAGCAATTTTGGATCTCTGTCAGGTGATTATGTCTGGATTTCTTGATATTCTTTTAAACTACTTGAAGATAGGGGCACACCTAATTCTTCATTCTTTCTGAAAACGGTTCTTCAAATCAATGGTTCAGAAGTGTAGGACACTGATAGAGAGATTGCTAACTCCACTCACACTACATGCTCATGCACAAAGAAAATGCACCACCTTTATTTTTCTATAGCCGACCTGATCTTTCACTTGAACTTATAATCTTTGGGTTATGAGGAATGTATTAGTTATCAGTTGCTGCATAACAAATTACCTTAAAATTTAGCAGCTTAAAACTACTAATACTTGGGGCGCCTGGGTGGCTCAGTCAGTTAAATGTCTGCCTTCAGCTCAGCTTACAATCTCGGGGACCTGGGATTGAGCCCCACGTCGGGCTCCCTGCTCAGCAGGGGGTCTGCTTCTCCCTCTGCACCCCTCCCCCCCTGCTTGTGCACATGTGTTCTCTCTCACTCTCAGATAAACAAATAAAATCTTAAAAAAACAAATTAACATTGAATAGTTTATGAGTTCTAGGTCAGGGATCTGGATGTGGCTGTGCTTGGTCCTCTGGCCCAGGGTCCCTTAGAAGGCTGCATTTGAGATGCCATCTAGGGCAACCAATTGTTCAGGACTGCTCAGGATAGAGTGGTTCCCTGGGATATGGGGCTTTCAGTGTGAACACTGGGAAAGTCCTGGGGAAGCTGGGATGAATTGGTTACTTGCACTGGGTTTCAACAGAGGTCTAGAGTGAGGGACCATGTTACAAACTCATCCCTGTCATGTGGTAGGACCTAGTGGTTTTGAATTGTTGGGCCTAAGACCTCCATTCTTCTCGGGTTCTTGGCCAGAGCCTGCTTCAGTTCCTTTCCACCCAGACCTCTCCACTTGGTAGCTTACAGTATTGTAGCTTATTTCAACAGAGCAAGCAGAGGCCAGAGGAAGAGGTGAGCAAATTGAGAACCAGCATCTCTTTCAAACCTCCTGTCTGAAGTCACATTCCAGCACTTTTGCTGTATTGTATTTGTTAGGAGCAAGTCACTAGGTTTGAACCCTACTCAAGGGGAGTGGATTATACAAGGGCATGAATACCAGGAGGTAGGGACCATTGGGAACCATCTTAGAAACTCTCTACCACAAGGAGAGGGGAAAAAAAAACCCCCCAAATTTAGTCAAATTTGGCAAATGTGGGTAATAGTACCTTCTGGATAATCAGTCAGAATTTCAGATTCCCTTCTCTTTTATGAGGTGGTTTTTCTGTGTGTGGTAAGTGTAAGGCCTGCTGACTCCTGGCAGTGGAAAAGCAGCACCTCAGACCCACATCTGTACTGCTCTGGCACCTCTCTTCTATGCAGTGGTGTCCCTTCTCTGCCTGCTTCCTTGCTCAGAGCGTGTGGAAATTTCTACATACTTCTGACATCCGATGATGGCTGAGGGAGCCTCTGGGGGCTCAGTCAGGTCTCCTCTGCCGCCTGCCACACGGTATGACCAGTGTCCCTCTGATGCAGCTCTTCCATGGCAGCTTGTTCTGAGTACCAAACAGGAAAAGAGGCAAAGCACCTCTCCATTTGGCTTTCCTCTCAACTGGTGTTAACCCTCTTCAAGGATTACATGGGGGTGGGGGTAGGGCCCAGGACAGGGAGAAGGCCACGATGCTCATTCACATGTATGGCCTCCTTCTGTGTTCTGTCCCGAGTTCTCCCTACCCCAGGCACATGGTGAGTCTCCCTGGTCAGACAGGACTGGTTCTTACCATGTTAAATAAGGCTAAGACCGTTTGGAGTGTCCCTTTTTCTCTCTATCCAGAGCTTGACTTTCATGACTGTTATCTTGGTGTGGATTTGTAAAAGTCAGATTTATGACTCAGACATGATCCATGGCCTCTTATTTGTTGCAGCAGTATGCCTTTTGGCCAAGCTGGGAGCCTGAGGCTGTGAAGGAGCACAATTTCAGGGGAAAATGAAAATATATCTATTAAAAATGCCAAAAATACTATCCTCATTACATGCATTGGTTTTCACAGCTGCAGATGACTTCCTGTGGTGACCAACGGCCCAGGCTTGGGGGTTTAAAGAACTACTCACTCTAGTGGGAGCGAGACAGTCCAACGAGAAATGGAAGAATTATTGAAAAGATGCTTTTCTAGTGGCACTATGAATCCAGTGTTTTCCTGCCAAAAACCTATGATTTTTCCAGGGCTTGGCAGTGAGTAACCCCACACACTGAGAACTGGAAAAATGTTGTGTGGCTATGGTGGGGGAGGGGGGAGGCACCTACCAAGGGCACAAGGACAGAAAGTGAAATGTGGAGTGCAGGGGAAGATGGAAACAAAGTACATCATGGGAACAAAACGGTTAAACAGTTCTCTTCTCCCCCGCCCTCCAAAGCAGCTGCATCCAGGAGGGAAGTTTGCCATGGAAACACAGGAAGTATCAGATCTGGGCAACAAGGGAAGCTTTTCTTGTAGGATCCAAACTGGAAGTCACTCTCTTCTCACCAAAAGCCTGGGGCTATACAACGTGTCTCGTCTCTTCACAGTGGCATGGGGGGTGGGGACGGAGGTCTATTTAGGGCAGCGAGCAGCCGAAGATGGCAGTTAGCAGGATGGCAGTTAGCAGAACGTATCTGGAGAAAGCAACCTCTGACAAAGGGAATTGATGAGGAATTGGACTTACAAGTGAGCTCTGAGTAATTACACATGTATATATAGAAAGATGGCATTACATAACTGGCCTTAAGTCTTGACACAGGAGGGTGGCCACTTCAGCCCTGAGAGTGAGTGACCGGGGCAGAAGGACTGAGCCTTTGGCAAGAAAAGACCCAGATCTGGAAGACAGAGGAAGGCTATGGCAACAGGACCACAGCAGAGATACTCCCCTCGGCCACATCTGGCCAACGGTTTTTTACAAAAGTTTCTTAGTGATCAGGGGTTGTAAATTGCCATCTGCCCTACATTGGATGTTATTTGCAGTTTAGTATATCTTTAAGTCAGTTTAAGTTACTGGCATGTAAATTATATGTAGTTTGTTTTTGCACTGGGGATTTGAGTCCTCCTCGAGGGATTTTTTTTTTTTTTCCCTTAGGAAGTGTGCAAAGACCCCACCCGATAACGTTACATACATTTGCTTCCCTAGGAGGACCGAAATTGCTAGAGTTTGGGTGCCCAGAGTGGACAAAGCAGGGCAATAGCTGCCTTTAGAGAGAGCCACTAACTGCAGCTAGTTCCCACCCAGAGGTGTGCCATGACTTCTAGAAGCAAAAGGCCAAGGGAAAGGCAAGAGATGAGAAAGGCTGCATGGGACATAAAATTCCAGATAGGAGGAACTGCAGAAGACCGTGAGCACATAAAGGGTCGTGTGACCGTTAGGTCAGGAGAGTGTAAAACCAGGGACAGATCTGAGAAGAAGGGGCTTATGTAAGCATGTGTTTTTGTTTTTGGCTGAAGAGAGAAGGCAAGACCGAGTGAGGAGGGAGGGTGAATTGTGGTGGAGGCAGAAGGGTATCTGTTCTCTACTGGCCCCAAAGACTCATGCGCAAGCCCTCTGAAGAGAGAAATTGCTGGCAAAAGCAGAAGGAACTGTTTTTATGTGACCCAAGTGGGATGGTGGGAGGGCATCTTCCCCAGTGATAGACTGAATATTGTACTTCTCAGGCATCCTGAGAAATTGCTGTTGGAGTTTCATTAGGAGACAGCCTTTTCCTGGGGGAGCACCTATAACCAAAGCAGTGATGAGGCACTGATGAGTCCCCACTGATGATGACTTCCTGGGGCTATCTGCCAAGGAGGGGTCTGGATTGGAAGAGAAGAAACCTCAAGTGGGCATCGCGTGATGGTGAATCTGTAACCGTTCATGAGCCACCACCTGGAAACTTCTGTTTACAGTGAGCTGCATAAGAATGTGGGGGGCAGGAGTCAGAGACGTTTTGCTTATTTTTATTAACATGCTCCTCCTGTACCAGGTCCTAGAAGTATATTATTGTCCCCATTTTGGTAGTTAAGAAACTGAGGCTTAGGAAACCTAAGTAACTTGTGTACTGCATCAAAAAAAGATGTGTTAGAGCCAAGATTTAAAACCTCCTAAGGTTATTCATGTTACCACTGTGCTACGGTAGTTTGGCTATGCCCCTACTGCCAGTGCTATCCCCGGAGCAGCTGAAATAAGAGCAAATGTAGGGGGCAGATCTTTCAGTCCTGTGCTGATGCTAGGCAGAGATGCTTTGGAGATGAGGGGCCAGATCAACTAGACCGGTAACAGAGCCCTGAAAAGAGATTCCAGGTAGAGACCGAAATGATCTCTGGTTATGGGAGGAAGAACTCCTTGTCTAAACAAAGCTCCAATATGGGTAAGTTTCCTGATGGCGGTTCTTAGAATCGAGTGGTTAGGCATTACGTGTGTTAAGGGTGGGCACTGGCTCACCAATGGATATGTTATCTTGGCCAAGCTGCTTAGCTTGCCTAAATTCCATTTTCCATCTCCAAGATGAAGAATACAAAAGCATCTGTTTTGTAGGATTATTGTGAGAATTTACCACAAATACATACTGTGGCAGATTGTATTTCCAAAGATGGTCACACCAATATACATATCCCAATCCCACATGCATTTCTTAAATTGCGACTGGCATCCTCCCACTGAGAGCTGAGGTCTCTCTTCTCTCTGAACATGGGCAGACTTGACTTCTCTGATCAACAACATGGCAGAAGTGGTGCTAGGGAGCTTCCAAGGCTAGGTCATAAAAAGGATACACGTTCCATCCGTCCCCTCTCTCAGGACACTTGCCCTTTGAGCTCTGCTACCGTGCGGTGAGGGAGCACAGACTAACTCCACATGGAGCGGTCAGGGTGGAGAGCCATCAAGGCCCCCCACTGACAGCCACCATTAGACACTAGACCTGAGTGAAGAAGCTTTCAGATAATTCCAGCTCCCCGCCTTTGAGGCTTCCATCTGAGGCTTCAGACCTCATGGAGCAGAGACCAGCTGTCCCCACTGTGCCTCATCCAAATTTCTGACCCATATCATATTAGTGAGCATGATTCATTGCTGTTTTACACCACTGAATTTGGGGGTAATTTGTTAGGCATCCATAGCAACTGGAACAGATTTTGATACCACGTAAGTAATACAAAAGAAAAATAAGATAACCAGGACATTTATGTAACTCATTTCATTTATTTAATATGTACTGCTAGACCAAGCAGACTCCCATCAAGAGTCAGCTCTAGAATTTAACAACTTAGTAACCAGACTGTCCGTGAAATATAACCAAAATGTATAGGTATAGGGATACTTCATATTGACAGATTAAGCCTGATCCCTGGGTCCCTTTCAGCCTTTGACACAGGAAACAAATTTTGTTTATTGGCCTCTAACAAATATTTTAACAGAGTGCTCCCTGATTCACTTTGAACAGAAATTCTCCTGTTCCGAAATGAGGAAATTCTAATCGGTAGCTCAGGGGTAGCCAAGCTTAGCTCTTGTGGTTGGTAGAGGAGTTCAAAATAAAACTTTATAGATGATCTTAATGTGGGGTTTCTACATCCTTAATCTCAATTGGGGTCTGTTAATGCATTCATATAGGCCTAGCATAGAGGCATATGGTGGCCATAGAGTACGCTGCTCTGATGTGTTTGCGGCTGCTTGAAGCCATTGAGATACGATGGAGTGTGTGTGTACCACATAGAAATATGTGTAACTATGAGGATGAAACCAACCAGTGACCGATTTTGGCATCTACAAAAATGCATTAAGAAACATGGTTCAGGGACAGAACCCTGAGAGGACCTGGTCAATTGGCACATGCCCAGGAGCTATGCAAACACGTGGCAGCTCTGCCACCCTCGGAGGAGGAATAAGTACTATGAGAAGGCTGGGCAGACACAGAGAGGCGTTGCATAACTGCTCAGAACTCTGAAGGTCTAAGGTTTTTACCCTGCTTGCAAGCTGAGCCTGCCACAGTTTCATGGGGGCTGTAGACGAGCTGACTCCTGAGTCAGAGGCATGCCACCGTATGTTACTCAAAGGAATAGCATTAGCCAGAGAATCAGCATTTTTCACACCAGTTCCCAAGCCCCAATTCTCACAGGGTGTCGTGAAGAGGCCAGATACTTGCAAACACAGTGAGTTTGTTACAGAAGAACCCTGAACTTCGGACACCTGAATTTTGTATATGTGTAGCCATCACACTTGACCTTTGCCCTAGAGAGCCCTTTTCTTCATTATACTGGACAGTAGGCATGCCTGCCCTTTGCTTCACAGGGAAACCCTACCTCTATCTTCTGAGACTGTAAGCAAATCTGCTCTTTGATCTGGAGGGAGATACAGTATCTACATTTCAAGGCTGTTTGCTCTATGAATATCCTTGGAAAGACCATTCAGAACAAAGGGCAGTCAATATCTCTGCTTACAGAATGTGCAGAAATAGAGATCCATAGAAACCTCCCCCACCCGCAACAGTAACTCCCAATCTTCAGAGGGTGTGAAGAAATTACAAAACAACTATTATGGTTTGACCAATGACGTCTGTATGCATCACGGAACTTAGAAATAAATGTGCACCATAATTTGGATTTGCATATTTTTTCCTCCAGACTATAACTTGGGGTGGTCCCCATCACTGGGGTAGCAAAGGCAACTTAAAACAACTTCTCTTCAGTTCAAGTCTGTCTGTTTTCCGTATTGCTTTGGGGACTTGGTGGCTATTGAGACTCTGAGCAGCACAATTCACAATGAATTGTGAAATAATGGGTATTTATTCTTTTAGTTTATGTAAGAAGAAATTTACCCCATGACTGGTATGAGGGGAAAGAACTCCAAGGGACAGGTTGGTCGTGGCAAATGCAGAAAGATAGTAAGAAAAGCTGAGTTTAATCCGAGTCTGCCATGGAGCGGGCCGTAAGAAAAGCTGAGTTTCTGAGATCTGCTCACAAGAATAAAGTGGACTCCTTGGGCCTCAGCTCCTTTGGGTTAGAGAAGGTGTTGCTCACTCACTGCTTTCAGATCCATTCTCTACTTGTTTACTGCTCTGCTCTGGTAATTGGCTATACCCCTTGTGAAAAAGAAACTAGATAAACTGCTTACTGGCCCGGGGAGATGGTGAGAAAAATGGTCTTTTGCCTGAGCTCTTGTTGGGAAAAGAAACAAAAACCAAAAAACAAAAACCTCCTTGACAAATTAATATCCGACTATATACCCACAGGTGTTGAGTCTAAATTATACCATCTGTGTGATCTAGAAATCATGATACTGAGAAATTTTGTTAAACTGATCTCTGGCTAGTGAGTTAACAGGAACTTCTGGAAAAGCAAAGGCAAAGCCTCCCTGAAGGACTACATTCACAGCCAGGTTGCAAAGGATTCCCAAAGATTTTGACTGAAGATGAGCTCACACTACAAAATTCCAAAATGGGCAAGGTAAGAGTTCACCTTTATAAGCAATAACTTGATCACAGAGCATTGTGATAGACAACAAAATAATTTTGCTTCAAATAATTAGATTAAAAAAAAAAAAAACCTAGAAGGAAAGAATAAGCCAACATGAAAAACCTATAGGAAGACTTGAAAAACAACCAAGCAGCTGAATTCTGCTGTCGGCCAAGATGGAGTAGCCTCTTTTTCTTGATGATTACAACTAATATTCTGGACAAAACCCAAAAAGCATTTCCCTGAGAACCCTGAAAATTTAACAAGAACAGGCAGATGAGAGAAGGGAGTCAAAATTTGAGGTGACCCATACAGAAGTGAATTTCCAATTATTTCTCCTTTTAAAATTCTCCATCTTGCCTTAAGATTGGGCCCCCGTTCCAGAGTTGTGGCTGCAGCTTAAACTCAAAGATCAACCACATCTTTCTGGCCAGCAGGTCAGAAAAAAGGGGCTCTAGAGAGTGTGTGGGGAATGCCAGAGGAAAAGCTGAAGAAAGGGACTCCTACTTGTGTGTTTGAACCAGAGCAAGTTCTGGTCTCATGCTGGACCTGTGCAGGCATGGGACGCACCCACAGCAGTATAGCAAAATCTCTGAAAACCAAACTGCCAATGGAGCCATTGGCCCGGGGAAGGGGAGACAGACTTGCATCCTAGGCCTAACTAGGTTGGTTGCCTGCTAAAACAAAAAAATAAAAATTCTCCAGAAGACTTCAGCAGGACCTAAAGTCTGACAGTACTCCAAACATCCATACAATTCAAAGTTACACAACATACCAAAAACAGAAGCGATCAGAAAAAGGCGGCCAATTTTCAAGGAAAAAAGACCCATAACAACCCCAAGATGAGCCAGAGTTCAGACATCAAAGACTTCAATTTCCTATTACTATGTTCTGTATCAAGGTAAAAACACTTAATGGAAAGATGGAATTTCTACACAGAGAAATAGGGAAAACATAACAGAGAACCAAGTAGAGATTTCAGGACCGAAAAATAAACTATCATTAAAAAAATTCCCTGGATAGCTCAGTGCAGAATGCAGATGACCAAAGAAAGAGTTAGTGAACTTAAACACGGATCAGTAATAAGTTGTCAATCTGAACAAGAGAGCAAAAATAAATAGATAAATGGAGTGGAGCCTTAGGGACATTGGAGACAATAACTAGATGTCTAACATTTTTGTGATTTGAGTTCCAGAAGGAAAGAAAAAAAAGACTGGTGCAGGAAAACAAAGCAAAACTTGAAGAAACAATGACTGAAAACCTCCCAAATTTGGTGAGAGACGCAACTTTACAGATTTAAGAAGCTCAGCAAAACCCAAATAAGATAAAGTCAAAGAAAACTTAATCCAGACACCTCATAATTAAATTGCTAAAAACCAAAAATAAGGGGAAGAAAAAATCTTGAAATAACACATCACATGTGGGGGAACAAGAGTATGAATTACTGCAGATTTTGATATTGTCGAGGTCAGAAGACAGTGGAACTATGTATAAAGTGTTGGGGGAAAAAACTACCAACTGAGAATTTTATATTCCATAAAAATAGATCAGGAAGGAAGGCAAAAACTAAGAAATTGTTACCAGCAGACCTGCTCCCAAAGAAATAATAACAGTTAATTAGGCTGAAAAGAAATGATACTAAAGGGAAACTTGAAACTTTAGGAATTAAAGAATAATAAAAATGATAAATATCAAAGGCTATATTTCCCCTTTTAAGTTCTTTAAATTGTGACAGTTGAGAGCAAAATTTGTAACTTTGGTGGGGTTTCCGTGCATACAGATGTAGAGCATTATGACAGCTACCAGGTAAAAGGGAGAAGGCAAAGGAATCTATATGGTTATAAGGTTTCTATATTTTACTGGTAGTGATAAAATGTTAAAATTAGATTGTAAAAATCAGAAATGCATTTTTTTAATCCTCAGGGCCACCATGAGAACAAATTATGCAAAGGCTATAGCTAAAACACCAACACAAGTTTAAATGGAATACTACAAAACATTAAAAAAAAAAAAAACACCTAAATTTTCTAGAACTGCAAAATAGTGTGTGCAGCTGAAATCCAGTGTGTGATTTAATGAGCTGGTTAAAGTCCATTAAAGAAAAAAAAATAATAAATTGAAAGCCAAATATAGGAAAATTGCCCCCATAGCAACTTACTAGAATAGGTCTCCTGAGGCAAGGGAAACAAAAGCAAAAATGAACTATTGGGACTTCATCAAAATAAAGAGCGTCTGCACAGCAAAGGAAACAATCAACCAAACTAAAAGGCAGCCTATGGAATGGGAGAAGATATTTGCAAGTGACATGTTTGTTAAAGGGTTAGTACCTAAAATATATAAAGAACTTACAAAACCACTCAAAACCCAAATAATCCAATTAAAAAATGGGCAGAAGACATCAATAGACGTTTTTCCAAAGAAGACAGATGACCAACAGACACATGAAAAGATGCTCAACATCACTCATCAGGGAAATACAAATCAAAACTACAATGAGGTATCACCTCACACCTGTCAGGCTAAAATAAAAAACACAAGAAACAACCGATGTTGGCGAGGATGCGGAGAAAGGGGCACCCTCTTACACTGTCGGTGGGAATGTAAACTGGTGCAGCCGCTGTGGAAAATAGTATGGAGATTCCTCGGAAAGTTAAAAATAGAGCTACCCTATGATCCAGCAATTGCACTACTAGGTATATACTCAATACAAAAATACTAATTCAAAGGGGCACATGCACCCTTATGTTTATAGCAGCATTATCTACAGTAGCCAAATTATGAAAACCGTGTGAGTGTCCATTGATAGATGAATAAAAAGCTGTGTGTGTATATGTACACACACATGCACACACACACACACAATGGAATATTCAGCCATAAAAAAGAATGAAATCTTGCCACTTGCAATGATGTGGATGGAGCTAGAGAGTATTCTGCTAAGCAAAGTAAGTCAGAGAACGACAAATACCATAGGATTTCACTCATGTGTGGGATTTAAGAAGCAAAACTAATAAGCATAGGGGAAAAAAAAAAAAAGGAAAACCAAGAAACACACTCTAAATGATAGAGAACAAACTGATAGTTACCAGAGCAGAGAGGGATGGGGGGAGGGGTGAAATAGATGATGGGGAAGAAGGAGCACACTTGTGATGAGTACTGGGTGCTGTATGGAAGGGCTAAATCACTGTATTGTATGCCTGAAAGTAATATTACACTGTATGTTTACTAACTAGAATTAAAATAACTCAGAAAATTTCCCCATATGTAGTAAGGAGATTAAAAAAAATTCAGTTGTATTGATAAGGAGAGGAAAAATGTCTCTTGAAAGATTTTAAATCCGGTCTAAAGTGAATTAATTGAATAACCTAATCATTCGTCAGTTCTATTCGGTTTCATACATATCAATTCATTGTCCACATTTGAAAAGATGTAAACTATTTGTGAATTTGAACCCTCTGCGATAAGATTTCTTATGCATGTGTGCATTCATATGCACTAGAAGGTGATAAAATGACATTGGTGTTTTGCGGTCTGCTCTGATGTACGAAGAACATTTTGCTACGGTGCTTTCCAAGGTGCCTCATTCTTGTGGGCACAAATACACATTGTCACTAATTTGAAGAAAGCACTTCTGTAATTTCTACATCTACCTGCTGTGAATTGCAAAATTCCTTGGTAACACTTTGAATTCATTCAGCAACTCAAAGGACCTGAATCACCAGGCTGAATGTGGAACCCAGCCAGATTTTGGTGGGCTCCCAGAGGCCCACTCCCCTCTTGCCTTCTTGAGGGAGCTGTGGGCTGTGAAGCAGAGAAATCCCTGGGCAGCACACTTCCCTGTGGATCTAGGGAGGGAGGCAGTGCTGAGAGCAGAATCCGGCTGCGATGGGGACTGGGTGATCTCCAAGCGTAAGGATCAGGTGGCTTCAGGTTAGCAGGTTATATGGGAGTCCGATAGGATGGGCCTTAGAGGAAATAGAACAACTTTATACCATTTATCTAGCCAAGCACTGATCAGCTCTTTAATTCTCTGAACAATCCTCGATGGCAGGCAATATTCACATTTTATTGAAGAGGAGACTGAGGTTCAAGGAAAGATGAAGTCAAAATGCTGACAGACCTGTCTAGCTCTAAGCCTTTCTGTTCCCACTGTGCTGTTGCCTATGCGATTCTTAACGTTCCTGATGCCAGTGGACATCTGAAGAGATAGTGTTATCCATTCGGGTGTCAGTAATGCATGCAAATACACACACCCATACTCACATCTATAGGCTGCTTCAAATTATATCTGTAACACAACATGGAGCCTCACCATGCTCTAGGTCATAGATTCACTTTGATGGAGCCTCTTCTTGAGGCCCTTTTATCCAGGAAAAGGAGGCTGTGGCTGGCTTTAAGGAGTAAATGAGATTATATTCATTATTACCCTTTCTGGTGGTTGTAGACTTTTTAGTCAGGCTTTGTGTGTAAGTCCATTCTTGGCTGTTTATCAGGGTTCATTTTATATATACACGCACAATTGCTATCTCTTGATTTTTATGAGGTTAAAGGAATCACTAGACAGCTGAGGTTAACTCTTCATCTTAGAGACCTAGCGGGAGCATGCCAGTAGATGATCATAAATCTGCCACCCTCCAGAGAAAACCAGGCCTTGCTAGAGCTCAGCCATTGGTGGATCCAGTCCTGGGAGGGCCTTAACTACAAGTATAGAACAGGGAGATGCTGAAGTAGTTGTTTTAGGAGATTCAGAAAGGCCATCTTTGCAATACAACACACTCTGTCGAACAAATACACATCTAATGGGCCCTATGTGTCAGGTACTGTGCTAGGCTCTCAGTGCCCAGAGATGAAGTGGCCCAAGTCCATGACTTCTCAGCTCTCCCTATCCGGACAGAAAGAAGGAGCAGAAACAAAATCATGGAGCTGTGGCAGTCAGGGTTGTCGTTTGGAAAGCTCCAGGAGCCCCTGGAGGAGCACATCATTAGTCCCGTGGATGGGAAGCGGGGAGGAGAAAGCTGGAAGAAGATCCTGGAGTTGGATTTCTGGTGGAGCTGGACTTCACCAGGGTTAGAGAGCACAGGGCATTGCAGCCAGAGGCAAGTGTGGGGGCAGAGCCAAGCGGGTAACCTCTCCCCCCGGCCCGGTGAGCAGCCGTGTGTGGCACGAGCGTGGGAAGCTCTGGAGACTGCTGGGGGGAAATGTGGAGAGCAGGCGGGAAAAGGGTTCAGAGGGTCGCGTCACAAGGAATGCGGTTGTATTCTTTTGGCGGTCGCTAGGGGACACTTTTGAGAGTAAAAGAGAGTGCTAGAAATCATTGGAAGTTACTTCTTTAGATGCTTCTTGACCAGCGTACTGATTCTATTAAACTTTTTGAAGAGAAAATGCTTTCTAAAGATATAAAAATATTTTGTATATTAAAGCAAAATTAAGAGCTATGTGAATGATAAAAATATGAGCAAAACAATATAGTCACATTTTAATCTACTTTTTACTTATAACTGTCTCTAACACCATGCGATGAGTGTTTTTCTGAATATATTTTTCAGTGTGATTTTATTTTGAATGTTTTAATAAAAACCGTACTGTTTAAAGCTCTATTTTATGGTGCCTAGATTAGAATTTTTTTTTTTTTTTTTTTTTTTGAGAAAATACTCTCCCTGCAGGCACTGAGGAATGTTCAAACCAAATTATGCTAAGTGGAGGATGTTCTTAACTCAATTTCTTTTCCTATTGAAATGTGTAAACATCTTGGGCTATTCCCCCTCGATTAAGTGTACCTTCAACAAATGTTTTTATAACGAAAATCATCAAATATGTTTTCTGTTTATGATGTTCTCAAATTTTTGCCAAATATAAATGTTACAAAATTACAGGCACTGTCAATTTTATACCCCTCCAGAATAGAATAAAAACTTACCCAATTAAAAATAACTCTATCAAATGATTCTCCCTACAAGTAATCTATTCTAGGGGACAATTACAGAATTTCAAAACTGAAACTTACATACCCTCTAAACTCTTGTCATCTCATTTTTTCAGTTCAATTTTTCTGTTGCTTTTAGAGGGATGAGTTTCAAAGACTTCCTTTTTGTAAGCTTTGTTTTTAGTAATCAAAATTCGCTAAAAGCTTTAAATAATTGTAACTAAGTTTACATATATGTAAAATTTGAGATCTATAGTTCTCAAATACTATTGTTTTTTTTTTTTTCCCCAAATACTATTGTATTTTGAATAGTAGAATACCATGGATTGTTTTGACAAACTTACGAATTGCATAGGTACCACAACCAGTTCCAACTAGAGTTCGCATCGTTCCTGTCTTTTAAATAGATTCTTTGAGATCTTTGTTTTACCACAATACCAGGCTCCATCAAAATTTCTAATGGTTTTACCATCATCACAACTACTAGCAATATGGAAAATCTTAACTGAATGTATAACAACATTTGTAAAAATGTCAGATGTTTCAACTCTGCCAGAATGAACGATTTTATTTCATAAGTCAAAGGTCATCGAACCCCTTTTAAATGAACTTTCTCTTTGAAGCTGGAGACCCTGATGTGAAACTTGCATTTAACTAATTGAGGTTTTTCTTCTGCTAACCGATATAGCAGCACACTGAAAACTATCACTTTATTTTCACACTTGCACAAGAGAGCTTGGAATAAAAAGTGAGCCATATTAATTTAGAAGAGCCATTTGTTAGAAATGAAAAGTCCTGCTTTACAGTGGGATATAGAAACTCACCTTCTCCAGCTGCACGTACTAAATTACCATGTTTGGGCAAAATCTCTTAACTTTTGGAGGAGTTGCTGATGTTTCTTCAGAAGTTCTGGGTCATCGGGTTTTCGGGGGGGGGGGGTGATACCAGTAGCATACACAGTGGATGGTAATTCTTGACACATACTTGGCATGAGTTCCTTTTAATCATCCATATTCTTGAAAAATGGAAATTCAGTCTTAATTTTTCATTAAACTTGATTTTTTTTTTAGCTCATTGACACTGGAAAGGTTTATGACAAAATAAAAATGCATTAACAATAAAATACAAAGCTCTACACTATGCAACAAGGTATAAACTTTTGTAGTAAGAACATTCAGACTATTCTCTATGTCCCCTTGAGCAGGGTTTCTCAGTCTCTATTTTCTGCACATGATAATTTTCATGTTTCCGCCTGACTAGCCAACTGTCTGCCTCGTAATTTCCTGCACTTTGAAGGCAGTGCCACTGAACTTCTACCCCAAATGTATCAAAGTGCAGTTCAATTTATGAATGAATTATGAATGATGTGTGCTGTCCTTGGGAGATGTAACTTAGGTTGGATCTTGAAGGGACCGGGAAGAGAGAGTTGGATTATGACTGGCTAGCCTTCTGATTTAATCAAATGTCTAAGAAATCTGTTCATTGCACATGCTTCTCACATAGTACCAGAAGAGTCTATGGCAGATGCTGGAAATCCAAATCAGAGGTCTAGTAAGCACATGTTGGCTTATTTTTATAAAAATATTAATCTATGTAGGGATACGTTCATATCCCTTTGGTAAAAAAGTAAAAATCCAGGACAAGTGCTAAACTAGACGGGATACTAAGGACAAGAGGCAGAACCCAGGACTGTCTTGGACAAATGGGAACTGTGGTCCCCTTAGCCAGAGGGTACAGCTACAAGTTTTAATCAAGGAAATTATGTAATTCTTTTTATGCTTTGCAGGGATAAATGTGACTTCTGGCAGTGAGTGGTACAGACAGGGTAGGAAGAAGTTGTAAATGAGCTATCATGTTTGAGATGTTGGCAGTAGTGAACTATTATCTGCTTTTAAATATTCTCTCGTAGTTATTGTATGATCCATGTCCTCTAAAAACTAGAGATAGAACTCAATAGCAATGTAACCCAGACAGGAAGGGTTTAACAGGGGTTCAAAGTCAGGTGGCCCTCAAGCATGGAGCATTCTTATGGACGTCAGAAAAAATGTCACAGACTACGAGGTGATTGCTGATAACCACCATCTCCTTCCTTTTCTGTGATGGGATGTCTGGTTTTCAGCAGGGCACTTGTTTTCTCAACTGCTCTTGCAGCTAGGTAGAGCCATGCATCGAAGCCCTGGCTGGTAGGTACCACCTGGAGTGTCCTGTGCAATTCCTGAAAGTACCCTTAAAGGGCGGCAAATGCCACCCCCTCCTTCTTCCTTGCCATCTGGAATGCAGAGATGGTGGTAGCCACCTGGGTCATAACTAGGAAGTCAGGTGCTAAGAATGGTGGAGGATTAAGAGGAAAAACATCAAAAGAGAAAGAGTTTGGGTCTTTGCATTCTGTAGCCCTTACACCCAGCCCAGAAAGCTTCCCTCTGACACCTCTTCTCGTGAGAAAGAAATTAAGTTCTGACTTGTGTCATAGGGTTGAAGCTATTATGATTTTGGGTTGTCTTTCTCATCAGCTGAATTGAATTCTCACTGGTATAAGGAGTTTACATAGTATCATGTTCACATATTTTAAAAAGTCCTACAAGTCTTATTTGATCTTTAGAAAGGCAAGCTGAGCAGGTGCAAAACCCCTTTACCAAAGAAGAAAATTGAGGTTCATACATGATATATAAGGGTCACACAACTAACTAGGGATAGGTCAATATGTAATTTGAGGCCACCTCACTCCAAATTCAGTTTCCTTGTTAAATGTGGAATTGGGACCATACTGATAAGAGCGGGGTCTTGTTAGGTGAAGGGGGGGCCTTGAAAGATTACTTTTACCCAGGACTAGCATAAAAGAGGGGTGACATATCAGATATAGAAAAGTTAAAGTGTTATCCTCAAAGTGATCAGTTTAATGTCCTATCTGCTTTACCTACTACTGAATAAAGATGTCTTTCTTGATATTGTCATAGCTTATTTCAATATTTTGAGATCCTAAAGTAGAGCATCATGTCAGTGTAGGCAAATGAGTATCTTATTAAAATTTGAGGGTGATAAATTTTATCATGGAGGGTTTTGTTTATTTTTAAAGTGATCTTTTATTAATATGTGCCTGTTAGAATAGCAGTCACATTAATTTTTTACCTTGAGAGATTACGAGTGGGTGAGCAGATATGAATCATCTATCTGTACCAGGATCAAACCCCAGCTCTGCTAATGCAGGTTAATCTAATAGTGGGCTGCAGGATCTAAAAATCCAATACATATTGTCTGGAGGAAATTTTAGCTACCTCTTTTATAGGCTCCAGTAACCTGAAAATATAGACTGGTTTGTATTTGTATATTATTATGTTTTTTAAAATACAAATTGGATTGAATTATGGAGCTAATTCTCCACAACACAAAGGCAATTATTTTTATTACTAGTAAAATTTATTGTGAAGACTTTGTAGGTTCAAACTGAGGGGTTTCTTTGGAGGCAAAGTTCTCATGTACTTGAAGATAATTACATATTTTTAATATTCTGGAAGCCAAAGGGTAGGAAGGAGAAAGAAGAGATCCACTGTTAAAGTCTTCTCAGTATTTTGGGGAACATTATGGGTTTCTTCAAGGTCCCCTCAATACACAGTTCCAAAAGCTGGTAACTGTGTAAATTCAGTCAGTAGCACAGAAAATACTCATTTGAGTATTCACTGACTCCTAGGATGGCAGCTCACGAATTGACTTAGGATTCTGTCAGTGCTTGACCATGCCGGCATATCATGCAAATCCACTGATAGTTAAAGGAGAGAAAGAAGTAAGTAAGTAAATAAATAAATAAATAAATTTTCTAATCTCACAAAACATGTTAATAGGTATTAGGACAAAATTTTTGACACATTGAAAGGAATATTTAACTGGGCTATCCCATTTCTCTTTTGAAATGTCATGCTAAATATGTCCCTTGTGCTCTATAAAACCATCATAGATCCATCCTGTAAGGTAGTTTTGAAAGAGTTAAAAGGTCCTCCAGAGAAGTCCAGAGGCTATAGTTAATTATTAGCAAGCTCTCTTTTTTATTAGATTCTTTTTTTTTTTTTTAAGATTAAGCAAAATCACTCCTCATACTTTGCTGTGATCAAAGGCATAAAAGTTTGTCGCCTCCAAATGCTGATGGTGGCCTGTGGGGAAATACAGCAGGACTACCAATTTTATCATATATTTTTTATGTGTACTCAAAGTTTACATTGTGAGCTTCAGCGCTGTTAGTATTTGAAACACAGGGGACTGCTAAATCATCAACATTACCTAATTCTAAGTTTTCCTCCTGTTACAAACAACTCTGAGAACATAATGTTTCACTGCTGTGAGGAGCCAGGGAGGTTACTTCTAGCCCTCTGCTGACATTTTCCAGTGATGGCAATAATGACAATAATTGGAAATAGGTTATTTTTAAATTTTAGAGCAAAACGTTTAAGGGACCCTAAGAGACTAGAATTTGTATATAAAGTGGTTTAAGGAAGCTAAATCCCAGAGGAAAAAAGCCCTGGCCTTAAAACAGTGATAGGGAATTGGCCGTTTCCTAGCTCAACCGGTAGGATCCAGTCAGTAGCTCTAGTGGAAATGTCACAGAGACATCCAGGCTTGTTTGTATTCTGTGGAAATCTTCAAGTTCTTGAGCGTCTACTGGGCATCTGCTTCTTAGACTGGAGGACATGCACACACAGGACTGTGGTGATGTTCTTGTCCCTGTATGCTCAATGAGGACCATCTGGGGTTGCGTCTGGTTACTTTCACCAAGCCGAGAATGTGGCTGGCGTGCCTTGACCCTTAGCCCTGATGAAGCCATGGAAACTCTGAGTGGCATAGTCAGGGGTCGTCTCCGTGCTCACTCTAAAACCACATGGTGGCACCTGGGACCATCTGGAGGGAAGGTGGTGCTTCGAAAGCATGCTGGCTTAGGAGGAAAAAGTCCCCGTATGAGTCTGTTTCTTTTTGTGAAGTTGAGGGGAAGCTGCTTCTTCAGTTCTCTGCTTTTTCTTCTCATGTGACCTGATGCACAGGTGTTTGTTAAAATAGTTACAAAATGAACATAAAGAGTCCTAATAAAGGCACTTTTTTGCCTATCTCCTTCGCCACCTTCCCCCACAAGAAGTGAAGCTATTTGTAGGCTGTTGGCAGATTCAAGGTGTTTATGATAGCGGGCCGTGGTCCCAACAAGGGAGAGGCGAAGGGGGCAGGGAATCAGGTGGTGCCCTGTGAACTGCTTGGATGCCTTCTCCAAATAGACACAAAGAGATGGAATTAGGTGGGAGGCTGATCATCCCCCTTCTGCCTTGGGAATTGGAACTGGGGCTTCTGACCATTCTTTCAGTCACTCGCAGGGCTGAGCTTTATGACCTGTGAGTGTAATGCTAGGAAAATCTCTAGTTGCCACAAAAAGCCATGTTTTCCTCCTTTAGTTTCGTAAAGGGGTTCTCTTTAATATGCTTATAGAAAGACTTCAGAAAGTCCTCAAGTCAAAGGGGATGTGCTTTGTGTGAGTGCTCTTGTCTGGCTAACTCTCTAAGCCTCTGCTCACCTCTCTGTTCAGTTTTTCCTTCAGAGTTAGATATGCCCTCCTTTGTGCTCCTAAAGCACTCACCACATTGAACAGGAACTCTGTTTTTGTCTCTCTCCTATCGGATTGTGTGCTGCTTGAGATCAGAGACTTCTGTTTTATTTCTCTTTTTTAAATATTTATCAATTATAAATTGTAAGTATATGGGAGTCCCTAGCAGTGCTTAATACATACACATAGGTGGTATAAATAAAGGAATAGATTATACATTTCATAATATTGTTCCAGAGTAACTCTTTGATATAGTTCATAACATTATTTACAAAGCAACAGGCTTACCATAGAACTTTTGGAATATATAGATGAAAAGAATAAAATACAATCACTTGCTATCCTACTACTTAGGGTGACCAATGTAAACATTTTTTTATTTCCTGCCAAACTTTGTGACTGTGAATTTCCAGGTCCATAACTGTAAATTAAAAAACAAAACATAACACACACTCTTATAAGCTGCTTCAAATGCCATTATATTGTGAATGTTTCATGCAAATGTAATTTTTCATATCATATATTCTACTGCAGTACTTTTAATGATTAGAGTTCCTTTGTATGAAGGTACCATAACTTACATGACCATTCTTCTATTTTTGGACATTTATGTGATTTCCAATATTTCCCATTGACAAAAACTGCCATAGTGAGCACCCTCATGTACATCTCTGACTTCCTTAGGATGTGTTTCTGGTAATGGAATTGTAGATAAAAATACCCAAATTGCAGATAAATACCCCAAAGTGGAATTGCTGGATTATATGGTAATTCTATTTTTAATTTTTTGAGGATCTTCCATACTGTTTTCCATAGTAGTGGCACCAATTTTCATTTCCAGCAACTGTGCAAAGGGGTTCCTTTTCTCCACATCCTTGCCAACACATTTCTTTCTTGAAAATAGCCATTCTGACAGGCATGAGGTGATATGCCATTGTGGTTTTGATTTCCATTTTCTTTTTTTTTTAAGATTTTATTTATTTATTTGAGAGAGAGAATGAGAGACAGAGAGCACGAGAGGGAAGAGGGTCAGAGGGAGAAGCAGACCCCCCGCTGAGCAGGGAGCCCGATGTGGGACTCGATCCGGGACTCCAGGATCATGACCTGAGCCGAAGGCAGTCGCTTAACCAACTGAGCCACCCAGGTGCCCTTGATTTCCATTTTCTTGATGATTAATGATATTAATGATTCATGTACCAGTTCACCATCCGTTGTATGTCTTCTTTAAAAAAAGTTTTTTCAGTTCTTTTACCCATTTTTAATTGGATTGCTTATTTTTTGGTATTGAGCTGTAGGAGTTCTTTATATGTTTTGGATATTAGCCCCCTTATCAGATATATGATTGGCAAATATCTTCTCTTATTTGGTAGGTTGCCTTTTCATTTTATTGGTTTTCTTTGCCGTGTAGAAGCCTTTTAGTATGATATAGTCACATTTACTTATTTTTGTTTTTGTTTTTGCTTTTGGTGTCAGATTAAAAAAATTGTCACTAAGACATATGTCAAGAGCTTACTGCCTATGTTTTCTTCTAGAAGCTTTATAGTTTTGGGTCTTACATTCAAATCTTTAATCCATTTTGAATTAATTTTTGTGTATGGTGTAATATAGTGTTCAAGTTTCATTATTTTGCGTATGGCTGTCCAGATTTCCCAGCACCATTTATTTAAGAGACTTTCCTTTTGGCATTGTATGTTCTTGGCTCCTTTGTCATAAATTAATTGATCATGGGTTCATTTTTTTTTAAAGTTTATTTATTTCAGAGAGAGAGAGTGCATGTGAGTGAGTGGGGGGAGGGGCAAAGGGAGAGAGAATCCTGAAGCAGACTCCCCACTGAGCGTGGAATCTGACTCGGGGTTCAATCCCAGGACCATGAGATTATGACCTGAGCTGAAATCAAGAGTTGGCCACTTAACCGACTGAGCCACCCAGGAGCCCCATGCATAGGTTCATTTGTGAGCTCTCTCTTTGTTCCATGATCTAAGTGTCAGTTTTAATGCCTATACCATACTGTTTTAATATAGTTTACTATATTACTTCTGGCAACAAATGTTTTCATCAAGTTTAATATAGAAACTTGTAATATAGTTTCAAAATTGGGACTATGATGCCTCCAGCTTGGTTCTTGTTTTCAAGATTCCTTTGGCTATTTGTGTGTGTGTGTGTGTGTGTGTGTGCGTGTGCGTGCATGTGTGTGTGTGATTCCATTCAAATTTAGGATTATTTGTTCCATTTCTTTGAAAAATATTATTTGATAGGGATTGCACTGAGTCTGTAGATTGCTTTGGGAATTATGGGTATTTTAACTATTGATTCCTCCACCTATCAGCACGGAATATCTTTATTTTGCCTTTAATTTCTTTCATTAACATCTTGTAGTTTCTAATATATAGGTCTTTTACCTCCTTGGCTTAATTTATTCCTAAATATTTTATTTTTGATGCAATTATAAATGGGATTGATTTCATTCTTTTCTTTTCTTTTCCTTACTAGTGTATAGAAACAACAGATTTTTGTGTTTGATTTTATATCCTCTAACTTTACTGAATTCACTTTTTAGTTGTAACAGTTTTTTGATAGAGTCGTTAGGTTTTCTATGTATAATATGCCATCTACAAAAAGTGACCATTTAACTTTTTCCTTTCCAACGTGGGTGCCTTTTTTTTTGACTAATTGTTCTGGTGAGGATTTCCAGTACTGTGTTGAGCACACATCTTTGTCTTGTTCCTGATCTTAGAGAAAAGCGTTTCAGCTTTTCACCATTAAGTTGATGTTAGCTGTGGGCTTTTCATACATGGCCTTTATTATGTTGAGGCATGTTCCCTTTATACCTACTTTGTTAGGAATTTTTATCGTAAATGGATGTTGAGTTTTGTCACATGCTTTCTTTGCATTTATCTACATGATCACATGATTTTTATCCTTCATTTTGCACATCACATTGACTCCTTTGCAGATGTCGAACCATCCTTGTATTTCTGGAATAAATCTCCCTTCATCAGGGTATATGATCCTTTTAATGTATTGCTGAATTTGGTTTACTTATATTTTGTTGAAGATTTTTGCATCTATGTTCATCAGGGATATTGGCTTTTAACTTTCTCGTGACATCTTTGTCTGGTTTTGGTATGAGAATACTGCTGGGGGTACATGCATTTTTAAGGTATTGGATTACATTACAAAGTTGTAATAATTTATAATCTCACCAGTAGCATATGACAATTTCCATTTCTTTAAATGCTTGCTATCAGTAGGTGTAGTTATCTACATGTTAAAAAAAATCTCTATTTAAAAGCTTAAAAACCACATAAAAATCAAGATGATAAAGTACTGTATCACTGAAATCACCCATGATGGCCTAGCTTTAATGGAACCTATGTGTGTCTGGGAGGGAAAGGGGTCCTCTTAAAATCTGCTGATGGTGTAGGTACTGGCAACAATGAAGAAGGATATTCTCAGCCAAAGGCTGATTCGGCTGGGAGGTTTAGTGGTGGGGGGGAGGGGAAGACAGAAGACACCTATGGAAAATTTAGAACCTTAATGGGCCAGGCGGTGGCCATGGTGGTGGCCATCTCAGAGCCCAAGGAACAGATGCTGAATCAGTCTGGAGAACAATCTGAGTCAGGTCTGAGGAACCAAAGAAAAGACATGTCCTGTTCAAAATTGAGAAATCAGGAGCAGGACTAGGAATGTGTGGGAGAGAATGTGGGTCCAGGAGAGAAAGTTTTGGAAGCCCACACTTAACGCTGAAATTAAAAGTTGGATCAGGGTTCATGAGCAGGTGGAATGTTGTTGGTGTTCTGGAGATCAAGAAAGGAGAGATGACCTTTTCATCAGAATCAGTCAGGGCTGGCTTAGAGTTTTGGCTTTGCCACCCACTGTGTAACCTTGAGCATGGCACGGAGGCTGTGGTGTCTCAAGTTCCTCCTCTATTTATAAAAAGGAGGACTTAACAGTTGGGTTAAAATGATCTCCAAGATTCCTTCCAGCCCAGAAATTCTGTGCTTCTATCTCAAATGAAAACACTGGGGGGAAAAACCATTGTGCAACCATGGATTTATCTCACATTTAGATTTATGCTTTGGGGTTATTACTTCTGGCAACAAATCATCACCCAGAAGTCCACTAATATGTTGAAATAACTACTCTGTGTTTTGAAATTCTAAACTGTGATGCCACTTCAGTTTACTTGAATGAACAGTGGTGATATAATCTGCTGCAAATATTTCTTTTCTACCCAAGACATCTGTCATGTTTGACTCCTGACGGCAATCCATAAATGTGAAAGGCTGTGCCGTCAAGCATTTTCATTTCTCTGTAGGCCTTGTCACTAATGAGAACTTTGGTTGAGTTGAAAGGGATTGGACATCTGAGGAAAGTATGGGACCAAAACCCCAATAAATGTAAAGCGATAGCTGCTTAATTTGAAGCGACACTTCCTCATGTTTGGCTTTTCTCGCACTGCAAGTTGGGATGTTTGCCCCTGGAAAGTCAAAATGCCTGCAAAAACAAATGCCCAGTGTTCAAATATCTGGTCTGTATCATTTATTTTTAATACTAAATGTGACATAGTGTAATGTTCTATCGATTAAATTAAACGGCACGGGTGAGGGAGATAGAATTTCAATCGAATTCTTAGATGAAAAATGAGCTGCTTGTCAGAGTTTTCCTGGCAATTGTCTAACATCCTGATGGATATTGGCTGGTTCCACTTAAACAGCTGGAGCCTTACAGCCATCAAGCTGTGTCTACACAAGGGACGCCCTCCACTCGGGAGAAAAAAGTCTTGGGCCATTAATGAAGAGGGAAAGGATTTCTTGGCTAGTTGGGAGCTTTCATTATTGTTTCTTTTTTTTTTTTTTTTTCATGTGATTGACATCTTCTTGGAGATTTTAAATTCTTTTTTTTTTTTGTAAACTCATTATGATATGCTGCACAGCTGCAATGTGCGATTTTAGAAGAGGCACTTTGCATTCAATTCTTCTACTGCCCTTCCCAACTGCCTATGGAACAGGAAAGCCAATGTATCTTGCTATCTGCCATTTACATAATGTTAATGTGCTTGGGGCTGGGGGAATCCAAATATGATGCTGTAGGAAGGTGTTAACAAAATTCAAGATCCTAAGGAGACTTTTCTGGTGGGATAACAGCAGTTCAAAGAGGAGCTATACTTTCAGTGTTAACATAATTAAATTTGTTCTTGCCCCCACAAGGCTGGGCAAGCATAAAGTTTTTACAACAACCTATATGTCAAGAAAGGGTGGGGGTAGGGTGAGAATCTCCTTAGTGATTCTTAACTCAGACATTCTTCTTGGAAACTTAGGATAAAGTGAATTTCCTCTGGAATATGAGGATACCTGGGAGGCAGAGACTTTGAGAGAAATATGATAGGATGAGGCCATTCTGGACCCAGCAGATGTGTCAGTTGAACTAGAATGTTAGAACTGGTAAGGTGAAGAACCTTGCCTGGAGAACCTAAACCATGGGAAGGGAGCATGGTCAGCAAAGCCAAGTAGATAGATAGACCATGTCTCTGGAAGCAGCCCAGCAGAACATGAAACACAAAAGACATTTAGAGGAAGCATGGGTTTCCCTGGGAAGACAGCAAGGAGGGCCATCTCCACCATGCATAGCAATGTATGCAGTGCAAAGGCAAAGAGACAAAGATAGATTCAATATACAGTAGTACACCCAGTCAATAGCAACAGTAGTGGCAGCAGCAATGGGAGAAATCAGCTCCATGCACTGGAAACTGATTACATACATTCAGAAAGAATAAATTATTATAAAGTTGGACTCCAAAGAAAAGATGATGCAAAGAAGAGAACCACAGTATAGATGGTGGGTGTGGCTGTGTCACAGAATACTATGCAGCCATTTAAAGGAATGTGAGCATATATTTGTTTTTATATTAATGTCCAAAGAGCTCTTTGGTGAAAATATGTTACAGACAGTAGAGCATGATCTACTTGTGAAAATAAGATGTGTACACGTATGGGTGTGTGTATATGTGTATGTATAGGAATATGCGTACGTCTGTATGCATTTGTGTGTATAATTTTTCAATGCATGTACCCTTGTACGTGATGTATGGAACATTTTGAGAAGTTTTCACAGACCTAATACTGATCTCCTCTAGGAAATAGGTCAGAGAGGGTCAAGCTGGGGCTGGGAAAAGGGTAAGAAAGAATACGAAAATGTTACTTTATCTCCTTATATACTGTTTGCATTTTTTTTTTCCCCACAAGCATGGATTACTTTAGTAATGATAACAATTATGATGAAGATGGCAACAATAAATTATAAAGAGAGAGAACTAGCCCCTAAGTTGAAACTTTGCTTCTAGTCCAGTCAAGGAAGCTAGAAGAATGAATGAATGAATTTATTTATTTATTTACTTACTTACTTACTTGAGAGAGAGCGAATACAGAGGGAGAGGGAGAAGCAGATTCCCTGCTGAGCAGAGAGCCCAATGTGGGACTCAATCCTAGGACTCTGGGATCATGACCTGAGCTGAAGGCAGACCCTTAACCCACTGAGCTACCCAGGTGCCTGGGAAATTGAAGAATTTAACAATACTTAGTGAAAAGCCTTTCACCCAGCTGGGTGTTCAACTTCGTTGAAATGTGCCAGACAGGGGACTAAATTAAGTTTTGAGGATACTTGGGTATTGAATATTGCCATCTCTCAGTAAATCCTTTCATTTCCAAAGTCCTGAGTGGACCCCCTCAGATACCACAATCAGAAATACTCTGGCTGAGTTGACCCTGGCCAACACTGTTTCTGTAATGCAGGTGTCCAGGTAGGGCCCCGTTGATTCTGGCTGGGCTGTTTCTAGTCACATAGATTCCAGCCACACAGCTGGTGTTTGAACAGGGTCTGTCTCTGGTCTGGCTCTTCCGTTAAGTCAGCCTTATATGGGGAGGGGATGCTGCTAGCTCAGCAGATCACTGTAATGGGAAATGAACATAATGGAACATTTTGGCTGGCCTGTTATCCTTCTGATATAGGAACATCTCATTCAATACATCAGTGGACTTGAGTCTCCCCTTCAAGTGTGGGAGAACCTGAACTACTTACATATCTTCTTAGGCAGGAAGGAGGGAGGCACTTCTTAAGAGCTATTCCTGAATGTCTTCCTCTTGTGATTATAAGGGAGGAGGCTGGCTGGGGATGGGGGCGGATAACATTCTTCAGCTTCAGGCTGGGCTGCTAGCTCAAAAATCCTTTTTTTTTTTTTTTCCCCCTGCACCATATGGGTACAGGAAAACTATAAAGGATGTGTTCCCTGCCCTTGAGGAATTTATAATCTGGTTGGGGGGCAGCCAAACTGCTTCTGGGTAGCCTCAGATCCTCTGCAACATTGACTGGTGTGATGTAGCTTGTGCTGTCCCAGCAGGCCCCAGCTGTTTCCCCTTCTGGGGGTCCCAGCCTGAGCTGGGTCTGTGGCCATAGGTCAGTGGGCTGCAGGGAGAGGCCCTGTCTCATTTCTTTTGTTTTGTAGCATTAGTTTTGGCCACAATTATAGGAATTTATCAAACCAAAAGCTTCTTGTGAATAGTCTCTGGTTCAATTTAGCAAGCCACATCATTAATAAATGGTTGTAGAACACCTTTTCTCTTTCCAGAGAAAATATAGTTATAAACACACAAATAAATGCACATGCACACACACACCATAAAATTGATCCTTTTTTGTGGTCATAGAATTTTCAGAATTGGGAAGGATTTCAGAGATCACTGGGGGAAGCCCTGTCATTTTAACTTAAGGATAGAGAAGCAAAGGCATGTATCCATTGACAGCAGACAATTATTAAGTAGGTCATGTTTTCTGATTCCTAAGCCAGTGTTCTTTCCTGTGGTAGAATTTGGAAATGCCTGCTAATCTGGATTGAATTCATGTTATTTCAGTATATTTCCAATGAGAAGTGAAGAATTTCTGCATGATATCTTCATTTTTGAGTTATTATGTGACTACCTAATGTCAACATGAACATTTGGAAAATGAAAATTTAATTCATCTTCTTGTTTTTGTGTCTGTCTGGTAGGAGAAAAGAGATGATCTGGGCTGAACCAGAGATGGGGAAGGAGAAGGGCCTGGGGCTGATGTGATGACCCATCAGAGCAATTTAGGGGCTGGGACAGGCTTGTAAGAAGGAGAGAGGCAGATAACACATACATAGAGGTGGAAGAGGGCAGATACTGGTGTCAGAGAGGTCTGGGGGAAGTAGCTGGATGCAGGGGCCTGTCGTGAAGACAGCCAGCAAGACTCTAGTCCAAAAGGAACTGTGCCCAGGGCAGGGATTCAGCCACAGGGGAACAAAGCATGTCCCCAGATATTGACGTGGGCTGTTGACATTAGGGCTTAGTTACGGGAGATAAGGGACATAGAGTCCTACCCAGATCAACAGCAAGGCTGACTTGATGTTGACTATAGAATCTGTGAGCCCTAGGATTCTTTAATTCAAGACCATTAGTAGATTTTGGTTGTAAGACTAAAGTCTGCAGGGATTCAGGGAGCCAGGCTGGTCATTGTAGGAGATACACGGAACAATGCCCAGAGTTTGGAAATGGGTCGATTAAGACAAACTGAGAATTCAATACATAGGAGGCTGGAGGTGTGCAAAAGAGATTAGGTCCAAGATCAGCAGGACTTAAATTGCAACCTACATTAAAATTTTTAAAAGAAAGTTGTTCATTAGAATGTTTGTTGGCCAATGTATAGAAAATAGAAAAGCCGAGTCTAGAGGCGAAGGTTTCTAGTGCCTGTCTGAGCACTACCCAGGGTAGGGAGAGTGAGCGCTATCCACTAGACTTACCACGTTTGGGTCTCACTGCGGGGCCGGGACTTTGTTGGAGGCGAGGGCAGACTTAACAGGAAGTTATGACATTTGAATTGTAGGACTTCCTCTTTTTGCCTCCATCTGGTCCTATATTCTCCAGGCAACCTGAGTGAGGTTTGACTTCTGTAGGCAGGACGCCAGTGGGCATACTCTGGCGCAAAAGGCGGTTACTTTTATTATAAATAAATTGACTCTCTGATTCATACACTGGTCTCTGTGAGCTTGATTAATATGAGATTGTCATTAAAAAATGAGTGGGTTCTTGATGTATTGTCAAAATCTGCTTTCTGATTTTGTAAGCCCGAGAGCTAGACTCTGGTCTGTATGAAACTCTCTTAAGGTTACCTTTGCAAGTAGATGATTATAATAGATTGTACTACACCAGTGGTGAGTCAGAGTGCTTAGCTGGGTGGGGAGACTGACAAAGCCATCTCAAAAAAGGGCAGCTTCTATGTAGGGGACCAACAGGATTTGTTAGGAATTGGGGAGACTGTTGTAGGGAGAGGAGGAAAGATGAGAATATAAGAATTCAGTAAGAGGGTTGAGTGGGAGGTGTAAAGGTGAAGAGAGGCAGCATTAAAAAGTCCTTTCAAAAATTTGGCTCTGGGAGAAAAAAAAAAAGTAGTTTGCGGACCA
This sequence comes from Neomonachus schauinslandi, assembly GCF_002201575.2. Classification (NCBI taxonomy): domain Eukaryota; kingdom Metazoa; phylum Chordata; class Mammalia; order Carnivora; family Phocidae; genus Neomonachus; species Neomonachus schauinslandi. The sequence goes on along the minus strand of NC_058403.1, from coordinate 86,588,923 downwards.
ATATTTTCCCTGAGGCTTCTGACACAATGGACGCTCAGCGTCATTCCCTGAAGCATGCTTGTCCTGCTGGGCTGGCGGTTGGGGGCTTTATAACCCCTCCTTGAAAAGTGCCTTCTGGTGGTTTACCTGATGATAGGGGAAAGAGCTATGTTTTCACGGCTATTTTCAAATTCCTGAAAGCCCAGAAATTTGGCCTTTGCCTCCCTGTAACACTTTTCTTCATCACTTAAGAATATATTAGCACTTATTAGATCTGATAGGTGACAATCTGGTACTAAGTGTGCAGAAAATGTTTTTTCCTCCTTGAATCAGAAAAATCTGTTGGGGTACCTAGGTGGCTCAGTTGGTTAAGTATCTGACTCTTGATTTCAGCTCAGGTTATGATCTCAGGGTCGTGAGATCGAGCCCTTGTGTCTGGCTCCATGCTCAGCAGAGTTGCTCCAGATTCTCTCTCCCCTTCTCCCTCAGCCCCTCCCCCCTCTCTTAAATCAATCAATCAATCAATCAATCAATCAATCTTGAAAAGAAAAGAAAAACCATCTGACAGAAATAAAGGATCTCGGAAGGATTTAGAAATAGATGTTTCTCCTTGCCACGACTCTCTGAGTCTGTGTGAGTGGATTGTTGTAAATGCATGGGCTTTGCTAAAAAGGGTGGGTCTGTGAAGGAACCATAGGTAAAGAAATCAGGTTAGTGCCTAAAAGGAGATCCAGAACCTCCTTATCCCTTCCTGGGAGGGTCCTGAAACTCCAGATCAGAACATGTAAATGTTTGTACTTGCCAAGCACCCTTTCAGTTCTCAGCATTCCTATGTAGGTTGTATTGAATCATACAAGTGGGTGATAGTGAGAGATCATTTCACTCTAGAAAAATCACATGAGGAAGATCACAGCAAGGGCTTTCCTGGTCATGGAGCTTGATGGTAATAAGCACTATGCCTTTCCTTCAGAATCACAGTGACAAATATCTTCTTGAGGAAATTAACATTCCAATCTCTACTGACTCATCTGATTGGAACAATTAGTTCACAAACCAGTGTGTGGGCTAACCCACATGGCCCATCTACCAAAAATGACAGTATCTTTTTCCCCTCATATGCTAACAAGTGATGGGAACAAGGAAGTCATTCTCCCTAACTCACCCTCTTTTCAACATCAATTGCTCTACATTCTTCTGGTGTTCTAGGAATCATGAACGTGCCAAATACTATAATGGTGGAGAGGGAGAGAGTAAGGATGGGGGGTGGGGGTAGGAAGAGGAAAACAAGGGACAGACATTTCATCATTCAACATATTTTGCCCAAATATCACAGAATCCATCAAGGCAGAACATTTTCCATCACAGAGGCAATTTTTGGACCTCATACATTTAATGAAAACTAGAAAAACAAAATTAAGATTTTGAACCCATTTGAACGGGTATAAATATTGAAACAGTGGGTTATTCACCTCTATTATCCATCCTTTTCCAAGGAGAGCATTTTGGAAATCATTAGAGATTATTTCTCTATATCATAAGCAATTCACCAGGCAGAGACAGTAAGTCCGGACCAACTTGTATGACAAGCCAGGAATGAAAATCATGTGTTTATACATGGCATTTAGTTTATGAAAATATAAATCATTTGTTTTACAGCTCTTATGAACTATTATTGTCCAACAAAACAAATCTGTCAATTGGCTTTAGCTGTAGGTGGCTTGTTTGCCAACTGCCTCTCTCTTCTTCTCCTGGCTTAAGAGACAGATGTAATTTAAAATGAGGATTGGAAATAACTGACCTGAAATCCATGTAATTTTGGTTTTGCTTCTGGTAAAGGTTATTGCATAATTAGCTGATTCATAACACACTGTAAGTATCATATCAGAAAATAGAACCCTTTGGAAACAAATGACAGATGATGTGCAAATAGATAGCCTAGTAATGTAAACATTAGTAGGGGGAATTCATTAAGTGCCTGCTAAAAGCATTTGATTTGATTTTGCCTATCTTTTATCATATTTTTAAATGTATAAACCAAAATGACAAATGATAATTATCTTAAAGACATGTGGCATGAGAAATCTGAAAATACATGCTATGCTTTCTCTCTCACTCTCGCTTTTTTTTTTTTTTTTTTTTTTTACAGAATCTCAGACTTTTGTTTTTCTGGCTGGTTTGTCATGTTACAAAACAAAACAAAACAAAAACCTCATGGTTTTTCACCCATAGTTCATCTCCTGGGAAGTACCGTAATTAAGGTCTCAAGAATTAAATAGGCTGGCATAATCATCAAATGACAATGGGCTATCCATGGTGTTGGGACATGAACCCAGTAACATAAAAAATATTGGTTTTGAAAAATATAAAAGCTTTATGACAATACATATCAAATGATACAGAATATGAAAAGTCCTGGAGCATTAGCAGGATTGGCTAGAAATAAACCTATCATAAATTAACTTCAGTTTTATGCAATGAGTTTATTATTAAATGTCATTGTGTCACTTTATGGGATCCTATTTAAAGAAAGTAGCTAGGGAAAGAGATGAGAAACATTTATAATTTGACCCCAACTAAATTCAAGGACAATATATATGGGACTCAGTAAAAGAGTTTATAAATTTCTCAGGTGCTCTTCATAAAAATAAAGCCCAAACAAACAAACAAAAACCCCAAATGAAAACAAAAAAATTTACTTGGTAATCACTTCGTAACCAGATAATGGATTTATATATGAATATGAAATTCTAGACCAGGGGTCATGTTCTGGAACAACCCTTCCTATATTTCAGTCATTTAAAGACTAGCTCAGATGTCCCACTCTCTACCTCCTAGGCAGAATTAGGGACTCCCACACCAGTAATACCATAGCATATTTTCCAGACATATGTTTTTTCTTACATTGTCACTTGGTTAGTTTTTTATATGGTTGACACCCACTCAGACTGGAATTTACATAGAACAAGGACTTTGCTTTACCCGTTTCCCCCCCTAGTGTCTAAGACTGGCACGTAGTAGGAACTCCATCATCATGTTTGAGATAACAGTTTTTGTAACTTCAGGTCTTGTGTTATTAAGAATTGTGTTATCAAAACAAAACAAAAAGAATTGTGTTATGATTGCATAAGTAGGGAAGCTCTGATTGGATCATTCCCTCTTGACAACTATCTAAATGGTTTTAGTGGTAGGATGGCTGGAGACATGGCACATTTCACAGGATTGCACATAGCAGAAATGAGGTAGGGATTTGTCATTAACTTAGTGTGATAAATAATGTAAATCAAGGAATTTACACAGTTCAGCTACGGGAAGCCTTCTCCAGTTGAACCTTTCCAGGATCAAAGAGACTTGTGTAAAATGTATTTATTTATTTGTTTCCCCAGTTGTTTTAGTTACCTTTCTTTTGTTGAAGTGGTAGTAGCTAGTGTCTTCCCTAAGAAGAGGCCAGCTGAACCATCTTTCAGGCTGGGCTTTAGGACAGGCAGTATAGGCAGTCACTACTGTGGCAGACCATCTGAGAAATATCAAAATACTCTTGTACCAACATGTTTCCTGAAACTCGTCCCTTTTGAGTATAGAGATGAAAAGATTTGGGGTATTTTACTGCTCTTTGGAGTTGGTTCCCCCAGCAGTTGCTGGGCTGTGGTTTTTGCACATGGCCCCTTCCGGCAGTCAACTGAATCTCTGTTCTGAAAGCATCCAGCTAACCTTGGAACCTCCCTGTTAAGCTGATCCTAACTTTAAGCATCTAAGAAAGATGACAGGTCTTTCATGGTGGGAAAAATCAGATTTGACAGCACTGAACTCTTGTTGGCACTTGGCTGCAATCACCTGTCGCCTTTCAGTGGGAGGGTGCATTCTACTCCCCCGGGGTCCCATCTCTCCCTGTGCCTTACCCTCAATTTCCCTTGCTCTTTCTTACCTGCTGGGCTCCTACAGTCATTTGGGTTAGCACTGTGTGCATTTTCTCTCTGACTTATAAACCTGTTCTTTAGCATGGTCCTGCTTTCTGTATGATGGTGGTTGCCATTCATAAAATAATCCTTAGACCCCAACTGGTCATACTGAAAGTGAGCTAATCAACTGTTGGGCTCATTGCTGAACTTAACGGGAAGAGCATAGTCTTTTATTGTTTTTCTTTTGTTTAAGGAGCTGTTACGATAAAGATGAGGCTACAGTTGACTACTGTACATGAAGATTAGGCAGTTTGCACACTGTTGGGTGAAGCCAAAACCACAGATGGCAATCAGCACAACAGGTTGTGAGAAGAGGGAGCTGACACAGGGGTTGGAGAGGGCATCTAGGGAAGTCATGCCCATCTCAATTCTAAAAGGTATGCTTTCAGTCTGTATGACCTACAAATCACTTTGATTTCTTTTAGAAATGGCCAATTACGAGTAAGGTATAGGTCAACATTCTACTTTTTATTGAAGTTATAATAATCACTCTTGGTACTTAAAGAGAATAGTTAGGGAAAACAGTTTTAAATGGGTATATGGGTTGAAGAGATGCTTTGGTAGGGAAAATGGACAAAATATTTTAACATTCTGAAAAATGCATTCTGACCTCATTCTAATACATGCCATCAGTAAATTAAATTGAGATGCATTCCATTTGTGACGGATTTGCTTACAAAGGACATGAGACCTTGAAAGGGATTCTGTTTTTTGGTTTGTTTTCTTTGTAGATGAACCAGAAATGAGTTCAGAGTGAGTGTAAGTAGAGAGAAGGTGAGTATAGAGAAGAGAAAGATGGTTGAGGTGTGGTTGGATCATGTCCTTTCCAGTTTCTGCTTCTTAAATGCAGCATTCATAAGGTATCTGAGGAAGGTAATGTTTCGATTGGTCATTGGAAGACAGATCAACATGTTTGGAAAGTTTGCTTCTAAGGGACTTTGTAATTTGGCCAGAGAAAAGGATACTGGACTTCAGGCATCTCTTTGATGAGGAAGAGTCCTCTGTGGTTACCAGCATAGGCACAATTTTAGTAGGTGAGGGTGATGAATGTTGTCTGGTTTCCAGAAAGTCTGGACCAAAGAGCACAAGTGTGTTGGGAGAAAAGAGAATGAAGGTAGTCTTTCTGTGCTTCTGGTTATTACTGCTGGGGGAAATTGGGCATCTGTTGGGGAACTCACATGTCCTATTTGTGGGCAGTGATTGTGGTAAAGATGAATGGGTGGCATCAGGAGTGGGGAGCCTTGGGCTGGGGAATTGTCCCAGACAGTTCCAGCTGTGTCCCAGCCTTGCTTTTGGTAAACCATGGCGTTGTCACAAAACTATCCTGCCATAATAAGAGCTTGAATACTCAGCTATTGTCAATATATTTTTTGTACTAAGTGTTACACTTTTTAAAACTAAAAATTTCTTGTTGCAAGAGAAATTTTTTGTTTGATTATAAATGTGAAAGTATAAATAAAGAAAAAGGAGACTAAAAAATATTCCTAATCCCACTTAGGAGATTTAAGCACTGCTAACACTTTGGGGTAGAAGTATAGTTCCCCTCTCCCAATTTTGCTTTGAAACATTCTTCACTTAATAATATAGGGTGGACTTAAGTCCCATCAATCAGTGCTCATCTAAGTTAGACCTGAGTGCACTTCCACTGAGAGGGAGCTTCCATTCCCCAGAGGGGAAGGCTTGGGAGGAACTTATCTAGTCTCCCTCTTTTCCCCCATGGTGTAATGGGCTTATTGAAACAGCCTAGGAAAAAGGAACTGGACACGTGTGGTCCATATTCTTCTGGGTTCTCTATTCCAGGAAGAATAGGGAAGGAGACCAAACAATAGGTGTTGTTTTGGTCCTCTCTAGCCCTGTTTCTCTGTCAAAATGAAGCATTTTGCAGACATTCTTCCCTTTTAACTTGAAATGGGATACTAACAGCAGTGAAGACCTTCCCAACTGTGAAACTGTAGGAAGCAGTGCCAGGTTCTGTAGTTCCCTGTTTTTTCTGCAGGGTTCAGAGAATGTGACCATGACTCTTGGGTTTAGACAAGTGTAGGTGGACCCCTGGTCAGGGCAGAAAGTTGAAATAGATGGCCCTGGACCGGCGAAATGTTACTTTGTTGGTAATTTGAAGATGATCTTGGCTTTATCCAACACAGAAACCCTGAGGGGAAAAAAAAGCAACAAAAAGCCCCCACAAAAAAACACCTCAGTCCCAAATTGGGGTGTTTGGACTCTATTGCCCAACAGGTATATATTTGGAAACTTCCAGGCCGATGTTTGGGAATATCCAGTGGTTGACCATACAGACACAATATTAGGATGATTAATTAAATATTTGTTTTTCATCTTCTGTTGAGACACTGTTTACCCCCCAGTGCTATTTGCAGTGATATAAGGGCTTTCTTCTGCATCCACAGATAAGGTGAGGAAGGAGGAGTTGTAGGGGAAGGGGAAGTTCTTCTGGGGTTAGCCCTTTGCAGTCCATTCCTCTTCTCCATCTGAATGGCTACCACCTTCATTCCTTCTTGCACAGATGGTTTATCAGCTTCCTGTCTTTGAGTTTTTCTACAAGCCAGTCTGTCCTTTGGCTAACTTCCTAATTAATGTGAAGCTCAGATTGTGTCTCTCTTGAAAGTTCTGTGTTTTACACTGCTCACAGAAGAATATCCAGTCTCTTACTGTGATATTCAAGGTCTTCCAAAACCTGTTCTCTACTTGTCTTACCCAAATTCATTAATTCATTCTGTGTGTTCCTGGGCGCCTATTAGAAGTACTAGAGACATAATGGTGAGCATGACTTGGTTCGTTTTACTGTTTCTCTAAGGTCCTCATAGACTCACCCTCTCAGCTTCTGCTTCTCTGGGCCTTGGTGCCTACCATTTCCTCTAGCTGGGATGCTCTCTCTTCAAAACACTTGGTTAAAAATCTCTTAGAATTCAGTTAAATACCACCTCCTCCATGAAGTTGGCTGTGATTCCTCTAGCTAGAAACATTCTTTTCCTCTTCTGAGCTCCCTTAGATGCCAGTGTCTTCCTCTCCAGGGTGATGGGCTACACGCCCCCTTGCATTATAGTTGTTCCTAAATGTGTCCTCTCCCCCTGTCAACCAGTAAGCGATTTGAGAGCAATGAATACCTCCTGTTTCTCTTTCTTGTTTCACTACTTGGAGGATAATAAAAGCACAATGATGAAGAATTTGGGCCTATATGGTCAGATAAATCTGGACCTAAATCTTGGTCCTTTCAATTTATCAGCTCAATGACCCACCCATCAACTGCAAGTTACTCCCACCTCAGTTTTCTTATCTATAAAATGGGGTATTATTCCCATTGCTCAGAGATTTGGTTGTGAGAATTAAATAAGATAATCAATGTATAGTGGTTAACACTGTTCTTGGCACAAAAATAAGTGCTTAGTAAACTTTACACTATTGGCCCTCGATATATATTTGCTGAATTACTGAATTAGGGATTGGTCTCTTAAGGAGTTCAATATTCAGTACCTGTTATATGCCTAAAGGAATAATTCTGTAGTCATCTCTATAAAGTATTGTTTGGAAAGTTGAATTATCTGAAATCTTGTTTCTTCACTTTTACCTTCTTTAAATATACTGTCCAACTATATCCTTTTTCACATGTTCTCCTTGTGTTTGGATATTAATAGTACAGCCAATGCTAAGTAGCAACTATGAAATGAACAGAATTTTAAAAAAGATCATCCGATAGCAGTGCTTTTGCCTGCATTTTCCCTGGGAAGAGAACTCAGTATTGGGAGGCAGCAAGGCTCTTTTGAAACCCCAGAGAAGTAATGGCTCCCGCAGAAATAGATGCAGGTCTCCTAATATAACCTAGTTCTATAATGAAGCTGGGCAAAAAAACACCTTCTTCCAACTTGTTCTCTTTTGAAGAACCAGACGGCCTTATTAAAAATATTCAACAATTATCACCAGTGGTGGGGAAAAAGTCTGGTTCTGTGCCGTGTACATGGAGAAGCAGTCCGTGGTGTTGAAAACGATGATTGCAATGAGAGTTTCTGCCCTCAGGTTAATGGAAGTGGCAAGACGGCCAAAACCTGAATGCGAGACTCAGCATCAGGGCGGGAATAGGTTGGGAGAGGATGCGATCCAGTTCCTCAGGCTAAAATGAGGAGAGGTTAAGGGAGTAGTGTTGCATACTGCCTGCGAAAGGCAGTCAAGTGTGGTGGTGGAGGATGCACAGTTAGAAGCCAGGCTGCCAGAACGGACGAACCCTGCCACCCGTCAGCCGTGGGCACCTGGGTAGTTATTTACTTCTCTGTGTCTTAGTGTCCTCACATGTGAAAAAGCGGGGTCATGGTACTTACTTCACAGGGATGGAGTGAGGATGAAATCACTTAATGTGTGTGAAGCACTTAGAAGTTGGGCAACCCAAGGTGAGTAGTTAGCAAATAGTAGCTGTTGTTAGTGGTGGAAGAAGAGGGAAGAGCCGGACATTATTCCTCTCTAAAGCGAGGAGATGGGTGAGCATTGGTGCATGGAGAATTGCTGTTTGGGAATTACGGGGAAGTAAGGGGCCAAGGTAGAGTGGGGGGTGGGGCCATGGAGGTGGAGGTGTTGCTCTGAACGGGTAGTGAGCTGTGCATACGATGTGCTTTTGAAGACTGGGGGGAGAGGTCCTCCCATTTAAGACTTTCTGCTGTGACAGTCCCTGAATCCCACCTTTGAACAACCTCTTCTTTGGGCCAATCTCCACAGCTGTCAGTTAAGATGAAGACATTTGGTAATGGGGTCTAGGATAACCTCAAGTTACTAACATAGTAACTTTACAAAGCTTGAATTCGTTTATTCGAAGCTCTCAAAAGTTGAGACTTCTGAGGGAAGCATTGGGTGCTGAAAGAATACATGGAAGAAAAATGCCAAAGGCAGCATCTACCTCCAGCCCAATTTTTTTTCCCTGAACTTGTAGAACTGAGAGGGGTGTGGGTAGGGCATGACATGCCTCCTGGGCCCTGGACTTGGCCTTTCTAAATGCTGAATGCTTAATGCGGACAGAGACTGCCTAGGGAGGTTCCCCCGACTCAAGCCTTGGCCACTACCATATAGCTGAGAACAGGATGGTGGCTCCTAAATCCTGGAGATTCCCAGAGGTGGAAGAAACCTAGTGGTTTGGGGGGAATGCATAGTTCTACTTTGACACCTTGCTTGCTACCAGCATGCTATCTGTGAATAAAATCCTATAGCTGCTTTAAGGTGCCCAACATGGTATTTTAATCACCACAAAGGATTAGTAATGGAGATTATTTGAATTTATTCTTATAGTAAAATTTTAAATGCTAAGTCAATGCATATTCTAAATTGGGACTAGAAAGAAAAGGCTCTTAGGGTGAAATTCTGTACGTCAGGTTTGATCAACAATTGGAATAGTACGGAGAGATTTAGAAATATCTGGTAATGTGTTATTAATAAGCCAGCAGAAATGAATCAACCATTTCAACTGAGAAACATTAATTTGCATAAAATACTCAATAAGAAAGAATGCAAAATATACATTTTTCATCATATACAGTAATTGTGCAATCCAGACATTTTGAAGCATACCAACCAGGAAATTTATACATTGTCGACCACCAGATTAAATTTATAAATGAAGAGAAAAATGTTTTTTTGTTAACATTGTTTATTATACCTTGCAAATTACAATATTAACTGTGGTACACACAGAAACAGATAAGAGAAATCAGTTCTAAGTCCTTTAGAAGTGAAACAGTGGTTCCCTTCCACTAATAAAAAGGAAATGAATGCAATGTTAATAAGTAGCTCAGACTCTAGTCAAACTTGCACTCTAAAACACAAGCAAAATAGGAGTTTTGTGTTTAAAATTGGACGCTTTATTAGGAGAATGCATGACTTTGCATTCTGACTAGTGCCTAGCCACAGGAATGGGGGCGGTGTGAACATGCCATGAAGAAGTCAGCGGTGGGGCCTGGGCAGGGACTGCTCACTCCACAACATTCCAGCGGCATCCAGAGGGTTGTGGAGCGCTTCCACAGCCTTGTGAAAGCTAACTGTGCCCATCTCTTCCCAATTCCGCGCTCAGTGATGCCACATGGGTAGCTCGTAACTGGCCATGGCAGGAGGATTTACACCAGGGAAAATGTCACATGCTCCAAATTAGGGCTTCTTGTCTGGGAGAGCTGCTTGTGAACTATTGAAAAATGTATTCTGCATGACCATGTGCAAAGTTTTAGTTTACTTATCCCTAAGATAGAGGAAAATATTTGAACCCCATGTAACTGTGATGTGGTTTGAATGAGATAATTTATGTAATTTTTAAAACAGCATCTAGCACATAATTCTCAATAGATGTTAGTGTTGTTATATCTGGGACTATCAATGCTTAATGCCTTCTAGTAGCAAAATCAATCTGCTCTTTTTTTTTTTTTTGGTAAACGAGGATGAATCATAACAGTTCAATATTTATTGAATATTTGCATGTGCTAAGCAGAGTTATAAGCAGATCCTATATATTTATGCCATTAAATCCCTACTCCAATGCCATGAGAGACATTCATTTTGTCCCCATTCTTCAAAGGATGAAACAGGCTCAGCAAGGAACTTACCCAAAGACATCAACGGTAGTACGTGTGGGATAGGAACCCAGGTAATTTACCTCTGGATCCCAAGTTGTTAAGCCTACACTCCTGTGCTTCCAGGAAAGCTCATAAAACATTAGCAAAAGACAAGAGCTTAGATGAACCTGGTCCAGTGCCTTGTTTTTCACAGATGTTGGAAATGGGACCAAGAGAGAATGACTTGTCCAAGGTCACATACAAGCTTCTGTGTTTCCTGATTCCAGTTCAGCCCTCTTTTTGTTTAAAAAGGAGATAGCAAGACAGCACCTACTTTTGAATAGAAATGGGAAAAGGATACACCCTGGAAGGAAATTTGAAAAACAAGGAAGGCATACCTAAAAAAGAAAACACCTGGTGTTTAGGGATCTGTCTCATATGAGAGTTTGAGAGTTGATTTCCCTTCTCTGGACTAGACAGCGAATCTTTGGGTAAAAATGGGATGGAATTTGCATTGCAGGGAGAGTCAGAAGCTCACGAGCGGTCTTCCTACAAACTTTTAATGCACACTCAGTGCAATACTCAAACCTTATTTAGGTAGGAAATGCGTTGCTTTTCAGCTCTTGAAGGTTTCTAAGTGTCCAGGCCATCGTACCCTGCCGCCCTCACCCCTTCCCAAGCTGGAGCTACTTTGTGTGTGTGTGCGCACACACGCCTACAGACATGCACTTGCATCTACCATTAGTCTCTGAAAGAAGTGTATGGTTCCCATGTTCCCACCATTGGAAGGGTGCCCTGTCAGAGCCAAGAAAGCAGAGGTTGCGACTTGATGACAAAAGTTTGTTCAGAGTCTAACCTGAAGATGAATCTTATTAATCTTCACTAGGCAATTGTCCTGGCCCAGGTAATCTCATTAGCTGTGGCACCAGGGGCGAGTCTGCTCTTCAATCCCCGGAGGGAACAGAATGATTCAGGAGGCTCCCGAGACCTCGGCCTGTGCGTTCTTCCTGGTGCACAAACCTGCAGCTACGTTGGCAGAACAAAATCTCGTGAATTTTTGGCATAACTTGCTCAGGAACATGATGGTAAATTACGAACATTTTCTATAGGTAGGAAAACTTTATATAGAGATTGACCTACGACATGATGCTTTTTAAAGAAGTTTGGAGTTGGTCAGGCTGAGGAGTTGTAGGCAGGAAGGAGATGGTGCAGGAGCATGAGTGAATTGAAGATTGCCTTTGACGAAGGATATTTTAGAGGCAGTGGGTAGGATGGGGTGAATTTTAGAGTTTTGGGTCTGGGAGAGCAGCTAAATCAGCTTCTAGGAGCAGAGCCTGAGCCCAGGATTCCCGTGTATGTGACTTATGGAGGAGGTGCCCTCAGGAGAAGGGGAGTGAGGTGAGCAGAAGGGAAGAAATTAAAGAATGGGGTCTCAGCTGGAGCCTGGCTTCAGCGGGGACCTATCCTCAGCTACACCCCTGAGATGGTTGCCCCTTCGAGCAAGGGGCTGGCCCTCTGTGCCTGAGGTGGTAGATCATTGGCTACTGGCATAAATCCCCAGGTGAAGCCGCTCCAGGTGGCCTAGGGTGATTCTCCTGAGATGGGCAGAGCTGTGTGTTGATTGGCACCGACAGTCACTACGGCTGGGGCTGGGAACATCGATCTGGCAGAAGGAACATGGGCAAGCAGCAAAGTATCTACTGCCCTCAGCTAATAACCTGGGCATGTGGTATTGGGAATTTGTGTCCAATCAAAATTATGTTGGGGAAAAGGCATTTGAAGGCCCCATTGAAAATTCTAAGTAGTGGAACAGACAGGTTTCAGAGCAGGCTGCAGCAACAGTTGGAATCAGCTAGGCCCTGAGAGGATCTGAGAACCCTGGGTGCAGACAGTGAGCGGCCTGAAGTCCTTGTAGGACACCAGATGTGCGAGTTGTCCCCTTCTCTCCTAGTCTTGAAGTGTTGGCTGGAAGATGCTCTTGGAGTTTGCTTGGCTGCTAAAGGGATCATTATTGTTTGGGGATTGGGAAATTCTCTAATGTTTGGGGAAGGGCAAATTGGGGATGGAATGGGAGACCCAGAGGTTCAGTTTTTCCATGGGGCTGTGGTGGTGACCTGAGGTCTGGTGCTGGTGCTGTGAGGACAGAATGGCAGGGGGAGGAAAGAAGATGGCGTCCTGCCTCTGGACTTCAGGGCTTCCTCGTTGTCCTCTGTTCCTGGCCAGCTGAGACTGAGTCCCGGCCACTGAGTAACTGCATGGCCTGGAGGCAAGCTGTTTAACGTTTTGGTGCCTCTCTTTCTCCACCAATAAAATGAGGCTGATGATAGTCTGTTACTGTGAGGACTCTATAAGATAATATATTTAAAGTTCTTTGCGTGAAGTTAGTGCCAATAAATTGTATTATTACGAGATACTATTGTGCATCGTTAATGGATCTTATTACCAGTGAAAGATTGAATCTCTTACCTTCATCCTTTCCATATATCATATACTTTGAATGTGTTCAGGTTGTGGTTGAATATCTAAACTAAGGGAAAATTTAAAAAAAAAAGAATTTGGAGTGTCACAAAAGAGCAGGCATTTAACATTTTCCCGCATATGTTATTACTGTTCAATGTGGTGATTTTCTTTTATTCTGTGTCCTTACATTCATGGAACTGATTTGGGGGTAGTTAGACCCCAGGAGATTAAACAAAGTGGAAGTAAAACTCTGTTACCATGTAAGGGGCTGGCAACATTTGACTTTGAATTAGCCAGGTTAAAATGAGCTTGTATTTTAATACAATAACAATAAGACAGTCTAGGCAGTTGAAGAGTGGGAATTGTTTTGAATTACATACTATTTGGGGAAAAAAAGAGCTGTGCTCTGAATAACAAGGTTTTACTGTACATTGCATATTGTATGAATTCTGCTGTCTCTTAGAAATACTCTTTGTATTTTGAGTTTTTTATGGTTGTCATGCCATTCTGGGAGCTACTCAGAGCTTTGTGTTATTCAGTTGTCAGCCATAATGAAATAATTGGGATGACAATTATTTGCTTGTTTGGTTTCAAAAGTTGTTTGTGTTCCTTCTATTGTCTCCCTCACGGTGCCATGGTGTCATATATCATGCCTGCCTTGATTCCAAGAACAACCACCAAAAAAAAAAGCATTATTATTATTATTATTTCTGGAGAAGTGCCTCCTTAAACACTGAGTTGAATGGAGCTATGTTAAAAGTCCTATAGTGAGCATTAAAAATAATTGCAGCCACCCCTAACTCAAATAGTTGAGACATACCGAGCTGGGAGATAAGGTCACAGTCTCTTGTGGTGCTTAGCAGTCTAATTTTACCCGTTCCAAATCAAAACGGACTGACAACGAGAGATAGCATTTGAGATCGCACTTGGTAGAAAATTCTGGAAGTACGGCAGTGCAGGTTGTGCCTAGCCCAGGTTAGCAATCGGATGGTGTGCTCCCTGGTTGTGAAAACAGTAACTCGAGCTCCCGCCTCTACGCTGACCCTATCCAGAGATTTTTGGGAATTAATTAAGGTTTAGCAGTGAAGGTTTGGATCGGTGCAGAGATGGTTGTCGCCATCACTCCACTTTATAGTCTTGCCAGGAAGGGACTTAGCCAGGGCTCCCTTCAGGCCTGGAATGGCATGCTTTGAAAGTGCTCCAGTGACACGTTGAGGACAGGGGCCAGATGCGACCCAGACCCAGACAGTGTGGCTGCATTGTGTGTTTTTTGAAGTCAAACTTGTCTTCAAACACAAACATTACCACTTACTGGAACTTAACTTCTGAGTCCTCTTAGTTGTTTCAAAAAAAAAAAAAAAAAGGAGGTGTCAGGGAAAAAAATTGTCTTTCCCTGGTAGCATTATTGTGAGAATTGAGTGAGATCACACAAGTAAAGAAGACACTAAGCCTAGAGCGTAATACATGCTTCTCAGATAGTAACCCAGTACTAATGTGGTTGTGTGCTTCTTCCGGGCCCTGCCATTGTGCCCTGGGTGTGTATGCCTTGGCTACCAGCGTTTGTGCGTGCCCAGGGTCAGAGCATGCAGCCCTGGGTTACAGGCTGTGGTAGCGACGCCCCCTTCCTGGGCCACATGGAGCTGACCTCTCCGTTTTGCCCTCACTTGACTCTGAGGGTTGGGGGAGAACAGATGGAAAAGAGCAGTTGGTGGTTAGAAATATCCAGCAGGAGGTGAGGGAAGAGTATGACCCTGCATTCCACATTTGAGTCAATTGTTTTAGTCTGTCATTGTAGAGATGCATGTGCGTATGTAAATGTGGACTATACCATGCACATCCACGTGTGAAGCTCAAATATTGTCTAGAGGAGGACAAAATATCTTGATGAAAATGAATAATTCAGCTAATCACCCAGATGTTTTAGCTATATGGTGCTGCACAGCTGGGTGATCTAGCTGTTTGGTGACTTGCAAATAAAGCATGTAGATAATAGAATCTCCTTTTTTTTCCTCCAGATTTTTGGCATCGCTTAGACATAATCTAAATGATATGGCAACATATGGTAAAATCTCTCACATTCAAAAGCATACAAGCAGCTAGCTAACACTTTCTACTAAAAAAAAATTGCTCATAGGTATTTTGATGAATCTAAAATTTTCACAAAGCACATCGTTTGAAAGAAATATGGCAGCAAAACAAACTGCTGCATTCAAAGCAGGGGTACTGGAAAGTGTCAGGCAAACATTTTTAACCTCATGTTTGTGTGCGGTCTGGTCAAAGTAGATTTTCTTTTATGGAAGTAGTTTTAAAAAGGGCTAAAAGACAAAGATTTAGTATTGCAGGAAGTCCTTCAGGTTTGTCTAAGAAGCTTCAAGAATTCCGTGTTTGGCATCCAGCTATGACTCTCATTAAGTAAGCATTTTTGCTTTCTGATGTGTGCAGTTTGAAGGAACCAGTTTCATGTTATACTTTGAAATTAATTACTGTGGAAAGTTCATGTAATGTGACTGTAAAACAGAAATCAAGTTGGACAGGAAGCAAAGTGGATGAGCAGGAAGCTAAAATAAACACCACGGCAACATGTGAGAGGTGGAAGATTTACAGAGTTTTTAGATCATCAGGATGTTAGTTTCAATTTTTTAGATCCAAATCTTTAAGTGTTTTTCTCTAACTAATGGGATGATTGAAATTATAGAGTAAGAACATAATTTACTGCACTGGAATTTCCATTCCTGGTGCAGACCTCTAAAGAATTATGGAGTCTGAGAACTGGACGGGCTGATAGAGAACAGCTCTCTCGCGTCCCACATGTAAATGGTTCAGTGTCCAGGTACGTAATTTACAAGTGAGGCAGAGCAAAGAGTCAGAGCGTAGGTAGGTGCACATCTGAAGACTCCAGGCACCACTAGGGAAGGAGGAGAGTTTCCTGGCACAGATAATCAACTCCACCCCTGTTGCTGCCATGCAGGAAGTTGACCCCATGTGAGGGGCTGCTCCCACTTTTCTAGAAAATCCAGAAGTCTAGATTTCTATGCGATGTTTCCAAGATGTTTAAGTTTTGGCTTACTCAGTTTTCAGCCTATGGATCTCCAGTTTGGACTTTTGCCGTAGTCTAACCACACATCTTAAAGATATGGAAACCAGGCCCAGAGAAGTTGAGTCCCTTGTCAGAAGTCCTGCAGCTAAGGGATGGCTCTGGGACTCGGACCCAGATCATCCGCCTCTTCTCTTGTGTTATGCTTCGTGGAGAGCATAGGTTCTACTCCTAACAGGCTTCAACAAGAGCTGGTGAGATGAATTCCATGGATTCTTAAAGGTTTAATAATTAAACTCTTGTACTCCCTGACAATTTCCCTAAGATAAATATTTACTCAACAAATATTTGTCTTTGGTCTTTCTTTTTTAATGTCTACATTTTTCTTTGTTCTACTTTGTCTTCGTTCAGCTCCAGTTACTTTTCTTCACTTATATTCAATATTTCTTCCTTTCTCAAACAATGCTTCCACAGTCTCTTCAACATCATCTGTTTCTATGTTTGACTTTTACTCCTTATAACTCAGTCTCCCAAGGTCTGAAAGTATTTTTAATTGATAGTATCTCTACTACATAGTGCTATGCATTCATCAGAGGGAATAAAATATAAGTTTGTAAATCTGAACAGCCAGGAGAATCCATTTCCCATGAAGGATGCCACTACTTAATCCCCACAGGGTATGAAGAGAATGTCCACGTATCATAAGCCTCGAGATCTTGAATTTAATGCCTGCAAGAGAAGAAGCACTTGTCTAAAGATTCAGGCATGTGTAGTCTGGGATTGATTTCTGTGACTCCAAATAATGTTTGAAAAATTCATTTCCAAAAGCATAAGGTGTAGGGAAAGGGAAAGTCCTCTTGTGAGGACACAGGGGTGAGACACAAGAAGGGAGTCCATCTCCACTGGCCTCTTAACTACATCCACACTATATAGCACCAGACTAGGGACAGTGCTACTCACACCTTTGGTTAGGCTTGATGGGAAACTACACTGTGATGCTGTTACTGACCATCTCCTATGTTTGGATGGCACTTCAGCTGTCCGAGAACTTCCACATGTTACTCTCCCCATTTAGCTGTAAGGAAACCGAGGCTCAGAGAGGGGAAGAGATTTGCTCAATCCTTCACAGTCAGGTCGAGGAAGAGCTAGACCAGAAGTTGGTCAACTCCAGCTCTCTTTCTGCTGAGCACCATCTTAGCTTTAGGGTCGCTCTAGCTCGCTCCCATGTTGCATTGATGGGCCCAAACAGATGACCAGCAGGAATAATTTTGTACATTTTCCTACCCTAGGTAATTGCTGCTGTGAAGACAATGGCTATACCTGGAAGTAATTACCAATATTAATAGAAGATCTCTAACTCTCAGACACTATTATTTGTGCACGAGGGCGGTTTGGGTAGAAAAAGAAAAAACTGTTTCCTGGCTGGGATTTTCAGACTAGCAAATTGGCTATCCTGACTTAAATTCATATTGTTATCAATTGGTGGTAGAATTTGTGTTCTGGGCTGTGCATATGCTAAGCAGTGATTTTCTCTACTTGCCTGATTATGGAATAGTGCACACATTTTACCTTGTGACAGAAGGAAACAGCTTGTGTTGCCTCAGGAGGAAATCTCTCATCTAATAATTATGCTCTGAGGCGTTGGCATTGCTAAATGCTGACCCATGGGCAGGCCATGGAAAGGATCGCAGAAAAAGCAGCTTTGTTCAGGGCCTTCTCCTCAACTAGATTTAAAAAACAAATGTCTTCAGAGAGAAGCCCTGAAGGGTGAGAGGCAGCAAACAGCCAGATTATTAAAGCATTCGTCATGAAGTTACAGGCGGGCCCAGGAAGGGTGCCAGTCCTGCTGGTGGGGCTGCCTTGCCAAAAATTTCTTGTAAATTATCGAGTTCCCAAAAGAAATCTCGAGGCATGAAAAAGGAAAGGGCAGAGGTACTCCCTTGCAATTCTAATTCAATAGTTTCTGAACTGTAGCTTCAGAGACCTGTCAAGGGAAACGGTCTGCAACATGAGGGAGGCTGAATTTCGGGGCACGGAAGATGGGATGTTTAGGATGACTGTGGTGATGGTCCCTGGAGGTGTATATTTGCAGACCTGTTTGTTTACGTGAATGACAACACATTTATCACGTCTGCTTTTTCTCTTCTAACAGAATGAATATTTTGAATATTGATAGATTCACTTTTGATGATCATTATAAATGGAATAATGGAATAAGTTAATTCCAATTCAGTTCATAGAGGAATGTACTAAATTTTTGCTTTAACCTCAGTACAGTACGTGGCCATATTGCTCCTTTGGCTTTAGCTTTGACCTTGACCATGGCCTTTAAAGCTGAGTAACCAAATATCCTGCTTCAGTATTATGAAAGGCACCTCTGAACTTGGGACGCTCAATGATTACATGATTGTATTATCATGTATTATCAGCATGCTAAAACCAGTAATAGGAACAAAGCATGTCCATCTGAATAATCACATAAAATACAGGTAAACATCCTACATGTAATGTGCTTTATATTTTGAAATCTCTGTCCATTTAAAATACAAATGTATGTTTATTATTGTTGCAGGAGTAAAGTGTTTTAGTTATTGATGATGAATGTTAATAATCTTATGAACAAAACAGTTTAGAACCTTCAAATGAGTGGGTCTATAGACTGACAGTTAATTTTAATAGATAATGGATTAGCTACGTAGCTTTAAGGATGATTCTATCCTTTTTGAACCAGTAAACATTTATAGACGAATAATAATAAAAAAAAAAGTAACAGTACAGATTGCATTACATCATAATTACCAGCTTTGTAGAATTGATTGTTTGCATTGGAAAAATTAAAATAGAACTTTAAGAATGGTATTCGATTTTTAGTTGTTTAATTCCATTTAAATGTGTATTTTTTAAGTTCTATTTAGGAAATTCTTCACAGAGATATTATTCCTGCCAAATTTTAAAAATCTGACTAGTAACATTTTTAAAGTTAGGCTTATTGAGGTATGATTATATACAGTGAAAGCTGCCCTTTGTAGGTATACAATTTTATGAGTTTTGACAAATATAAATAATCATGTAATCACCATCAAAATAAAAATAGAGGCTACATCTCTATTAGTTTTCTAGGGCTACCTTTACAAAATACTACAGACTAGGTGACTTAAACAACAGGTATTTTCTCTTGGTTCTAGAGGCTGGAAGTCTAAGATCTAGGTGTTGGCAAGTGTGGTTTCTTCTAAGGCCTCCTGTGGATGGTGCTTTCCCACTGTGTCCTCACGTGCTCTCTCCTCTGTATGGGTGAACCTCTGGCATCTCAGGGGTCCAAATTTCCACTTCCTGTAAGGGCACCAGTCATATCTCCTGGCCTTCATTTTAATTTCATCACATCTTTAAAGATTTTATCTTCAAATTACAGTCATATTCTGAAGTTTTGGGGGTGAGGGCTTCAACATAGTTTCAGGGGACAGTTCAACCCATAACAGTTTCCCGAACAGTTCCCTCCTGCCCTTTTGTGGTCAGTCCTCTTCCCTGACCCTAGCTCATGGCAATACTGATATTTTCCATCCCTATCACCTTTTTTTTTTTTTTTTAACCCCAGAATGTTATGTAAATGAAATTTAGAGAGCTCTCCTGAGGGATGCCTGTTTGGAAGTGATGGGTTTATCATTCGCTGATACTGATCCAGGCAAGGAAAGCCCAGCGGCTGATCCTTCTCACAAGGGTGCACATTTCCAGTGCTCCGAGGGCTGGACAAACCTCCTTGGCTGCCCTTTTCCTAGACGCCAGGGCTGTTTTCCTAGAGGTCAGGGCTATACAGGTCTTTCTTCAGATCATTCACAAGGCAACTGGCAAGCTTATAAGTTTGATGATATTAATGGCCACAGCCATTTGCAGACCACTCATAATGTGCCAGGCATCAGGTTAAATGCTTTAGGTAAGTTCTCGTGAATCCCCCCATGACAGCGTAATGAATTCTCCTCCTCATTCAGTTAGGCCTTATTAGAAATGAGGTATGTGTGTTTCTCCAATTTTAGAGATACATACATGGAAGTTTAAAGTGCTTAAGGTATTTGTCAAGTTCTTACATCCTTTTTACGTTCAAACTTATTTTCTGATTCCAACAACCTAATGGGGTGACTTTCCAATGTCTTCACTGTGCATTTAATGGGGCAACAGGAAAATTATCTTTATGGGCTTCCCCCCACCCTTGCCCCCAACACAGGTCAAGCTGCCCTGGGCCCATGATGAGGAAGAGGATGGAGTATGAGATGATACTGATGATAAAAAATGAATCATTTCCCTGCTCTTTCCTAGAACATATTAAAACAAAGGAGATTTTTTAAAAACCATGGTCTCATTTGATCCTGTCAGCACAGCTATTTTTGATCTGTCTTTCCTAAAGGAAGCCCCCTCTGTTACGGGTTCATAGAACCTCAGTCCTGAAGAATTGGAAGATGCCAAAGAAATTCTTTAAAGTCATAATATTTCAGAGAGAAACATCTTAGCCTAATGGCCATGAAATTAATGAAATTCTCTTGCTCTCTTTTTAAACAAATGAAAAAGCTGAGGCCAGGAAAATTGCAGTAACTTGATCAGCCTCACAGAAATGGATTCCTGGCCGCTCGATTCTCAGTTTATTGTTTGCGCTCTGCCTGCCCCTCACCTCAGAAGTAGAGTCAGGTGAAATTCTCACCACTAGAGTTACATTTTTTTTTTTTTTTCCTGGCCTAAGGCAGGATTGACATATGGGATTCATTTTCTATTCCAGCTCTAATATACTTGAAATGGTTACTAAAAGCACAGTATTGAGCAGGGCTTTGAATGTGCATTTGGGCCTAATAGGAAGGAGGATCATAACTGATTCCTGATGTCTGCCATGGATACAGGATGGGGACGGTAGCAGCACCCAGATCTGCCAACCCTGGGTTAAGGCATTGCCACTCCAGGAGTCTTCTTTAAAAAAGGAACGTCTTTTGGAATAATACATCACCATTAACAACTTGTGATAAATACATCTTATCAGCAGTTAGTGACTATTGGAGCTAGGCGAGATTGGCAGAGAAACAGAAGATACATGGGTCTAGCACTTGGGAAATGGCTCATAGAGGACAGACTCAGGTGGAGAGCTGTGGACTTGCTGGGTCGGGGTCTGGGCCAGCAAGAACAGTCAGTGGCAGAATGAGAGCCTGGGGTGTCTGCTAGCTCGCAGAGCTATGGCTAGCACTGACAGGCAGAAATGATTTGGAAATTGGAAGTGGGAAGGAACTAGGATGACCAGCTGTGCCAGTCTGTTTGGGATGCAGGACTTCCAAGTTTTAAAACAAAGATAGTCCTAGGGAAGCTAGGGGGATTGGTCACCCTAGATGGCACGGACACAAATTTTGCATGCATCATAGTTTAAGGTGAGTCCTACCATCATACTATGGGTCAGGGTATTAATAAGTTATTGCTGCAATAATGCTGTAAAGCGAACAAACCAAAAATCTTAATGGCTTATTAGTCACCAATATTTTTCTTTTTCAGCTCTGTAGGTTTGCTATGGTTTGATCAAGGCTGGCCTCAGGAGGACTCTAGTTTGAGAACTGAATACAAGTCTCTTTCATAGGCTTTGTCATTATCCTTGAACCAATGACTTCTGGAGCAATTTTCCTTATAGAAACAGCGAGCACAAGAGGCCAAGGCAAATGGTGCAAATACACTTAAAGCCTTGACTCACGACTAATATTCCATTGGCTTAAGTAAGTCATGAGGTGACATCCAACATCACTGGAGTAGATGAATGTACTCCACTTTCTCAGATGCCATATTCCTGCTGGGGCATGAGGCAAAGTGCACAGAAGGCTATTCCTTCTATAAGGCGCAGATGAAGAGTGGGAACAACACTCCATCTATAAAGTCAGCCAGTAACTTAAGTGCATGGTGCCAACAAAATATATCTGTATTTCTCCATTGGCTGGCATGATAGGGGCCCCCAAACTGCTTGATAAATGAATGAACACCTAGAGAATCGTCTCTAATAAAGTGGCACGTGTTCCCACTAAAAAAAGTCATTTGGCTCCTCTGTCATTAGATGGTAGGAGCTCTTGAGTGCTGCTGAAGATCAGATGCCCTAATGACTGTTTAGGAATCTCTCCTTCCTTTGACCTCCTGTTACCCCTTGCTGTCTGTAAGGTGTTTTTTTTTTTTTTTTTTTTTCCTCCTACTTCTGTGTCTCTCATCCTCCAGCTAGACGGCCGGCTCCTCTCGGCCCAGAGAAGTGTGAGAGCTGTCCTTGGCCCTTCCCACACTAGGAAGACAGGTGCCTTGCATATTCCAGGGATGTGTTATTTGCCCTTGTTCACTCTGGTCCCTCTCCAGCTATTCCTTCACACCTCACCCATGGGTCGGCACATGGCTAGCTGGTGTTCCAAATGTGTTTGACTTGAAAACGAGGCATGTGACTTTGAAACTTTTTTTAGGTTTCAGAATTAAATGCAAACTTGCCCTTCCCCCACCTCTGTCTCCATGGTCACCGTGTGTGTGTGTGTGTGTGTGTGTAATAGATTTGTGAAATCATTCTGAATGTTTTTTATGATCCTAGCTTTACATTTCTAGTTTCAGATTCTACTAATTTTTTATTTATTTTTTACTAAGCAATGAAAAGAACGGCTAGATGGGGGAAACAGTAGGAAAAGTCAGCCAAATATTAGATGAGCTTGCATGGAAGTTGAACCTTCTCTGGCACATAAAGGAATTCAGAAGCCTCTATTTCTCTTAGCAAGAACTCAGGTGTTCTTTAATACTTAGGGTCCGAGGCATGCAGGAAAGTATGAAGGCTCAGAGCACTTCAGGTCAAACTTGACTTTCAGCTCTGAAGACTTCCAAAAAACAAAGTCTGAGCTTGTTGCCTAGCAGAAGCCAGTTTCCTTTCAAGCTAGACAATTGATTCAGAGGCTCAAAATAAAGCCACTGGACCAAACCAGCTGCGCTCTCTGGATGGGCACGGTGTACCACCATTTACTCTGTTTCATATAAGGTGGAAGGAACACAGCTGAACACAGATGTCTCTCCCTACTGAAAATAAACCTGTTCCTGAAGAGTTGGCTGCATAATAAATCTTATGTAAAATTGTACTCTCTCTCTGACTCCAGTAAAACAGTGGAAAATACTTTCCAATAAAAAAAAAGTGGCCTCTAAATGCCATAATACCATGTGACAGAATGAGAGGCCGAGAGGAAATAGGAGGTTCATGTCACTTAAAGAGAATTACAAATTACAGATGCTGTAACTGGATGCTGGCTGGTAGATGTCCTTTTGTGACCTATTGCTAATGGATGAATGGGCAAGATATGAAAACCCTGAGGATGAAATGGGTGTGGGATCACTTCAGGGATTTTCTCTCCCTGTACGTGGGTTTTAGAGTTGTGATTTTTCCCTCCCTATGCCTTCTTCCTCTCCCCTTTATCTCCCATTGTTACAGCTAGGTACACTGAAAGAAAATCTGAATGCTTTTCAGCACTTCTGACCTTTTCCTGTCTTCAACCCTGAGGGATATAATACAGTCCTATAATCGGTAACTCACTAGGACTGATTTTCACTGGGTGAATGTCTCCTGGGGGAGCGGGGGAAGGTTGTGTGTAGTTGGAAGAGTTAACTTTCCTTCCCCTGGCCCAACTGATCAGTATTTGTGACATGCATTATGTCATTTCCTCTGTTTCTACTGTCTGTGTTTTGATGAACGTGGTCAATCACTTTTTATGCCTCAGTTTCCCCAAGTGTAAAGTAGACATAAAGATATTTGCTCTCCCAGAAAGTTTCAAGCAGGGCACTTCTGTCTTCTATGCAGCAATTGGAAATGTGGGGGGTGTTATCTGGGTTGTGACAAAGACTGTGGTAGGAGGGGACCAGGGATACTCAATGTCTTGCAATGCACAGGACAGTCCCACACAATAATTTGTCCCACCCCAAATGAGAAACACTGCAAACAGATATGAGTGTTCTGTGGAGTCTAAAATGGCAAACAAGGGGTGCCTGGGTGGCTCAGTCATTAAGCGTCTGCCTTCGGCTTAGGTCATGATTCCAGGGTCCTGGGATTGAGCCCCGCATCGGACTCCCCGCTCCAAGGGAAGCCTGCTTCTCCCTCTCCCACTCCCTCTGCTTGTGTTCCCTCTCTCACGGTCTCTCTCTCCCTGTCAAATAAATAAGATCTTAAAAAAATAAAATAGCAAACAAATGCAAAGGAATCCATAGCTAATGTCATTGCCATTTTTTAAAATTTCTTTCCTTTTTTTTTACTTTCACCTTATTTATATTTTTTAATTTAAATTCACTTAATTAACATATAGTGTATTATTAGTTTCAGAGGTAGAGGTCAATGATTCATCAGTCTTATATAATACCCAGTGCTCATTACATCACATACCCTCCTTAATATCATTCACCCAGTTACCCCCTCCACTCCAACAACCCTCAGTTTGTGTCCTATGATTAAAAGTCTCTTATGGTTTGTCTCCCTCTCTGATTTCATCTTGTTTCATTTTTCCCTCCCTTCCCCTATGATCCTCTGTTTTGTTTCGTAAATTCCACATATGAGTGAGATCACATGATAATTGTCTTTTTCTGATTGACTTATTTTGCTTAGCATAATACCCTCTAGTTCCATCCATGTTGTTGCAAATGGTAAGATTTCTCTTTTTTGATGGCTGAGTAATATTCCATTGTGTGTGTGTGTGTGTGTGTGTGTACGCCACTTCTTCTTTACTCATCTGTTGATGGAAATCTGGGCTCTTTCCATAGTTTGTTGCTGCTATAAACACTGGGGTGCACATGCCCCTTCAGATCACTACATTTGTATCTTTGGGGTAAATACCCAGTAGTGCAATTGCTGGGTCGTGTGGTAGCTCTATTTTCAACTTTTTGAGGAACCTCCATACTGTTTTCCAGAGTGGCTGCACCAGCTTGCATTCCCACCAAGAGTGTAAGAGGGTTCCCCTTTCTCTGCATCCCCGCCAACATCTGTCATTTCCTGACTTGTTAATTTTAGCCATTCTGACTGGTGTGAGGTGGTATCTCATTGAGGTTTTGATTTGGATTTCCCTGATGCCGAGCGATGTTGAGCACTTTTTCATGTGTCTGTTGGCCATTTGGATGTCTTCTTTGGAAAAATGTCTGTTCATGTCTTCTGCCCATTTCTTGATTATTTGTTCTTTGGGTGTTGAGTTTGATAAGTTCTTTACAGATTTTTGATACTAGCCCTTTATCTGATATGTCATTTGCAAGTATCTTCTCCCATTCTGTCGGTTGTCTTTTGGTTTTGTCGACTGTTTCCTTTGCTGTGCAAAAGCTTTTTATCTTGATGAAATCCCAATAGTTCACTTTTGCCTTTGTTTCCCTTGCCTTTGGCGATGTGTCTAGCAAGAAGTTCCTGTGATTGAGGTCCCAGAGGTTGCTGCCTGTGTTCTCCTCTAGGATTTTGATGGATTCCTGTCTAACGTGTAGGTCTTTCCTCCATTTTGAGTTTATCTTTGTGTGTGGTGTAAGAAAATGATCCAGTTTCATTCTGCATCTGGCTGTCCAATTTTCCCAACACCATTTGTTGAAGAGACTGTCTTTTTTTCCATTGGCTATTTCCTGCTTTGTTGAAGATTAGTTGACCATAGAGTTGAGGGTCCAATTCTGGGCTCTCTATTCTGTTCCATTGATCTATGTGTCTGTTTTTGTGCCAGTACCATACTGTCTTGATGATTACAGCTTTGTAATAGAGCTTAAAGTCTGGAATTGTGATGCCACTAACTTTGATTTTCTTTTCAACATTCCTTTGGCTTATTCGGGGTATTTTCTGGGTCCATACAAATTTAGGATTATTTGTTCCAGCTCTGTGAAAAAAGTTGATGGTATTTTGATAGGGATTGAATGTGTAGATTGCTCTAGGTAGCACTGACATCTTCACAATATTTGTTCTTCCAATCTGTGAGCATGGGACGTTTTTCCATTTCTTTGTGTCTTCCTCAATTTTTTTTCATGATTGTTCTGTAGTTTTCTAGGTATAGGTCCTTTGCCTTTTCGGTTGGGTTTATTCCTAGGTATCTTATGGTTCTGGGTGCAATTGTAAATGGGATTGACCCCTTAATTTCTCTTTCTTCTGTCTCGTTGTTGGTGTATAGAAATGCAACTGATTTTTGTGCATTGATTTTATATTCTGCCACTTTGCTGAATTCCTGTATGAGTACTAGCAAGTTTGGGGTAGAGTCTTTTGGGTTTTCCACAGAGTATCATGTCATCTGTGAAGAGTGAGAATTTGACTTCTTCTTTGCCAATTTGGATGCCTTTTATTTCTTTCTATTGTCTGATTGCTGAGGCTAAGACTTCTAGTACTATGCTGAACAATAGTGGTGATAGTGGACATCCCTGTCATGTTCCTGACCTTAAAGGAAAATCTCTTAGTTTTTCCCCATTGAGAATGATATTCGCTGTGGGCTTTTCATAGATGGCTTTTATGATATTGAGGTATGTTCCCTCTAGCCCTACACTGTGAAGAGTTGTAATCAAGAACGATGCTGTACTTTGTCAAATGCTTTTTCGGCATCTATGAGAGGATCATATGGTTTTTTCCTTTCTTTTATTAATGTCTTATATCACATTGATTTGCGGATGTTGAACTACCCTTGCAGCCCAGGAATAAATCCCACTTGGTTGTGGTGAATAATTCTTTTAATGTATTGCTGGATCCTATTGGCTAGTATCTTGGTGAGAATTTTGGATCCATGTTCATCAAGGATATTGGTCTGTAATTCTCCTTTTAGGTGGGGGGGTCTGTGTCTGGTTTGGGGTGTCATTGCCATTCTTCCCAAGAGTACTGCGCTGATTCTTTGAAGGGTTGCTGCCTTGTGATACCACTTGCTTTGGCTCTGTTCCTGTTTGTAAGAGGGGAACTCTTACTTGCTCCTTGGTATAAGACAGGTGAGTTCATCATCTATTCATCTAAGCCCATTTAAGAAAATAACACCACTAATCACCATGGTAATATCTACTCTTAAATGAGCACTTACTATTCTAAAGTTGCAAAACCAAGAAGCTTTCATGTTTTATCCCACTTATTCTTCATGACGACCTTTGCAGAAGGACCTGGGGATATCTAGCCCAGAGACAGGGAAACTGGTTACCAAACCTTGCACACTTCATTTTGAGCTTGCAAGTGGTGGTGAGGGTGGTGCGTTGCTTGGGTAACAAAGCATCCTCTCTGCTGTCTTTGCTTCCTCCAGCTTTTCCTCTACTCAATCTTAAAGAAACAAGAAAACTAAGGTGTGAACTCTTTAACAAAGGGATTCAGGGCCAGCGGTTGAGTTTGTAGGCATACAGTGTAGTTCCCCTCTCCAGCGATCATCAGCCAGGTGAGGCCTGCACTGTGATTGGTGCTCACTGGAGCAGGGCAGTGTGGCAGGCCCGGGCATCCTCAGTGCTATCGCTGTCTGAAGCTTACAGGGTGCCCAAGCCCTTCAACCCCCATGATGTTCCATGGTGATGCTTTGGGACACATGGAGCCTGGCCCTCCTTTGAAGACGGCTTTTAGCTTGGCCCTGTTTTGGCAGAGAGGGTCAAAATGGCCCCTAGAATATCTTCACTTGTTGTGGATGACATGCGTCTGTATGCTTTCTCCTCTTGAGTGTTTTTGCTCTACTAATCTGCGAACAGGGAGGTGCCTATAAGATGAGAGTTATTTAACATTATAAATGTCTCTCTAAAAAAAGGAATAGCTTTTATAAAGATCAACTTTAATTATAAGAATATATGATGTCATTATAGTATGGGTTTGTTGAAAGCCTAATAACTAGATTATCACTGTGGGCTGTCATTAAGTAGAATATCACTCTAGATTATAGGAGCAGCTTCCCTTGAGTCACAGAGAGCATTTTCTGGGTTTGCTTTCCCAGAGAGGCAGGCCACCCTCTTGTCTGAAGTCATTTTTTTCTCATGGAGCTACCTACAAGGATGTGCCATGTCTGCATTTGCCATTTTTATTCCAATGAATAAGAAAAGCTCCTTTTAATCTGTTTAATTCATTTTCACAGATCAGTGCATTTGCAAAAGTGGAGAGCAGAGACAAGAGGTGAAATGGAGAGTCCTGACAAAAGCGATTGGCAAAGGGACAATTTACAATAAATGAGAATCTTGGAATTCTATTGCCAAATTATGCAAACCTTTCCAGAAAAAGCGAGTAACAGCAGATCAGATAACTGGCTCACAATGAACACTGACAAAGAACAGCATCACTCTCCATCTTGCCCCTTCTATTCGCTTCCCCCGTGGGTGTCCATGGTGGAGAAGCCTCCGGGACCTTTTGATGAGGGGATGAGTGCCGCTAGAAAGGAGGGGAGGGCAGGGTCCGGGTATAAGGGAAGGAGGGCCCTGCCTTGCTCAGACCCCTTGAGGACTTCATTCCTGTTGCCCGGCTGCTTAAGCTCTGCTGGATGTGTCAAAGCCAGGAGGTGCTACAGAAATACCTTAACTGGACCCAAGTGAAGGAAAGCTAGCAGTTCATTCACTGCTAGGACTTTAGATGATGCACGAGGGCCTAAGGGCTAGCCCACACAAGCAAAGACTCTTTCTTGGTCAAAGGAAGAAAATCTCAATAGTAAATCTCTGTCATTTTGCACCTGGGGCTTCAACCAGGGATGAACCCGCCGAATGCGGAGGGACTCAAAGATGTCCCCATAAGCACATAAATGTGTATTTTGGGGGGACGGTATATACCCGTGATGTGTAGGTTTGTGGCCAGTCCGGTGTTCCAGCTCAGGCTGGGTCTCTACCTCTGTGTGCTCTCAGGCCCCAGCTTGGCTCCAGCCTGCCTCCTTGCATTTCTGGCGCAGCCCTCTTGTTTCCGAGTCCAGAACTCGCTGTGGTCCTTGCATAGCAGAGTGCCAGATGGATAGGGAAGGAGGTAACACTGAGCCATCTCGTTTGTCTTCACAACATCCATTTGAGGTAGGGAAGGACAGGAAATAAAAATGACAGCAGAGAAAGACACAGGGAAGCACTGAAAAATCAAGGGTCAAGGTCAGGAGATGGTGGTGACTGGGGACAAAAACCCGAGGCTTCTAACAGCCACTCTTTGACTCTTGGACTAGATGAAGCTGCTAGACTACAACAGGGAAGCAGAAAAGCTATGTTAATAGTTTTTTTTTTTCCCCTGCATTCCCCCCCTCCCCACCTTTTTTTAAATAATCAGTACACTACATCCCAGCTAAAATTGAAAGGCAGATAGAACCCATTTCTCTCTCTGTTGCATTTGTCAAGCCAGATTTTCTTTTTTATGTATCCTGTTTGGTCAAAAGCATCTGGAAAAGCAGCCAAGCCAGTTCCCACTGTTCCCCTTTGGTTCTGACAAAATAGAATTGCAAACTGAGATTGTGCATGCTGCCTCCATAGAGTGCGACTGCTCTCCTTCCAGAGCCGCCTTACAGCAATGAACCAGCCCTGTCTCCTCAAGATCAGTGCTCATCTGGTACCAGGCTTTGCCAGGGAAGGGTCTCAATACAGAGATCAAGCAACTTGGCTCAGCAACCCAGGCTCCATCCTCAAGTGCTCAACGCATGTGTTCTGTAAAGGGTACTAGGGAGGGAGCATTTTCTTGCAGAAATATTGCTGGCAAAAAAGGGCCAGTACCAAGGTTTTAGGATCCTTCTATAGTTGTCTATTAAAATGCTCTTGGACCTTTTCCTGCCAGTTGTTATTCATTCTCTCTCCCTAGAAGCCTCTTACATGGAACCTTTGGACGGCAGAAATTGCAGTGTAAAGCAGCCCATGGGCTGGGATCTCTGAGACCAGGGTTCTTTTTGATGGATCTAGTAACTTCTTTCATTGATAGGTCATTTGCCCAGCAGTATGAGAGATGCATCCAGATTTTGTTCTGGGAAATATCAGGCTTAATTAAAGACATTGGTTCTAGTTTCAAGGAAGTTCCAATCTAATTTAAGGAGAAAAGACCTGCATCATTGTTCTTTAGTCACTTAAATGAGTATTTGCAAAATGATGCTTTTGGGTGGCCTGTGGAAGGGTTGCTTTTGCCTACCAGGGTAATCCAATTTCTTTTTAAACCCTACTGAATCACCTTGTTTTTGTGGTACAGCCATTGCTAATGGCTTTCAGAGCTACAGGTACTTGGAGTTCAGTTCTCTCTTCTTGTAGATAAGGACATTTGGATCCAGACATATCACTGCATTTGCAGGCATATAAGGCCCATCCTCTCCCAGATTTATCAGACTCACCTGAATCTAATGAATCATGGTAACTCAGGGAAAGGGAAATACTGCATTAGCTTTATAGTAGTTGTGTCATCAAAAGAGCAAATACGTTATTTTGTTCTTATGTATATAGCATAATGTATTCCCAGTAGAAAATTAGAAATTGTGGATGTATGGTAATAATCTCACAAAGATAAATTTTGAAGAAATACCAATGTCATGTTCATGTATGCTGTATGTATAACTTCTCGCTTTCAATAAATACGGGATGGAAATACATAAAATGTCCCCCATCCCAAAATTCTTCAGTGAAATTACTCATCTCACACATGTATCAAGGACACCAGCAAATATGTTTATTAATCTTTTAAAAAATCTCACATGACCAAACAGTCCTTTGCAAACACTCCTAGCCCCTTCAGAAAGAATCACTTGTAAACAATCTCCCAAAACCAATAAAGGGATTTCAAAGTGTTTTTCCTCCATCACCAAAGAAAGTCAGGAGAGAGGAGGGGGAGGGGGAGGAGGGGGGGAGGGGATGAGCGTGTCAGAGATAAGAGCTAGAGTGGCCAGAATCCCACGCCCAGTGGCTAGTTAGTGACTCCTGTGGAGGGCAGTTGAGAGAGAGGCTCAGATGGTGCTTTAAAAAAAAAAATGCAAATCTGCTCTCAGCAGAACAGCCTCCATTTTAACCTGGGCCAAGTGGGTGGAACTGCCCCTCCTCCCTAGCCCCCACAGTCCTCTGGCTGCCCTTGACTTTCATTTTATTCTGATTTTATCAGCACAGAACAAAGCTAGGGGGCTGGGAGGCACAGTGGGGATGGGTTGCCGGCCACACTCCAGGCTGGATCTGAATAGGAAGTAGGTTATTAGTCCCTAAAATTGCTCTCTGGGTTTTCCTTGTCATGTAGTTTCTTTCTTTCTTTCTTTCTTTTCTTTTCTTTCTTGTACTTATGTACTTTTTAAAAAAATAACTTGGTTTTGAATTGGCCAGCAGACCTGTCTGTTTGCTCAGCTTGATCTAAATTGGCTTTTGGTTCAAACTTCAGGTGGTTTTTCAGTTTGACTGTGCTCCTCACTCTCCAGGAAGACAAGTTAGCCCCTATTTAGCATTTTTTTGCTGACAGTGAACAAGCAGGTTTGCTGTTTGAATCTACATCTGAATATACTATTTGGCCAAAAAAAAAAAAAAATTCTTTTTTAGATCTGTTGAATTTTGGTTGCTTTATTTTGGCCCAAATGCTCCTCTGTCATATTGTTTTACATTTGTCTGGAATTTACTCTTCTGTGGATCTTTCAGCAAATTCTCTCTGCAGTTCCAGGTTTTATGAACAAATGGGAGACAGTTTGAGTTCTGACTAGAGTGTTCCTCCATCAAAATACAGTGACAGGAAGCCCCCATAGAGTGTCCACAGAGAGATACTGCCTCCATGGAAGATTGCATTTTGAAAACAAAATGATCCTTTAATCTCTTAAATCAATCAAACCTCCACACTTAGTAGTGTGTCAATGATGAACATATGCATGCTCCTAATAAAGTAGTGATTAATGATTACCATGCAGGTGCAACAGTGTATATTAAGATTGGCAGTTTAGAACTATCCATAGAATCTTAAGGATAAAAACTAGTAGATTGTTTCCCCCATAAGTCAATTTCAAGCAACATTTTTCTTCAAACTTAATCTTGGAATTCTTTATTTGATTTAATGTTGATCAACAAATTTGGGAGAGCAGGCAGTTTCATAAAAACTCTCCTTTACAGAATTGCCAGGGTTGTGGTGACGTATTGATCTAGCCTAAAAGTTGTAAGACCAGGTGGCAGGAGTAGATGGACAAAGAGGGACAGTATAAGGAATTACTATGTTAAAGAAAAGCCAGAGCTTGACAGTAAAATGGTCAAAACAAGTTTTATTCAGAAACTATTGCTACAGTGGAAAAGAGACTTCACTATAGAACTGGGCTCAATCTCACATACAGCATGGACAAGTGGAGATTTATAGCCAAGGAGCAGGGTGGCAGGGTCACTGGATGGAAAATTACTGAGAGAAGCACGTGGGGGAGGGAGGCTGGGACGGTATTGGTTAAACAGATCTCATGGGGTTCTTGTGAAGGCAGGCCTGGGTGACCAGACACCACCTGGGGAATGGTGGGGGATGAGCAATGTGATCAGACAGGGAGGGTGATCAGATAATTGCGGATGGGAGATTCTCTCTAAACCAACTTAGCAGTTTTCTTGCTAAAACTGGGTGATACAGGCCCAATTGAGGATGGACGCCAAGGTTGATCGCTTAGAGGAGCCTGGTTAAAAGTCTAGTCAGTCAAGGACGGAGTCTTTGTCACTCCAAAGATGTATGATTATTGCTTTAATTGGACTAGGCTAAGTACATTTTGGTAAAAAAATTTTTTTTTTTCTTTCTCCCTGACCTTTGTAGGTGGTGAGAGAGATGAGAGTTTGTTAGACGGTCACTCCTAGAACCTGGCTGTTTTGGGCTTCAGCACCTACAACTACACTTTCTGGAATGATCTGCCCCCTTTGGTTACCATGGCAGGGAGGAGACCAGAGAGCTGTACAAAGGCTTTTCACTGCCTCAGCCCAGAAGCGCACATGCCACTTCCTCTTGCAGCCCAGGGACCACTGGGGGGTGGGGGGGGGTGGGTTGAGGAATGTGTGTATAGCGGGGTGCTTAGTGAGAATCCCTGTGTTCCACACTTCTCCACACTTACATGTGTTTGCGGTAAATGCCTTCTATTTCTTTTAGGAGCAAGGGTAAGAGAAAATGCTGCACACATAGAATACTCTTAAATAGAAGGAAATTCTCAAATTGTCCAGGATGTTTCTTACAGTTTTTGAGTCCACACAATTAATAAAACCTATTTATGCTTATGTGTAGGTTTATAATTTAAAGCCTATTTAAAGCATCAAGCAAAAATATTTACATGGAGTTTCCTTACTGCAGGTGCAAAAATTCTCAAATAATGGATATTGAAATATGTTTCCAGGAGTTCAGTGTCCTTTGGACTTCAGAAAACATTTTGGAAGGTGATGACCTTGGAGTATTTTTTTTCGACTTATCCCCTCCTAAATTTGTTACCCCTGTAGGAAATGAGCGAAGAAGGCCATTTGTGAGGCTCTTTTGCTAACAGTCATTGGACATACATAAAAGAAACTGGTTGCTTTTTAGCAGTTTTTTAGCAAACAGTAGGGAAATTTACTAGTTATTTCAGAGAAATTAGTGAATAAAGTGGCGTGCAGTGTGGACTATGCTAACTCTGGCAATATTGGACATTTAAAAGGTCACAAAAGCCTCTATTATGGCAAAAGGAAAATTGCAATTATGTAAATAAGGGGTTTCACTATATTACTTGTGTTAATCTCTTATCCCCAAAGGAGTAAATGGTATTAGTGTATGGTGTACAACACAGAGCCATTAAGTCCATAAAAGCAGTATTTAGTGGAAGAAATAGAAAAGTCTAATTTAATTTAAAACTGATGCATCATGGGGAGCGTCTGACTTCCCAGTATCAGTGCTCCCGAGCCATGACTGTGGAGCAGATAAGGGTCCCCCACTGCAGATGAAGCTGTGAGGCAGACCCATGGTGAGCCCTGCAGGACCCACAGGGCAGGGGTCCATATTATGGTGTGAGTGAAGCCAGCCCATTTTCTTTTTAACCAAAACACACGATGAAGAACAGAAAATTTTGATATCCAAATGTCAAGTCGGTTAGAATTGACTAGTTTGTTGAACAGCTGAATCAAATTTTACAAACTCGGGCTCATTTGGGGTCCTAGATTCCTTCTCCGCATGCTGATTTTCAAGCTGGTGCCCATTATGCTGCTCATATTAAAATGCTATGAAAGCAAAGCATTTTGTGTTGAGTAGTTGAGCAAACTCTATTATACAGTAATTATACGATCAGTATAGAATCTAATTTATATGGAGGAGGGGGTTTTAACCAAATGAAAGAGGAAAACTCACGAACAGTATTTTTTCATTATCACTATGGGATGGTAAAATTGCAGAACTATGCTAACTTGGGAGGCTACTTTTCAGCCTATTTCTACTAAATAAAATTAACTCCTATTCTGCTGGATTTTAACAAAATGTAGCCAGTATAACAATGGATGTAGGTCCCAAAGGATTGCCTCTGGTTGCTGCTTATTGAGCATGCAAAAATGTCTCTGTCAACGACCAATCGTAGGCACACATGCTCCATTATCCATGCTATTTTAAGCATCATTGAGACACAAGGCCTCAGGGTTACACATGAGTAGGACCATCTTAGATTTAATTCTTGCTGACAATAGGGACGCTGGAAGATGAGAGAGGGGGAGAAAAAGACCTAGTTAGCTGTGTAGCTGTGGTATCAACCACGATACTCAAGTTACTTATGAACTAATAAGATTGGTTGTACCGTTTATACCATTTAATTAAATAGTTATTAAATGCCTACCATGTGTAGGGCATTCTGTTAAAGGACTGTGGATGAGTAAGCGTTGGGTCTGTACTTGGGGAATAATATAATCTGTATATCAGTCGCATTTGTTTATTGGTTGCTATATGCATATGGAGAATTAAATTAATCACAAAGACAGGGATTATCCAGTGTATGGGTTATCCAGGCTCTTTATTGTTCCTTTTCCTCTGACGACTTGACAGCTCACTTCCACCTCCTCAGGTAGAAAAATGGAAAAAATAAATGGAGACAAAATATAAAAGCTAATTTGCTGCTTGTTAGCCAACCTGGAACACTGGATAGTTTGGAGCAAGAAAATATGCCAGTTAGGAATTAAAGACTAGCAGGTTCTCGTTTGTCTGATGCTCTTGACAGATAAATAATATATGTATCCATTTGCTATCCACACAGTATATGTGCAAAAACATTCATATATACAAATATATGAATGTTATGAATATTTATGTAGTATACATCCTACACACACTTAGGGGTGTGTGCGCAAAATGTCTGTGTTCTGTTGCAGCCAACACAAGAAAAGGAGCAAATCCGGTAATCAGATTTCAGTCTGCATTTCCATGGGAAATGGTTATTACTTGTTTGAGGCTCTACACTTGGATGCAGGGTCAGCACCATGAATCTGTAATCCTTCTGAGAAGCGTGTGGCTTGCGTAGTAGAACATACTTGTGGAAAGCAGATTTTCATTGATCTGATAAGTATTAATACATTAATATATATAGGAAACCTTAACAAACAGAGAAAAATCTCCATGATAAAATAAAAACCGATACTGGGGGAACTCACTGACTACATTGTCCTTTTCTGCCAAGAAATATGCCATTTTACTGGTGTCGTTTACTCTGGGTTCTGCTTTTCTTTTTCAAACTTGAGAAGGGAAACTCTGCTTCCAGCAGGAGTCTGGCTTCCCAGTTGGCCAGAAGCTCAGGGCAGAAGGTGCCACCTCTGAAGAAGGACCAGGGAAAGAAGGGATGGCTACTGTTTCTTGCCCTTCCTTCACACTCTAGAGAAAGAGCTTCCTCCCTAGACTCAGGAAAGTTATGGGGAAGATTCTCATTGATTTGGATCATGTATCCATCCATTCCTCAAATAAACCTTAGGTCCAGCCTTTTGGGGTCGGAGCAGCCCCATGTAAACCACATGGAATGGATCCCTCACAGAAAAAAGCGGTTGTATAGCCAGAATAAAGGAGACAGGATGATGAGCTGGCCAGAAAAGTTTCATTTACAAAAGTACTTCGAAAAATCATGTAACAATATATCATCCTTTCATATATTGATATATGCATTGATTTCTTTGTCTTCTATAGATCTGAAATATTGCTTAAAAAATGCAGCAATTATGTTAACTATAACAATGTGTAAGCAGTGGGCACTACTTTACTAGTTTTCAATGCATACAGAGTCAGAGCGCTTACTTTTTCACTTAGTAGCTCAAATGCACGTCTGCCTTTATGAATAGAGATTCCAAGCCATCTCTCCTGGACTTCTTGTCAACCCTGATTTGTCCAGAATGTTCCAACATTAACTTTGACCAAAGAGTGTCCATACCTGATGTCCATAGAGATTTTCTTTGCCATTGCTTTCATTACCATATGGTGTCACTGGTGAAAGCTGGTCCTGCACTGTCCCAGTGATGTCTGTCCCTTCCCTGTGCTGGATATATTGTGTGACCCCTCCCAGAGCCTCAGTGGACATGTCTTGGGCTCCAGGATTCCAGCTCACACACACAGATGCTCTTTACCAGCACTCAGGCCAGGAGGGAATGATTTCCAACTTCAGTTTAACCCTGTGCAGGAGCTGGCCATTTCCCACGGGTTTTGGGGCACACAGGGTAGATGGCATGACCAGAAGATCCTGTTCCTATGAGTTCTTTCCCGGGAATGTTGGGGGTGTTGTCTTGACAGTAGACGTGGCCATGGCACTTGTCCTTGCCCAGTGCTGTCTGTGCTTTTGAGTCTTGGTTAGAACCTGAGTAATTTTCTCTCAGAAGTTATCTGGGTTCCTTAAGCAAATTGGTTTATTTTTTCATATGCTAAAGGGAGGGACTGCTTTTCCTTCCCAAGCTTTGGGAGGGGAAGTTTTCCCTCAAAGCAAGGGGGTACTTTTCAACTTTAATTTTTACAAAACAGCCAGGCTACTCTTCCAAGAACAACATCAACATCTTCCCCCAAGGAGACTTTCTCTTTCCAGATGGTAAAAGGCTGGCGTAATTATTTTAAAACTCTCCCTCCCTGGGCATCCTGTTAGCACAAATGTAAACCTGGATTTCTGCCTCAAGCGTGCCCCTCCTGATGCATTCCCCATGTTTATGAATGAATGGCATCTCTTTCTACTCAGATGACCAAAGCAGAAACCAGGGAGTCCGGTCTGGCTCCTTTTTACTTCCCTATTACTACATTCAAGCAATTAGCAAGGATTGTCATTTCTACTCCCTAAATAACAATTCTGTCTCCTTCCTTCCCTCCCCATTCCCACTACCTTAATTTATCCTTTGGATTTCTATGACAGATCCTTCTGATCTAGTGTCCACACTGCAGCCTCGGCATTGACTAGAATTCAGGTGTGACCTTGTGACTTCCCTATGTCTCACGTATGGGTGGCTTCCCATTGTTAGGCAGAATTCCAGAAAGAGTTCAGCATCTTTCTCACTTCTGCAGCCTTGTCTCTCAGTAGTTCTTTCTCCACAATCTTTGTCCCATCCATACCAGAGACCTCAGACTTACCTGAGGCTCTAGGTTCTGATTTATGGACCCATCACATGGGTATTTTTTTCTCTCTAGAAACTTCCCCTTTCTCCATGTTGTGTGTGGTGTCAGATTGCTGACATGGCCCCAGCTGGATTGGATGCCCCTGCCATGGATCCTGGATGTTCTCCACCATGTCCCCCTACGTGTCACCATTCTTTACATCATCTTTCCTGTCGACAAGACCATGAACTTCATGAAGGTACCCACCATGTCTGCTCACGCACTGTCATGCTCCCAGAGGTGCATGGTGGGCACCGAATACATATTTATTTAAATAGTAAATACTTTAATAGATCTTCGAAGGTGGCATGGTCTAGGGGGGAAAGTTTTCAATGGGAGCCAGGGGGTGTGAATTTTGCCATATGTTCTCACTCCCTGGATGATTTTCACGTGAGATGCTACCTTACTCTTCCACCTGGATGAGGGATCACAGCCTGTTGGGAGAGAATCGGGTCCTCCGTGGGGGCTCCTGGCAGAGAGCTGGGCTTCTGCGGGAGCACTCAGCAGCGCTTCTTGAAAAAAACTCCCATTTTCTACCTGTGACTCCTACTCCTGAGGGAAAATGTGCGTGCCACGCAGGCATCTCGGAATATGAGCAAGTACATTTGAAGGCTCTGAGTGAGATGACTGATTAGGCTAACTCTG
Organism: Neomonachus schauinslandi; assembly: GCF_002201575.2. Classification (NCBI taxonomy): domain Eukaryota; kingdom Metazoa; phylum Chordata; class Mammalia; order Carnivora; family Phocidae; genus Neomonachus; species Neomonachus schauinslandi. The sequence continues at coordinate 86,550,880 of NC_058403.1, read as the reverse complement.
AATTTCCAGTACACTGGCATTGAAATAATAGTCCCAGAGGTAAAATTATACAACAGGAATAATATTGCAAGCTGATAACACCAACTTTCTGACCCAAAGAAGGTCTCTTTTCCTTCTGAAAACCATATTTCCACCAATAACATTCAGAAAGCTGCTTATCTGGGCTGGAGTTCATGTGATTAGGTTAGACACGGACTATGCTGGTGGTGGCTGTTTGTACTGACTTTCTCCTCTTAAAAAATGCATTTAGAAAACTATTCAGTTCTGGTAAAGCAAAATATACATCTATTTTTTTTTTTACAGTGCATTTTTAAAATGGCAAATCATAAACTACTGACCTTAAGAGCAACTCAACAAATCATTCAAATGCAGCCGCTTGCAAGCCCAGGCCTGACTAATAATTCCTCACACTTAGCATTATCAGGTGCATTAAGACTTTAGTCACTCTTACCATCCGCCTAAATATTGCACACTGCAGCAGCCTTCTGCTAAATGTAAGCCTCTGAATCAGGGCAGTAGGGTTTTCTTTTGGCACCAAATGTATTATTTATGTGTTTGTTTTCTGGTGTAGAGGGGGTGGAACCCAAATCCCTGGATTCTGTGCAGCCCACGTGCTGAAATGTGCGTGTTTGCGGAGAGGCGCTCCCTGCTGCAGAGCGGCCGGGGGGGCCTCTCACACAGAGGCAAAGTGACGCTTGTTGGCTTTTGCCCTTTCCCCACCTCAACTTAATTATTCTTCCCTGAGGAAATGATGGAAGGGTTGACAGAGCCAACATGGTCACCTTCAGACTCCCATATCATTTGGGAGCGCGTATGAAGATACACATATTTTACTTTTAAAATATTTTACTTTTTCTTGTTGATGGTGGTGGTGGTGGCGAGTTTTAAACTTTGGTTGCTTGAGTTAGAAAACAAATCACTTCTCCCTTGGACGATTCAGAAGATGCAGGTATATCTGAGGTAACAATGAAGTCTTCTTACGTTGCTTCTTCTGCCACTCCTATGCCGCCATTTATTTTCGTAGTTCTTTTTTTTCCCTTTAAAGATTTTATTTACTTGTCAGAGAGAGAGAGAGCACAAGCAGGGGGAGCAATGGAGGGAGAGGGAGAAGCAGGCTTCCAGCGGAGCAGGGAGCCCGATGTGGGGCTGGATCCCAGGACCCAGGGATCATGACCTGAGCCGAAGGCAGACACTTAACCGACTGAGCCACCCAGGCATCCTGTTTTTCTAATTCCTATTTTTTGTGATTATCTAAACATATAGGCCCATGTACAGATTTGTTTTTTCTATTTAAAAATGTATAATGTACTAGACATACTGTACCATAACTTGCTTTTGCCTTTTTTTTTAAACTCTATATATCATGGATTTTCTCCCGTGGTCCTTGACCTGCTCTGTTCCATGAATTCGGTACCTGTGGACCCTGGTATGTTCCTGGGTTTGCTTCTCTTGTTTCACGGACTCCTGTTTTCTCGGACTAGATTTATAGACAAAGATGGCATCATCTCTCAGTGCTCAGCACTCAGTAACTGATCATCTGGAGCTGTTTTTAACTAACTCTTAGGGCTGCATCTCAGTTTAATTTAAACAGACTCATTTTTGTGGGCACATGCTTTGGAGCCACGTGTTTTGTGTTCTCTGGCCGCTAACCAATTACCACACCTTATGTGCAGAGCTCAATATCTGTGCAACCAAAGTGAAGCAATTATGCAATGACTCAGATCATTCAGGGAGAGAAGAGAGTTCTGCTGGGCGACTCAGGTGATCCTGGCTGGAGAAACCTTGTAGGGAATGGGGCAGTTCTTTCCTTATTAACATTTCAAAGCCATGTGGGTGAGCCCTCGTAGGGGCGGAGTGGACTTTGTGGGTGGGCGATGGGCAAGAATACTTTGTAAGGGCTTCTCAGGTGATTGTGAAAGTCACCTTCACCATTTGAAGACTGTCGGCACAGAAAGAGATTAGGTAACCAGGCACTATGGTGCAGGATGGGAAGGCACTGAAGAGTAGAAATACCTACGATCTCTGCCTCTTATGGCTTACAGTCTGTATTCGTTTCCTAGGGTTGCTGTAACAAAGTGCCCCAAACCAGCTGGCTTAAAACAATAGAAATTTATTCCCTCACATTTCTGGAGATTTTGAAGTCTGAAGTCACGATGTCTTTAGGGGCCATGCTCTCTCCAGGGCCTCTAGGGAAGGGACCCTTCCTTGCCTTTCCCAGCATCTGGTCACCCCAGGTGTTCTTGGCTTGTGGTGGCAAAACTCCAGTCTGTCTCTGGCCATCTTCCCTCTGTGTCTGTGTTTTCACAGGTGCCCTCCCTGTGTGTTGGGGGCTGTGAGGAAATTTCCTTCTTCTAATAAGGACAGTGTAATTAAGGCCAACTCTAATGAGGTCCTCCTAATGAGGTCATTGGAGTTGGCCTTACTTAAATCTGCAAAGGATCTAGTCCCAAATAAGGTCACATTCACAGGTACCAGGGGTAAGGACTTCACCATATCTTCTTTGAGGAGACATAGAGCAACCCATAACAGAGCCTAAGTTTTTACTCCAGTGGGTCAGGGTGGTGTTTTGTCTCATCATCTGACAAACAGATACAAAATTACAAGGGGAGAAGGGCTACAGGGGAGAGACAGGGTGCTCTACCATCTCTCACATGGGATTAGACCTGGGCAGGATTCTGGGGGAAGTATGCTTGGGCGGAGCAAGTATCAAGTAGGTGCCCTGAGAGAAAGAAGGGTGCAAGTACCAGACTTGTGGGGCTGGTGTGAAGGGAGAAAAGGGGTGTGGTGAGGATGATGAGTGCTCAAGATGTTAGCCATGACCAGACTGGGCAGGGCATGGAGCCTCATCCTAGGAGAAGCAGGAAGCTGTCGAAGGGTTTAAGCAGAGGGTGACTTCATCTGATGTGCATGTCACAACCAACACTCCAGCTGGAATGTTGCACTGTTAGGGGCAAGACAGACTGGATGAGGGTGCATCCAGTCCCATAGGAAGCGCTAGCAGATGGGAGAGGACATAGCTTACACTGCAGAGGTTGAGCTGGAGGTCTACAGGAAGGGAAGATTTCAAAAAAAGTATTTGGAGAATAGAACAAAATAGAAACTGGGGCTTGATTAAGACATAATAAGAACCTTGCCAAGGACAGCGTGGAGGTTCCTGGCCTGGGAAGGCTGGTCGGGACTCCACAGAGAAGAGGACGTGGGAGATGGCCTGTTTTGGGGAGGGAAGATTGTGAGGGCGATTTCCTCTGAAGTGACATGAAGACCTCCCAGTGGAGATGTCACGCAGGCAGCTGGATATGTGGGGCCCAGTTCGAGGCAAGTAACACTTTGTCCCGTCACTGAAATCTCATGCAACCTGAACGGAGAAGTTGAGTGGGGGGTCTGGTCTCCCCTTCTCATGCTCAGGGGAGGATTCTGGGACCTGAGGGCTCCCCAAATCAGTTTTAAACTACAAGGTGGATCACTTCTTTTTGGCCATATGAACTGTAATTTTGGTAGCTACCATGGGCAATGTTTGGGGGGACCTGCTAATAAGGAAAAAGGCCCAGTGAGCGGTGTCTTTTAGACAGGTTAAGTGAGGGGACAGACATGGTATGCAATTCAGCAAATTTTAATTTTTACGTGACATAATCACTAAAATAAGAGTGAGTAATTAGTAATATGAGTAATTAGTAATCTGTAATCACTGTTTGGTTTTTTTCATCAGAGATCAAGATTAAAATAAATGCTCCTTAAAAAGGCGAGTGCAGTACCAGTTCCTTTGACCTTAGAAGTATACTCTCAACCCTATACAACTTTGTTTCCCTTTCTGTCTTCTTGAAAACATCTGTCTTCTCTCACCTGTAAAACTTCTCAGCATTTTCCCTCAGCTTCTGTAGGAAGCACTTGTAATTTGGGTATTAAAAATGTTTTAGGGGTGCCTGGGTGGCTCAGTCGTTAAGCGTCTGCCTTCCGCTCAGGTCATGTTCCCAGGGTCTTGGGATCGAGCCCCACATCGGGCTCCCTACTCCGTGGGAAGCCTGCTTCTCCCTCTCCCACTCCCTCTGCTTGTGTTGCTGCTCTCGCTATCTCTCTGTCAAATAAATAAATAAAAGCTTAAAAAAAAAATGTTTGTAGCCCTTTCTCTTGCTGCTCAAATTCATCCAGGCTCTGGGGCCAATGGCTTCGTTATTCAGCTGTTGTGCTCGCGTATCACTGATTAGCAAGCTCTCTCCTGGAAGAGAGCTCATTGCTCTTTCTTGGGGCTGATGTCACTCTGTTGTGGGAAGCTCTGTGCTGACTCTTACTCCTAGAGCCTCTTTCTTGCATACCACCTTGCTCTGATTATTCAGACTTTTTCTAAGACTGAAAAGCTGATAATGTATCTCTTTCTCTAAAGGCTGGCTCTAATCCTGAGACAATTTCTTTCCAACCAGGATAAAATTTACCTTAGCAACTAAGGAACTAATTAACTCAATTAACTTTTCCCCTCCTCCTTTATCAGTATTCAATTAACATGAAATCACTTCTTTGCTATGCTCCGTAGTTTTATAACTTTCTGAGTAAATAGTTGAAATGGGTGAAGGGCTACAGAGGAGGTAGGTAAAGAATGTCTCAGAGGGGTGAAAATGTACCAATGAAGACACAGAACTGGAAGACCCTTCATTCCCCTGCCTTTTGTTAGCATGTTTTAAGACCCCTAGCTGTAATTTAGATGCAACTGTTGCAAATGGAGGGGACAGGGACAGAACTCTGAGGTGACCAGAATTAAGTTTTTAGCATTCAGCGGAATGGGGCTCAGAAACAGAAATAGGTAGATGGAAGGAAAATAATTACTTTTTTTTTTTTTTTTTTGCAGTTTGAGTTTATGGACAGGGATTCATATTACAGTTGTCAAAAATAATGGCAGATAATGAAACAATACTTACCAAAATTGTACTTTTTTTTACTTTGAAGATCAAAAAGTAGAACCTGGTCTTTCCCTAAAAGAATTGAAGGAGAAATGAGCTGGATACTAGCCTTTCTCCCTCTCCTATTCCTGCAAGCTAGTTTGGAAATCCACATATTTTCCTCAGCTTCTCCAAATGTATAAACAAGTTGCTCCATTGGGAATTCTCAATGCTACATCCAGGACTATGTCTGCTTTTTTTAACCTCATTATCACCTGCCCTAGACAATTTTTCTATCCTGTACATGGCATATATTTCTTAACAACAGTCATCCTTTCTGGGAATGAATAGGGGTTAGACAAAATGAATTTGTTTTATTCTGTCAAATTTATCATTTAGGCAAAATGAGTGAATTAATATATAAAAACCAAAATCATCTCAGTGATCCTTAATAGTTCACCTTTTTTTTTTTTTTTAAATATTTTATTTACTTATTTGACAGAGAGAGAGATAGCGAGAGCAGTAACACAAGCAGGGGGAATGGGAGAGGGAGAAGCAGGCTTCTTGCCGAGCAGGGAGCCCGATGTGGGACTCGATCCCAGGACCCTGGGATCATGACCTGAGCCGAAGGCAGACGCTTAACCGACTGAGCCACCCAGGCGCCCCCATCTCAGTGATCCTTGTTGAGCTCAGAGTATTTCGATGATCTTATTAGGAATGCCTTAGGAAGTAGGTGTTATTATCCCCATTTTACAAGTGAGGGAATTGAGATTGCAAAATGTTGGTATCTTGGCTAAGGCCACACACCAAGTCACCAAAGATGTGGGATTTAGATCCAGATAGTTTAATGCCAAAGACATTTAGTCAGTATTAACTATGCTGTCTGCATGAGCAGGGAAGAGAAATGATTTTCCTACTTAAGCACATTCCTTCAAATGCCCTGTCTGGGGATGCTCTGGCCTTGACCAGTTTTCAAATAAAGCTGATGCTTCCAGAGGTGCCAGTCAAGGGTGTATATAAGGGGCTGATCCTACATCACATCCCAAGTGGTAAGCTCTATCTCTCTGTTCATTGTATAAAATAACTATGTACACACTGTTTGTTTATGAGCAGCTAACCTTGGGACTCAGGGCTGCCAGATTTAGCAAATACAATGATAAGGTGCCCAGTGAAATGTAAATTTCAGATACATGATGGAAAATGTTTGGAGTAAGTATGTTCTATGCAGTATTTGGGACATATTTATAGTAAAAAAATTATTTGAAATTCAAATTTTATTGGGCATCTTGCATTTTACCTGGCAATGTGTAGAGACTGATGTTCTCTCTCTCTCTCTTTTACATACACACAGCTACCAACTCACACATTGTGAACAGAGCAGTGTCCAGGAAGACAGTGTGTGTGTGTGTGTGTGTGTGTGTGTGGTGAGGGAGGCTTGCCTTCAGCAGGTCCTTCCCAGCAACACTGCTCTCCCACTGGGAACTCTCTAGTTGAGATGCTGCCCCTGGCAAGCCATGCTTAGTTCTCCTCCTTCCTCCTGTTCATCAGTACTTCCCTCCCTGATCCCAAACATGCCAGTCCCCGCCTTCACAATCAGTACTGGGGCATGGATAGTTCTAGGCTCAGAATGTTGGAGCTGGAAAGACTCAAGGAGATTGAGGACACTGAGGATCTCATAGACAAAAGAATCATGTTCTTGAGGTGAAACAGCCAGACTGGGGGCAGAGTTGGCACTGGAATGGACTCCTGGCCAGGACCTTTCCTGCCCTGGGAGCTCTGCTTACCACACAATGAGATCAAGTTTCTGCCTCCCTGCTTACTTCCACAATATGTTGAGAAGGGGTGCTTCTCCCCTTCTCTGATGGGGATAATGATGGTGGTGGTGATCAGGACAATATTTGATTTTTTTTTTTCAGTCCTGGGCATTTTATCATAGTGTTTCATCGAATCATTACACTAACCAACAAGGTAGCTCTTATTCATTGCTAAGGTTGGTCCACTAGCTTTTCCTGCTGCTAACTCTGTTTTACTCTCCCTAAAAATACCCCCAAGAACAACAGGACTCATTTTAAAATAAGTTACAGTAATTTGCAAAGAGAGAGTTGGGGAAGTACATATCTGTGCTTCTTAAAGCTGACAACTCTTTCTTTGCTTCTTGTTTCCAAGGGGTGGGAAGATACTGCAATTGGGGAGGCAACCTATCTAATTCTGGTAGTGATCCAATATACATAGCCCTCAGAGACTTCCTAAGTTTCCTTCTTCTCTATAAATCCCAGCATGTTTTGCAACTGCCTTTATTTTACTGCTTTGAGGAGGTGGGAATATCTGGGAGTGTGTTTCCTTTAAGGAAGGATGAAGTAAGAATATAATGCAAACACTCAGAGGAATTTCCTTTATTTTTACATTTGGAAATAGTTGTATTTGATATGATTAATTTGGAAAGAGGTTGTAATTCATTGGCATATATGGGAATATAAAAATGACTGCCATCATTTGAACACTAATATGGGCTAGACATGGTATAAGGTATGTTACCCTAACTATAATTCTCTCAACAAATGTGGAGATAGGTGTTATTATTTGAATTTCTCAAAAGAAGAAACTTGAACTTTTGAGAGGTTAAGGAATTTCCCCAAGGTCACATAGGAAGTGGAAATGTTGAATATGGGACTCAGGATAATCCAACTTGAAAATCCATGTGCTTTCCATATGTTATTGTTAAAAAAATTTGGGGAAATACTTTACATTATTTCCTCTTGGAGTTTCCTATGCCTACCAGCATATTAAAGACTGAATTCCTGTAACAAAGAAGTATATTTGACTTTTTTTAGTTCGGAGTTTGCATATAGAATGTACATCTATTAATACCTTAAGAAGTCAGTGTTTAGAGTTACTTTACCCATCCCAATGGTACATTTAGGATTACAAAGGATTTGACACAATGCCATTTCAGGCTCAGTTAATGACCTTAAGAGGAACTAACTATTTACAAAGTGGAAGACAAAACTAAGAGGCAGGAAAAATATAGTATTTTGAAATATCTGAAATGCTGTCATGTGAAAGAGAGATTAGATTGTTTCCAAGGTCCAAGGAATAAAACTAAAACCAATGCATAGAAGACACAGCAAGATAGATTTTGCTTCTACTTAAGTTCTAACAGTCAGAACTGCCAAAAAATAGACTAGACCACCCATTATTGGAAGTGACGGGCCATAGGCTCCATGGCTACCTGTGAAAATGGCATTCAGGCATCAACTGAGGGCTTGAATTAGATGACCTTTAAGGGTTTTGACAATTAGGATTCTGTTTTTATTTAAACTGGTTAATTCTACCCCACAACTAAATGATGAGCAGTTGGTCCAGCAGTTTATATTTGTATAGAAAACAGCCAATTGCACAGCAAACAACAAATTATATGCCTGATTTTTCAAAAACTCTGTAATTGTTTTTGGCAGCACATACTGCAGGATATTGATGTGGATGTCCACATTTTCTTCCAGAGATAGACATTCATCCTTGGTGTGTGTTTCACTTTATAGGGGATTGGTCACTGACTTAATCAGGGCCTTGGGATTGGTTTCAGGACCAGTGCTGATGGTATAGAATGGGAATGACTTTCTGTGGTGTTGGTATGTCAAAGTTGGTGCTTTTCTTTTTAGTGATAAATTTGGGAGGATCGGTCTAGGTTAGCACATGAAGTTTTAAACCTCTTTGTTATATTACTTAAGGAAACCCACATGAAATATATTTATAGTGTTTATAATTAAATATGCCAACCAAACTCTCAGAGAAGAAATTGTGAAAACATTAAAACTCTGTAGTCCCTAAGAATGTAAATTTCTACCATGACCTAAAATGGTACAGTGCCTTCAGGGTGCAGAGTATTTGGGAGTTTTTGATGCAATTTATGGAATATAATAATATGGTGATGAGCTTGATTCCATTAGACAAGCTACAAACAATTTCAAAGTCAGGAAAGATGACTGTCTTATATGCATGCATTATAAAACCATGATAGTAACCCAAGCTATGAAACAAAGTGTATTTTTTCTATTAATGTGTGTTTGCTGCCTTTTGTGTTTTGATGTCTGCTGATTTGCCCACAGACCAGCAGTAGCAGGCACTAAAGTTAAAAAAAAAATTATGAAAAAGGCTTATGTAATCTCAGTGCTAGGTTTTCAACATTGAGTCCCCTTCTGCAGGCAATTCAATTCCCTATTGAATATCTGAGGGTCCCCAGAGAGTGCTTTCATGTCCTGATTATCACTGGTCACTGTCTCCTGCTCCCCGCCCCCCCCAACCCACCACACTTGTGAACTGCTGCTCCAGATTCCATTCTAGAGGTTCTTCTTACTCAGCCTGTGCCCTGCTCCCACCAGTAGGTGGGCATTTCCCAGCCCCATCCCACCCTTCTGAATCAGAACCTGCATTTCATTGAGCCACCCAGGGATTTACACCCACATTGAAATTCAGGAAGCTCTGTTCTAGGTAACCTCTTAACAGCTCATGAAGATGTTCTTTCCTGTCCTTCTTTGTCCCAAGCATGGACCAAGGGCTTTCTTGCCCCTGTTGTATTTAATGTACTGAACTAAAGGTTTCCAGGGACCAAGGAGGATACACAACACAGGAAAATCGAAAAGTGGATCTAAGACACCTCTGCTCCCCAAGCTGTCATGGCATTTTATAGGTTCTTGTAGTGGCCATCTCCCTCCATAAGCCTTAGGCTAACACTATGTTCTTAGGGGCGATTGGTAACTCAGGCTAAAGTCACCTTCTTCATGTATTTTTCCCTTAAAGCATCAGGGCTCTAAGTCAGAATCAGCCCCCAATTAACATCATAACCATCTTTGTCTCCTGTCCTTTCTACTCGATTTAGCTCTCCTGGTACAACTTCTCTCCCTGGGTCTCAGCTGTCTTCTCATAAGTATAGCCAAAAGTCTCATTAAGGTGCTTTCCCAAGCAAAATGGCAGACTTCCTCCAAGCATAAATCATCTACCACCACTGGGAGATGGAAACAGGTGCAGGAAGACTTAAAATAAATATATATGTGTGTATGTGTTTTACTACATTTAAAATTTTTAAAGAGCTGTTAAATAATTTTTTGACAAATTAAGAAAAGAATACTATTATTTGGATACCAAGTTTTATGGGGGGGATTGTTTCAAAAACAAAACCATTGTATTCTTTTGATTGTGTTGCCTAGTTTCAGTCAAGTTTAGACCTACCCTGAGATCATGACCTGAGCCGAAACCAAGAGTTTGACACTCAACCAGCTGTGCCACCCAGGCGTCCCTCTTTTAGAGTTTTTTTACTTCATTCAGTTTCTCTTTAGCTAGAATACTCTCCTACAAGAATATCTCATATGAGATATTTGAGGCTGGGCACTGGCTTCATTTATTGAATACTTTTTAGGATTTTTATAGGTCTCCTTTTACATTTAGTCATTATATCATGTTTGTGATGTGGGTATTCTATTTTATTTATTTTTTAATTGCTTCTATTTTAAAGTCAATCAGGCAACAGATAATAATTGACTACTTACTGTATGCCAGTGAGTAAAATAGAGTCCAGCCCTGGAAGGAGCTTACATTCAATACACGTCCAACTGCCTCATTTTGTAGATGAAGACACTGAGGCTCCAAGAGTTTAAATGTCTTGTCCACAGTCAGCTGGCTAGAAAGGTCAGAGCCAGAACTTGAACCTAGTCTGACTCTGAGGTTCATGTCTTCCTTATAATGCAGGACTGAACTATATAGCCTATAGCTTCTTAGCAGATGTTTGTGTAGTGAGTAGTGAAGAATTTGTTTGGAAGAAATATGTTGATAAGTTGCTTGGGTTGGAAATGGAAACCTTAGGGCCATGTTCAAAGAATAAGAGATTCTAACTGTTAGATTAGGGAAGGCTCCCCCACCCCTCAGAAGGAAAAAAAAAAAAAGAGGAGAAAGAGGTCATGAATGGGTGATGGGGAGTGGAAGAGAAAGGGGAGCCAGCTAGGAGGCCTGGGGTAGACTCTAGGTCAAGTCAGTAGTTTCTTTTTCTTTTTGAGATTTTATTTATTTATTTGAGAGAGAGAGCGTGAGCACAGAGGGAGAGGGAGAAGCAGACTCCCTGATGAGCTGAGAGCCCAGGTCCCTGGGATCATGACCTGAGCCGAAGGCAGATGCTTAACCGACTGAGCCCCCCAGGCACCCCAAGTCAGTGATTTCTGCCTCCTGAAGCTACCAGCATGTCTGCTGAAGTATCTAGGAGTGCTTGGTGTGAACGGAGCCAGATCTTCAGAGGTCTGAAATGACACAGTTTGGAAAGCCTTCTTTCTGAAAAAGGGCAGAATTGCCCAGGAAGCAAATAGAGGCAGGCTCCTAGAAGGGGCCCTGCACAGCTGAGAGGCTCTAAAGTGGAAAGCGCTATCCCTCCTCTGCCTTAAGGGAAATCCATCACTGAGAGGACCTGGCGTATTAAAGGGTGTGTGTGGAGTAGTGAGGGCACTGAGTGCAGTATCAGTTGGGGTGGAACAAAGCAGGGACTGTGTGTAGCTCCTGGACCTGGGGCAGGGGTGGCATGAGAACACAAATTCTTGTGAATTAGCAGACATTTGGAGAGGGCTTTGAACCTTCTTATGAAGTTACATGGGGTGGGAGGTATGTGTGCTGGGGCTAGTGTCAGGTTGAGTCAGTCTTATTGATCTTCAGCTCTCAAGATGCCACTTGCTATCATCAGAGTCCCTTTTTTAAAGTACATTAACAAATGAAATGCTATTTATTTTCATGCCTTCGGTACTCCAGTTAAATTGAAATACTCACTGTTTTAATAATGTGCGCTAATAGAGTTATACACCTGAACAATTCACAGCTGATAACAAGGTGCATTATAGGAAGGTCCCTGGTGGAGGTGGGAAAAATTTTAGGGAATTTAAACTAAGAGAATGGTGACTGATTCTCAAAGTGAACACTAGCGTATATTTAATGAGTAGGAATTTAATGGACCAATCACTGTTAGGTGCAAAATTTATACAGAAAATCTTTTTAAGCACTCAGCTCTGTTCTGGACACTAGCAATAAAAGATTATTAGTAAGACAAAACTTCTTCCCTTGAAGACAGCACAGACTAGTTAGTGGCTATCTCAATACTTTTGGGAGAGGCAGCAGGATAGGATGGAAAAATCACCCTGGTAAGGAGATTTGAAATTCTTTTAGAAATCCTACCATTCGCTTAAAGCATGAACTTGACTAGAATCACATTTGCAAAGGCTTCTTTCATGGAGTGACAGGGAACTGAGAAAGGGAGGGTGGGGCCTCCAAGACTGGGTGTGTCATGATCACTCCTGAAGGAATGCAAATACTGTGTTGAGGAGCTGGGAACTAGAGAAAGATGAAAGCATAATGGGCTGTAATTATCATAGGAACTATGGAAAGTCATCATCTGGCATATTATGCATGGAACCAACAGGTTGAATAATGTCCTGGCAGAGGACGTGTATACTTTGGATAACTGGGGCATGACTACTGAAATCCATTGGGCATTGTAATGATTAGCTGTTACCCAAGCCTATTTCCTTTTCCTCTTGGGCACACAGCAAAACTAGGTTTCCCAGCCTCTCTTGCAGTTAGATGTGCTAATGTGAATGAATTCTGAATAACGAAAGATGGTTAGAAGTAATGTATACCCACCAGGACTTGCTCACAAGAATCTCCAACATGCTGTCCTCCATATTCTTTCTGCTACGATGGTGATCTTGGAAGCTTTGTGAGGAAAATGAAGGAGCTATGAGATACAAGGCATGTTTGTCCCTGAATCATGACTTGGAGAGGAAAAGTAGATGCCTGATAATCAAGAATACCTATTTTGGACATGCGTGAAAAATAAATGTCCATTGTATTGATACAGTAAGATTTTAGGCTTGTTTTTACAGAGGTTACATTATCCTAACTCAGAGGTCAACAAACTATGGGCTATCGGTCAAATCCAGCTCATGGCTTATTTTTGCACAGCCCATGAGAAGAGTTTTAAACTTTTTTTTTTACATTTTTAAAGGACTAAGAAAAAAAAAGAGTATACAACAGAGACCATATGTGATCCACAAAGTCTAAAATATTTATTCTCTGGCTCTTTACAGAATGTTTGCCAATCTTTGTTTTAACCAGTACAGAAATTTCATATGACAGAGACCTTGGATTCCAGGCAGATATAAAAGTCTTCTAATTATATTACAAATAACTTTTCATATGCAAATATATAAGTAAATAATGAAAAAACTATAGACTTCCACTTCCAGAAAAAATGGAATAGCAGGGATTGGATTTATTTTCTGGACTGAAGCAATGAAAAAAAAAAAAACAAAAAAACAAAACCACTGTCCAAATATATAATGGTTTGAATGATCAGACTACAAGGCACAGTGATCCCTGAGAGACAGAAGACAAGGGAGGTGAGACTTATCATGGCCCTAGCTTATTGCCTGGGGAGAATTGCCAGGCCTATTACAAGGAGGGAGAACCTGGGAGGTGCCTGACAGCTTCTCTGGGTTGAGGAGACAGAGCTGGACATCTGAGGAGGCCAAAGCGGCCAGCCTTCATGAAAGAATGCCAGAGCGGATAGAACTCTGGAGAGCAGCAGAGTCCCCCTTCTGTGTGTTCTTGAGCACTGACTGACCCATACATGCCTGTGAGGAAATGACCTTCATCTGAGGAAAGATCCATTCCGAAGAATCAGAGGAAACCGTCCCTGGAGCTAAAGCAGGCAGGACGGGGGATAGTTTCTATTTCCTCTGAACAGAATAGAGAAACTTCATAGTACACGGGACGTCTAGAAGAGTAGTATTCAGAAGGGATTTGCCTCAATAGTGAGGCAAAATGGCCCCAGATGAAGTGCTGCTCGAGGCCCACCTCACAGAATTTACAGCAAGATCCAAAAGGAATGAACTTTTCCATGTAATTTAGCTGCACCCCAGAACAAAAACCAAAAATATTTGTAGGAATACAAAAATAATCAGTCCTTAAAAAGGTAAAAATTACAGTGTCAGGCATCCAATAAAAAATTACCATGCCAGTTAAAGTGAGAACTTTAATATACACTTCATCAAAGAGAATGCAGGGATGGTAAGTAAGCATGTGAAAGATGTTCTGAGTCAGTAGTTATTAGGAAAATGCAAATTAGAACCACAACAAGGTGCCACTATATACCTATTAGTATGTCTAAATTTAAAAAGATTGGCTATACTAAAATTTGGCAAAGATATGGAGCAACTGGAACTCTCCTATACTGTTGTATATAAAATAGTATAAAATATTGAATGTAAAATAGTACAACCACTTTTGAAAATGTTTGCCAGTTTATAACACTCACCAGATGACCCAGGCCTAAATACTAGATATTTACCCAACAGAAATAATAGCTTATATCTATACAAAGATTTATACGTGAATTTATATAATAACTTCATTTATAAAAACCCCAAACTAGAAACAACCCAAATGCGCATCAACCGAGTCACAAACAAACAAACAAAATATGTATTAGTTTGCTAGGACTTCCATAACAAAATATCACAGATTGGGTGGCTTAAACAACAGGAATATATTTTCTCATAATTGAGGAAGCTAGAAATCTAAAATCAAGGTTTTGACAGGTTTGGTTTCTCTTCTTGTCTTATATGTGGCCGCCTTCTTATCTTGTCCTCACATGGTCTTTCCCCGTGTGTGCACAACCCTGGCATCTTCAGTATATCCCCATCTCCCCTTCTTGTAAGGACCCCAGTAATTTGGGATTAGGAACCAATGTAATGACCCTATTTTAACTTCATTATCTCTCTAAAGCCCTATCTCCAAATACAGTCACATTCTGAAGTACTGGAGGTTTGGGCTTCGACATGTGAATTTGGTGGGGGCGGGACACAATTCAGTCTGTAGACAATGGATTTCTACTAAGCAATGAAAAGGAATGAACTATTGATACATACTACAATATGGATGCATCTCAGAATAATTATGTTGAGTGAAATAAATCATACAAGAAAGAATGAATACTGTATGACTCCATTTATAGGAAAACTCTAGAAACTGCAAACTACAGTGACAGAGAAAGAGATCATTGGTGGAATTGAGATGTGAGGGGAATATGGAGGGAAGTAAGACAGGGACTAGAAAGGGGCAGGAGGAAACTTCGAGATGATGGATGGGTTCCTTTTCTTGATTGTGACAGTTTCAAGATTGCATATATATGTCAAAATGTTTCACAGTCTACATTTTAAATATGTGTAGTGTACTGCATTTTGATTATATCTTAATACTTTTTTTAAAGAGCTATACACATGTTAGTTCCACTTATAACCCATGGCAGGCTTAAACTCACATCACAGTTTTATTATTCTAATAATAAAGATGCCTATCAGTAAAAATGACCTGTTTGTGGGAATCATCACTGTTTCAATTTTTATCTGTTGGGAGCACCTGCTACTTTGTGCTATATCACCTCCCTCCTCCTCTCTGGCAGAAGCACCTTCATTCCTTTGGTTACTGTCCCTTTCATTGCTCTAATCATGGGTATGCAGGCGGAATACCTGCTCCACCAGACACTGTTGATTGGTTGATGGGCGGGCACTTGAATCTAGTTGGGCCAATCACGTAACTTCCTTGGGGTGTTTCTTACTAAAACTGGGAGGAGTTAACACTTTCTGGAGGAGGAGTTTTTGATTGGCAGTATCCATGTTTCTTTCCACATGGAGGAAGTCTGTGTGCGGCCAGAGAGACTGAAGTCCACATAGAGAGAAGCAGAAATGGAGAGTTAAGAGAGAATTGGCATTGCTTGAGGTTCTGCTTCCAGGTCCTGAGAACTAGTGATATCCCCGACCTTTCCATGGTTTTCTTTTTTCCACTTTTCCTTATGCGTTGTGTGCTGGTAATTTCCTCATTTATTAAAGTAATTTAAATTAGGCTCCTGTCATATTAAATACTGTCAATAGTTTACTATGTATTTAGGAAATACATTTCTAATTTCTTTTAAGGCCTGAGATCTCGGCATAGCCCAGTAAATAACTGAGGTAGGTCTGACTGAAATCAACAATTTCATTTAATTTAACATGTTTATCAAATACCTACTAAGCCCAAGGCATTGTATTACACACTGAAAGACATTCTTATGCAGAGTGCATTTAAACAGCCACTCAAGTTTTGAACAGCTAAGTAATTTTGAGGCTCCCCACTGTAAATAATTTTGTGGCAAAACTCCCAGGTGTACAATGCTGAAAAAAAATAGATAGAGCCCCAAATTGAACTCATTAGAAATATGTGACCACAGGGAAATGAAAAGCATTCAATGATAACTTTTATTTTCTTAGAATCCTCTGGATTCTAAATCAACTGTGGACTAGAAACTGGCTCTTAGGCTTTATCTTTTATGGTAATGTACACCATAATCAAGAGAATAATTTTTTGGTTCCAAGGAATTTTAATTTAATAAAATACTCTGAGTTCAGTCATCCGTTTCTCTCTATTGGCGCAAACCAGTAGGAAGTAAAGAAGCGGAGCAAATGTTACAGCTCTTCATTACAGTGTTTTTGTTTTGTTTTATTTATTTTTGTTTTTTGATTTTAATTTGGCTTTTGTGTTGCATACTACAGCTGGTGGATTATTTTTCTCAGTGGTTTAAGAAGTAAAAACAGGTCTTCCCTGTCATTGGTTGGGGGCTCCTTTTCTAGAATGCAATGATGCTTCTTAAGAGTTGAGTGTCAAGTACCCTCTTACCCATCGTATTGGTTGAATAGTTCTGAGGCAAATGTTTAGGAATGATTAGATCAGGGCATAGAAGACTGCTAAGCAAATAATAGGTACTTAATAAAAATCTCTTAATAGATTATATAGTGAGATTTATTCAGAAAAACTATACTATTCTCATATGAAGTCACTTCTATCTCTAAGTTTATTAAGATATTATTTAAAAATGAATGAAATAATAAAGTATATGCTTTTAGAAAAGCTTTAAGGTTTTGGGTTTTTTTTCTCCCCTCTTTTTTTGGAGTAGGCACAAATCTACTTCTGTACCTTTACCTGGGTAATCCTACCTAACCAGAACTCTCCCTTGCTCCTCAGTCCAGGAGAGGAGCCCAGTATTTTCTATTCCAAAGTACCACATCTGTAACATTTCTCATGTTATCAAACCGTGGTCCTTACCTCCCACCCCCTACCCCAGGACTCTGTATTGTTAAAAATACCGTACCTTTTCATCTACTTCTCCCTTCAGTGAGAATCTAGCTGCAACTAACACTTTTTTTTTTTCTTACCTCATTGTAGTTGCACACACAATACATTTTTTCACTATATAACTGTGAAGGAATGAACGCAACAGCAATAACTTGACTCCTCATCTCCCTGCCTACAGATGCATGTTGTTAACCTTTTGGTTGGTTAACAACATTGTCGTTTCTCCTCTTTGCCAACTCCTCCTCCTCTTCTTTTTCCTCTTATTCTGTCTCTCCTCTCTCTCTCTCACACACACACTTTTATATGTAACATGTGCCTTCATGCTTAAACTGCTGTGGGATTATAGCTCTTCATCCTCTGTCATGAAAAGTTTCCATCTGGATGAAAATTCACATAGACATTGTCACCAGTAATGACAGCACAACATTGTGTCTTACAGTCACACTTCTGCGTAGCTGCAGAAAAACTTAAAATATTAGTGAGATGAGGTATAGTTTTCTGGATGCCTGCCTAACTCTCCTTAATTAGACTCGACTAGATCTTTTCGTCTCACTGTCTCCATTTCAACCTATAAAGCAAGACACTCCAACTTTACCCAGCACATTACACAGGGGTGGTGTTTGGGATTAATTACTACTGTAGAAAATAATTTAGGATATGAAAATTGAAGGATTGGCCTGAGACAAATGTGTGAAATAGGGGAGACTGACTTCGAGACTCGGCTCACTCATCTGTAGTATGGTATTGATACCAATTTCATAGGATTGTAATGAGGGTAAAATTAGATAATGAGTAAGCATCAAACAGCAAGACTGACATCTAAAAAGAAGCCAGTGAATATTAGTATCCTCCCTGGGAGCCCCACCTTCCTACTCTCGGTCTTTGCTGTCTCTCCTCTTGCTTGGACAGCCCTTACCTCCCATCTCTGGTCCCTGGGAACCTTTTGTTATTTATCTTTCCTGTCAAGTGTGCAGCTTTCAGACCCTTTCTTCAATAGTATATATAGGTGGCAATAACTATTACAAGCTTAAAGAACATTTTAACAGGTAATGGACAATGTTGTAGCAGGGATTGCAGATGTTTGCCACGGGGTGGATGAGATAAAACCCAGTGGGTGGGTATTTATTCGCCTTGCTTACCATGTGTGAGTCTACTGTGATGGCCAGTAATAACAGGGCTGATGTCAGGATACTTAACAACTAGTTCTTCCTCATCAGAATGGATGCTGGCAGCAAACTGGTTTGGCCAGATAGTGTGTTCTAGATATATGTTGACATTGGTATATCATTTTACAGACTCTTGAGTTCTTTGCTCTGTTACCTGGGCTACACACTTTTTGTGGGAACAGCTATGGGGTGGCAGAGGGAATCTGGGGCATGGAAACATAAGGCTTCCATTCAAATCCTGGCTCTGTCATTTCCTAGCTGTGTAATTTTGGCCTGTTTTCTCATCCCTAAAGGAGAATTATAATACCGACTACACAGGGTTTTTGTTTGTTTGTGGTGAGGCTCAAAAGAGATTTTTTTTTTTTTTTACATGGAAACATTTTAGAAAGAGGGAAATTAGTTGTTATGATTCAGGAATTCCGGTTCCTGTGTATGTGACAAAGATACCACCAACAATGTCCCAAAACTCTGGATTGGGAAAGATTCCAGATTTAGCGTAACTGATAATAAATCTATCAAAGCTTAGTGACATGTCTATTTCTGGGTGTTCGAGGCTCTTTCTCACCTACGACATAAGGGTGTGTCCTAAATCATTGCTAAGTGCCCTTCTAACCCTTCAGACCTGTGCGTTCAGGAGCCAGGGCTTTTCTCTGGGTGTCTGAGTCATCTTTGCCGGGGTGGTCAGATTCATTTTAACTGAGCGCAGGCTCACAGAGTTCCGTCTGCATCCTTGCGTGGCCTGGCGAAGGAGAGATGCAGGCAAGAGGCTTCAGGTTTCTCAGTGGAAGCTTACCGTGGCCCTCACCAGCGACTGTGTGCTGCTTTTCCCGCTGACTCAACTTTCTGACCTGTCATGCTGTGCTTGATATTTATATTTCTGGAAATGGTTAGCCACATTACTAGGTAATAAGGTTGCAAATTCCAAGTCTCCCTTGTAATCCAGGTCAGATGTTGTCCTGGGAGTGGATGGGAATGCAGAGAGGCCAAGACTGAGGTTGCTGTGCTTCAGGGCAGATGATGTGATCGTGCCTGGCTGGTTATAATATTCCGCGGTAGTTATTTGTACTTTGGGGAAGGACCTACCGAGCTCTCCATTGAAGTTTTCTTGTCTGTTATTTAAATTTACAACATGCTTGAATTTTTTCAGTTGTTAACAGTACCTCATATTGAATGGAATGTGCCTTTAAAAAACTAGAATATTAGAGTGGGCAGAGAACCAAGAGGGTAAATAATCCAACCCACTCTTTAGAGATGAGGGAATGCACATTGGAGAAAAGGTTCTTGACTTGCTCAGGGTCAAAGAGCTGCTAAGTGAAAGAGTGAAAGAGTGAGGTCTAATGGGCTCAGTTTCCTAATTCCGAGTCAGTGGGTTTTTTCAAAATCACTTTTCCATGCTACTTCCTGTTGGTATGGCTTGTCCTCGGACACCTCTGATGTCCTCACCTGGCTTCATCCATCTGCTTGTTCCCTGTGAGCACTGTTGTTCCCAGTATACACATCCTCAGACATTATCCACACCCGGGGATATCACAGTGCTCAGGTTATGGCCAAACACACACACACACACACACACACACACACACACACACACACACAACCAAACCAACACTGGGAGGGTGTAGAACAACAGTGTCAAAAAAGGGGCCTGAGGGTAGGTTGCTGGAGGTGGCAGAACTCACATCCTCACTGGTGCAGACTCAGGGGCTAAGTCAAGACAAATATTGTATTTTAATACTTTGAGTCCTCCCTCGGGCTGGTGCTGGCTGCTGGGTGGCTGCCCTCTCCCCTTTGCTCCTTCCATCCTGGCTCCCAGAGCAGCAGGGTTTGTCAGTGGTGAGGCGCCCCCCAACACCGCCCCTCCGGCCTGTCAGACTCCGGCAGGGACTGACTTGTCTCTGGAGCCGGTCTATCAGCTGCAAGTTACCCACGGCCTGTGATGGGGCAGAGGCTAACTAGGGAACAGATGAGCCCTATGGCTGGAAAGGGAAACAGGGCCGGAGAAGTGGCTCCAGCAGGAAGGTGCAGACACACATACTTAGACGACATGTGTCCAGACACATCCTGCACTCTTCACTCACAAGTTAGGAGGTGGTGAGAGCCCACGAAACTGTGCTACTCCCAGCCCAGCTCCCCTCCCCTGGGGCTCCACAGAGCTGAGTGCACTGTACGAAGCACTGCACTGCTGTGGAGGGCCGGGAGCCCGCTGTGGAAGAACTCAGAGGCTAAAGGAGCGAGCCCTGTGGGGCCCAGCAGTGGTTTCCAGGGTCCCTCACGTGGGAATGACCTGTGCCTCTTAGCGTTCCGTGTCTGTGGTTTCCCAGGTCCCAGGACAGCCTGCTGGGGCTTGGGCTCTTCCTGGAGCCAGCTATGAAAGTGATTCTGAGGACAAGGGATGTCTGGGGAAACACTGATGCTGGGGGTGGGGGGGGGGGGGGGGGGGGGGGGGGGGAATTTGGAACCAGATGGAACTGGATTTTGAACTCAGCTCCATCCTGTATTAGCTTTGTAATCTTAAGCAAGTGCTTTCTGATGTAAACTGAGAGGCAATGGAGCAAAAGGTGAAGGACCTAGTCTCTGGAGCCAGAATGCCTGGGTTTGAAGTTCTGACTCTGTTGCTTGTTAGTTCTGTGATGTTGGGCACTGTTGAACTTCCTTTCACCTCTATTTCCAACCTGTGGAACAGGGATGATGATTATTGTACTTATTTTTTATTTTTTTTTAAAAGATTTTATTTATTCATTCGAGACACACAGTTACAGAGAGAGAGAGAGCACGAGCAGGGGGAGAGGCAGAGGGAGAAGCAGGCTCCCTGCTGAGCCAGGAGCTGGATGTGGGGCTTGATCCCAGGACCTGGGATCATGACCCGAGCCGAAGGCAGATGCTTAACCATCTGAGCCACCCAGGTGTCCCTGTACTTATTTTTTATGATGCCTGAATGACTACATGAATTTACTTGGGAAGGCTCCTGGTTCATTGCAAAGACTATAGAGCACTTGCTGTTAAGACTGAATGTGGGTAATATTTTCTCATTTTTGTTAGATTTATGTAAGATGATGTAGATAAATTACCTATTAAAAAGTTGATGCTCGATAAACGGTATCTTTATCTTTATTATGAGAAGGCTCGTAAAGATGTTTATGAACATTCTCTACACAAGAGCACATTATCATATTATATACGGAGTATGCAAGTACTCAAGAGACCCCAGGGAAAGAGATGGTAAGGTCGCAGTGTCTTCTTCAAGTCTGATTTCTCAGTCAGTGCCCCAGCAGAGACCATCAAGCATTAGGGGAGACGAGAACATCCATTGTCTGAATGATAATGCGAATGAGCAATGCTGAGGACAATTTCAGAGGCATGGACAGTTGCTGTCAGTTCAAATCAACTCAAATCCTGGTGAAAAATCAATGGATTTTTAAAACCTAGCTCGCTTGAAAACTGCTAAAACGCACGAGAACAGCTCCGGAAATCCCATCTGTTTCATATTTACAGAACGCTTCATTCCTTCGGTCTGGGCACAACTGACTCATTTTCATTGTGTTCCTATGGCAGAGTGTCTTGTCATTACCAAAGAAACCAGACAGCAGGTTTTGTGTGCGTGAGAAATGTGCATGCCCACTCTTTGTAATTGGTAAGGCTGTCTAAGGATTTGATTACTTGTGATTCACGTGGCAAAGAGATTATGTAATTTAGCAAATTTACAAATGTGATCTTTTAATGTAAAGCAGTGATATCTGGACCATGAACTCTTTCTTTTCTTTTACTCACATATATTCTGGGGGACTGCAGTGTAGCACTGATGCTGAGAGCATTGGGTGAGCGCCCTCTAGTCAGACTACCTGACTCTCTTAGTTCTACCATTTTGTAGCCATGTGACCTTGGGCAAGTTAATCAATTCCTCTGTACCCTGGTTTTCCCATCTATAAAAAGGTTGAGTATGAGAACCTATCAGTATTATTTAGGGTTATTAACACTACCTGTTGTAACAGCCTCCCAGATCTTAGAATAGTACATGTTCGTCTCTTACTCACATCACAGTCTGAGGGGCATCATGAGGTTCTCCTGGATGGCTCCCTTCCAAACAGTGGATCAGATCAAGACCTCTTCCTTAATGGGCCTTCATTTCCCCCAGGGTTGTGCCATCCAATATGGTAGCCTACTAGCTGCACTTGGCTATTTAAATTAATTAAAATATTAAAATTTAGTTATAGTAGCTACCTCTCAAGTGCTTGGGAGCCAAATGTGTCTAGTGATTACCATATCAGACAACACAAATACAAAACATGTCATCATCACAGAAAGTTCTGTTGGAGAGCACTGCCTTGGGACTTTCTTGTTCTCTACTCTGTCATCTCCATTTAGTCAGCAAGGGAGAGGGCTTTCTTTAGCCCTCCTCAAATCTTGCAGAACAGATGGAAAAAGTTTCAAGAATTTTCCTCCTCTTTGTCATACGGAGCTCAGGGCCTCATTGTCAATAGATCAAAGGATTATATTTTCTGAATATAGAAGATACTATATGATCTGAGTTCTGTAGGCTTGCTTTTTGATTTTCTACAGAATTATAGAATATGCTCTTTCTTGACATATCCTGCTCTCAAGCCTATTGCCTTGACAAAAAATCCTGTTTTGGACATCAGAAGCTGAATATTATCTTGTTTTTTTCTCTTTCCTTTCCTTTTGTAATGATCTTTCTGCTACTGCTAAGGAAGGCAGCCTCACTCCACCTGGAGAGAGGCTCATCTACACGCAATGCGGAAAGGAAAAGCACATTAATGTTCATACTGTTAACCTGTGAACACTTCTTGCCTTCTTTGACCCCTGTTCTTCACAGGAATCCCCTGCCTCTAGCTGTTCTCTTCAAACGGTTAATCCTAGGGGAATAGGATCTAAATATCTGACCAGGGTACCATGTGCCCAACACTAGAATTGGGACCTATAATGCAAATCAAATGGTCTTACTGAACCAAGAAGTGACAAGGGATCAAAGTGGTTTTTTGGCACTATATTTCTAATTTTATGACTATTATTTCATTTGGATTATCTCATTTTTCAGGAAGTTGTATCCTGACCTCAGGAAGCCAATCTTTGTCTTTCCAACATCATTCTATGCCTTTTCAAAGTCATGACTGGAGAATATATTAGGAATTTTCCATTTCAATCATAATTTTGCCTCAACAATAAAATAAAAATGTTTTGTTCATTTTTCTTACACATCATTTGACTCTTCTGTCCTGGTTATTTTGTTCTAATTTGATTGTGTGTTTGGCTCAGGCTGTGCGGGAACGCTGCGTTAGAAGTGAGCCATCGCCATTTTGAGGGTCGCCAGTTAGCTAAAGTCAGTTTACATTTGGTGGACCCCACTTGCGGAAGAGTTGGTGAACTTGTCATTGGGGGGTCTTTTATTCTGAAGTATTGTGTAGTTTTGTGTTACCACATGTTTAATTAAATTAACTGAGCACTTGCTATATGCAGAGTGTCACACGGCAGAGAGCTAAAAAAAAAAAAAAATTCCTGTCACATCACCGGTCAGTTTCCTTCACAGCATTTACTGTATTATCTAATTATCTTGTTTATTTACTTTTTTACTTACACATTGTCCATCTTGCCTATTGCAAGTCCAGAGACTTCTTTTGCTACTGTAAATCCAGTTCCTGGCACATTGCCTAGAACATAGAAAGTTCAAAATATAGTTTGTTATCTGAAAAAGAAAAAAAGATGCTTATATTCTCTGGTAAGAGAATATAATCTGGTTCTCCCACTTCTCCATCTTTCAACCCTCCTCTGCCCCATTAAACTTTCCTTCGGCACCCATTCTGGCCAGAAGCAGTTCTTCTCTCCTGTGATGTCCCTGTGTTTACTGTTGGTCCGATTCCTTCAATGTATTATTATATAGCAATTGGTGATCCCTTTTATTCTCAATTTATGCTCCTATTACTTATTTCCTTATTGATATATGCAATAGCATTTTGTAAAATGCAAAACACCTCTATGAGCGTTATGATTATAAGCTCCTTGAGGTTAGTGGAATGAGAGTATAGTTTCTCCTACGGAAACTTGAGACTGTCCCCCTGTATCATGTCAATGAATTGCTGGATGAGTGATGCTTTTGTCCACATCTTTAAAGATGAAGACCAATCATGACCCCAGCTCCGATTTGGAGTTTTTTTTTCCTCAGCTACACATGTGTCCTTATGTAAACCCCTGCTGTCAGTACCATCCCAGAGTTTTACTCCTCCTGTCTCTCCTCTTGGTGTTCAAACCAACATTGAGTGTCTATTAAATGTAGGGCAGACTTGCTGTCCAGGATCAATAATGTGCTTGAGATGGAAGTTGGAACAATTCACTTGCCCAGGGCGAGCAAGACTGCAGTGATTGCAGAGGCCAATCACTCATATAGGCCATAGGTTCTGACTCGGGCGTTGGTGCTATCAGGTGGCTTTGTCCAGTGTGTGACCTGCTGGGGGCCTTCTAGCAAAACACTCCCCTTGTCTCAAAACCATGCTGTGGTTGTCCTGACACGTTCCTGACTGCCCGAGCCTGGTTCACGGGGAGAGTCAGACAGAATCTGAGTGCACACTCAGTAGCATGCGCGCTCGGCTGCACACATTGCACTAGGCAAGGTGTCATGCCAGGAAAAGATATTGGTCCCCAGTGCCACGAAATCGCATCAGATTTCCATGGCAAAGGCATTATGGAAGACCCCTTTGCGAGGAAGTGGGCTCTTTGCCAAAGTCTTCCTGCGGAGTCATAGGCATATTCTCCCTGAGCATTTGGCACCAAGAATTTTGTACCAACTTATAAAGCACAGTGCCAAGTTCTACTGCCTAGAAGCTCCTTAAAGGTTTGCTCAGATGTTGGCAGAAGCAACCAAAGCCATATTTTCTGTTTATTCTTTTGCTTTTTTTTTTCTTTTTGCAAATGAGAACCAGAGGTGTAAATGTTCCTTACCAGAGGAGCAAGATTGCATCAAAAGCCACACCTCCTTCTGCCTACACACATACAACTCCCATGCATATCCATTAGTTTTAATCACAGGGGCTTTCTGAGCTGTTAAGTATGTCAGCGTGAATCGGCTCTGCATGTCTGTGTTGCTTCAGGGCACCTGACACATGAGAACTGGATGGACTCACCTGGCTGGGTAATTTAGACATCCATGGCTTGCAGTGTTCCAGCATGCTCCCAGCTATCCTATCCCAGTGACTGATTTCTTCTCAGGAAGTGGGAGAAGACTTTATCCATTTGTGTTCTGACAAGAGACATTAGGGCCTTAATTTAAGCAGTTTCCCCGACATTGGGTAGTAGAGAGTTGCAATCCAGCAGGATTCAGTACTGCTCAGCACGCTTGAATTGGTACTTGGGCTCGCGCAGCCGATTCTGAACCTGGCGGCCTGGGGAGAATGAAGTCTTGTGAAAAATCTACATATTAACTCAGGCAGTGGCTTTGCCTTTTTCATGGATGGCTTCTAGAAACGTACCAGACATTGCCCAGTGCTGCAGGTAGAATCTTGCCCCTTTAGACTGAAACTCATCCAGACAAGTCTTTTGACTCACTGCATTGATTTCTGTCGAGAAGCTGCAGGGCTGGACTGATGACCCCAAAATGTGGTTTTGTTTTCCCCATAATTACCTATCTGGCTTAGCAGGAAATAGATGTTTGGTTTCTGTGAAGACAAAAAAGCTGCTCTCCTGCCTTATGGCTGGAGCCTGGCCATTTTACGCCTTTGAGGAGTCCATTAAAAACACCCACGGGCAGGAGTGGGATAGATCTGTGCATCTACAGGTCTTTCAAACCCAGGCAGCCCAGGGTGCACCCTTGGTTTATGGGACTGGCCTTGTGAAAGAGAGGCCTTCTCCAAGGTAACTCTCAGATACAGTGTTGACAAGAAAGTCTGGAACCCAGACATTCTCTTAGCATCTCCTGTAGGGAACTGGCCTCCTTTACCAATGGTCACATTTAGCTCTCAGCTGAGCTTCCAAAACCACAGTCCATTTCCTGTTGACTTCTAGCACATCCTCTGCTTCCTTGAAGCGTTTCTCTTTAATCACCACTCGTTAATGTGATGCCCTCTGAGGCTTCGCCAGCACTTCATAATTCCTTCCTGGGCTTTTGAATGTTGTTTTTCTCCTGCATTATGTTTTCCCGAGATTTTCCTTGGTGTCTCGTACCCTGTCCCGGAGAGGGGAGGGAACTGCATTTGGCTTCTGCTTTTCAGAATGGGTTTCTCATGCTTACCACTTAGTTTTCCTACTGACTTGGAAAAACTGTGCTGGAATCTTTGCTCTGGTGCAATTGAATTGCATTTTGGCTGGAAATGTTTTATGCATTAGAATGATGAAGGATGACTTCATTTGCCAGACCAGGCAAAAGATCTCTGAAACGGAAAAAAAGGAAAACAAAAAAACAACAAAAAAATCTTTCTGAAGCTACTGTAGGAGAAAGACTTCTGAATATGTCAGAACACAGCAGGGTGGGGCCGTCTTGGGGTCACTGAGCCCCAAGGGAACCCTCTTTTTTGGCCACTCTGTTCCCACCCCTAAAAGGCATTAATCTTCTCCCCAGGACCTCTCTTGACCCTGAACACTTACAGTGCATAGTTTTTGCCTCTATCTTAGGAGGCAGAGGCTGTTTCAAATGCTCCCAGCTGGGAACTGAGATCATGGAGTAACTCCAACTTTACACATATTTTTAAATAGGTCCCTACCTACCTACACAGACTGCTCAACAGAACCCTTATTTTGCCTTGTGGTAGGTTTTGGTGAACTGAGGACAAGGCTAGACTTCTTCAGCAATGAGTTACAAACTCTGGCTCCTCAAATGTTATCCTGTGGAATATTTCCATGCAGAAGGCGGGGGTGTCTTTCACGTTATGCCCTGCTTCACTTTGCAGTCTGGTTTGCCAAGGACAGATTTGTGGTGACTTGTCGCAGCTCTGAGATTTTGAGAGCAGGCCTCTCCAGAAAGCCTGTCCTTAAAGATAGAGTGGTTTATCTCTCCCCCGCCCTCCCCCCGCCCACCCACCTTGGCTCGGACCGACTGCCAAGTCTCACCAGGTTTCACACCCAGTTGTGGAGCATACCAGCTCCATCTCCCACCGCTCTCTCTCGGTCAAGGTAGTGGTCCGTTTCTATGGCAGATGGGCACGCGTCACTCAGGGGTTTCTGAAACTGCTAGCCTATTTGGAACTCAGGTTTTAATGATGCTATAGCCTTATGAAGCCTAAAGACATCATTGAACTTCATTTCAATTCAATTTAGATGTGATTGTCACCTTTCAGGTTCCGGGTGCCATACTTGTGTTAGGTATTGGTGATGGGGAGAGGAGAGCATGGTCCCTACCCTCATGGAGCTTAGAGCCTAGCTGAACTTTCTCATTTATAAACTTGACCCTCACAAAGACACCATCATGTAGTGCTAAAAACTACATTTCCTTTCATTCAGTATCATTCAATTATATTACGTGAGTGTTCTAGGACAGACTCATGCTTATGTGTTCTACAGTCAGAAATGTGAAATAATTTGTATTATGGGAAATAGGATTCAACTAATGAATCACAGGAAGAGTTGCCAATAATCAAATATGAGAGACTCTTCAACTGTTGGAAGCAGAGAAGAGGGAAGAAATGAGGATATGAATGTAGAAGCAGAGAGTATATTGAAAATCCCATTTCAAGTAGTTATTACAAAGTAGACTGGAAACAAAACAAAAAGCTCTATTCTTTTTAGTCTCAGAAGCCATTGCTGGCGAGGCCCATTAAGTAAGCATCCAACTTGTTTCCTCTAGCCTAACTTTCAGAATGCAGTTACGTTGGAAACTGTTCTGATTAAGGTTGTTTTCTCTTTTTTAAAAAATTTTAAACCACTCCCTCTTCTGAGGGAAGAGACCTATTTTATGCATACAAGTCAGCTCTTGTGCATTTTACGTTTTAGTACTGTAGGCCTTTACAGATCTTTATTTTTTATTTCTATTTTTTAAAGATTTATTTATTTAATTGGGGGTGGGGCAGAGGAAGAGGGAGAGAGAATCTTAAGCTCACTCTGGGCTGAGCACGGAGCCTGAGGAGGGTCTTGATCTCATGACACTGAGCATGACCTGAGCCCAAACCAAGAGTCAGATGCTTAACCAACTGAGCCCACAGATGCCCCAGGCCCTTAACAAGTCTTTAAAATGACACAATAAATCCTCATTTAGGATCCTTGACACTGAAACTGATTAGAAGCAAAGGACAGGAGAAAAGGGTGGTGAGAACGAATGGAGAAAGAAGGTGGGAGATAGTAATGCTGTGTGTGGCTCTGCCCTGGCAGGTGGGCAGTAGCAAGGCTCCGGATACATCACACGTTTAGGTAAAGCCTGTGATAACCATTATTTCCTTCCTGCACAAACCCACCTTACCTCCCAGTGCCTGTAGTATTGACCACCTTCAAGAGGATTTCCATACCTCCTGACAAATGGCGTGCCTGTGATGAAACCCTAACTGTAGGAAGAACTACTTATATTTCTGTCTCAAATGAAGATGTTTCTAAAATGCCAAATTTAAATAAATAACACAACAAAAGAAGATTTAAAACAGCTATTAACATTCAAATGTAGTTTGTAGTTGGGAGTGGGAGGAAGTAAATATATGCTACCATTCTCTCAGAATCCTCTAGAAAAGTTGTCTCGAGAATGATCTGGAGAGCGCGGGTCACCAACGGTTTTTAAGGGACTTGGTGAAAGGTGTCTCAGGCTGGGTTCTTTTGTTTCTAATTTATGTGATGGCTTCTTGATCTTAATGGTAATTTTATATTTCATTCATCATCTAACATGGCATCATTCTTATAATAAATAAAAATATATAATTGTCTTCCTAATTACACAAGCAGTGTTGGCTTATTGTAGAACATTTGAGAAATTCAGAAAAGTCCACCTAAAAATCCTACGGTCCCACCTTCCAGAGATACCCATGTTGGGGTTTGGTGTCTATCTTGCCAGTCTATATAATATTTTCCTCCTCTTACTCAGTTCATTTTCATGATATTTTTATCCATTGGCTGGTGTGACTAGAATTTAGTTTAACCAGTGAGCTTCAAGCGACTGAAATATTTATGAATTACTTGCTTAGGAGACATTTTAGTGGAATAAGTCAATCCTTTGAGGAAATGAAGCTTATGTCTAGAAACCTGCAGTCATCATTATTTTGAGGAAATCAGTCAGCTTATTATTTTTTCTCCCAACTTTATTGACATATAATTGACATATAAGATTGTGTAAGTTTCAGGCATAGAATATGATGGTTTGATACACGTTAATATTGTGGAATGTTTACCACAGTAGGGTTAGTTAACACATCCTTCACTTCACATAATTGCCATGCAGTTGCTTCTTTCTCCAACTGTTCTGGTGAGAACATTAAAATCTACTTTCATAGCAACTTTCAAGTATACAATATAATATTATTAATGATAGCTGCCATGCTGTAATCTAGGCCCCAGGAAATTATTCCTCTTATAACTGGAAGTTTGTATCTATTGACCAATATCTCCTCATCACCCCCAACCCCTCATAACCACCTCGCAACCATTTTGCTTCTATGAGTTTGGCTTTTTTAGATTCTAGATATAAATGAGATTATATAGTATTTGTATTTTCCTGTCTGACTTGATAAAAAAAAAAAAGCATAATGCCCTCAAATTCTATCCATGTTGCCACAAATGGTAGAATTTCCTTCTTTATTTGGCTGAATAACTTTGTATATATACCACATTTTCTTTATTCATTCATTCACTGATAGACACTGAGGTTATGTCCATGTCTTGGTTTTTGTGAATAATGCTAAAATGAATATGGGAGTTCAGATATCTCTTTGAGATAATGATTTCATTTCTTTTGGATATATACCCAGGAGTGAGATTGCTGGATCATATGGTAGATCTATTTTTAATCTTTTGAGCAACCTCCATACTGTTTTCCATAGTGACTGCACCAGTTGACATTCCCACCAACAGTGCACAGAGGTTTGCTTTTCTCTACATTTTCACCAGCATTTGTCTTTTGTGTTTTTGATGATGGTCATTCTAACAGATGTGAGGTGGTATCTGATTGCAGTTTTGATTTGCATTTCCATGATGATTAATGATGCTGAGTACATTTTTATGTACCTGTGGACCACTTGCCTGTCTACTTTGGAAAAATGTCTGTTCAGATACTTTGCCCATCTTATTTATTGTTCCTTGGCCTGCTTAAAAAAATCAGATTATTTGTTTTTTGATTTTTGCTTTTGAGTTGTATGAGTTCCTCATGTATTTTGGATTTTAGCCCTTTATTGGATATGGGAATTGCAAATATTTTCTCCCATCCTGTAGACTGACTTTGCATTTTTTTTTCTGTGCAGAAACTTTTTAGCTTGGTGTAGGCCCACTTGTTGATTTTTTCCTTTTATTGCTTGTGTTTTGCAATTATATTTAAAAATTCATTGCCAAGACCCAATGTCAAGGAGATTTTTTTCCCCCTGTATTTTCTTCTAGGATTTTTAGAATTTCAGGTTTTACATATAAGACCTTAATCCATTTTGAGTTAACTTTTGTAAGTAGTATAAGACAGAGGTTCAGTTTCATTTTTTTGGGCATGTAGCTATTTAGTTTTCCTAACACCATATATTGAAGAGACTACCTTTTCCCCATTGAGAATTCTTGGCTTCCTTGTCTAATATCAATTGACCATTTATGCATGGGTTTACTACTGGACTCTCAATTCTGTTTCATTGATCCACGTGTCTATTTTTATGCCAATTCTATACTGTTTTGATTACTATAGCTTTGTAATATAGTTTGAAATCAGGAAGTGTGATGCTCTTGCTTTGTTCTTTCTCAAGATTTCTTTAGCTATTTGGGGTCTTTTGCAGTTCCATAGAAGTTTAAGACTGTTGTTTGTATTTCTGTGAATAATACCATTGAAATTTTGATAGGGATTTCATTGAATTTATAGTTAGCTTTAGGTGGTATAGACATTTTAATAGTATTCTTCTGATTCATGAACATGGAATGTCTTTCCATTTCCATTTATTTGTGTCTTCTTCAGTTTACTTCATCAGGCTTCTGTAGTTTTCGGTTCATGGATCTTTCACTTCTTTGGTTAAATTTAGTCCTAAGTATTTTATTCTTTTTGATGCTATGAGAAATGGGATAGTTTTTTTCTTTTCAGATTGTTCATTGTTAGTATAGAAATGCAACTGATTTTTGTTTTTTTTAAAAAAAGATTTTATTTATTTCTTTGACAGAGAGAGACACAGTGAGAGAGGGAACACAAGCAGGGCAGTGGGAGAGGGAGAAGCAGGCTTCCCGCTGAGCAGTGAGCCCGATGTGGGGCTCAATCCCAGGACCCTGGGATCATGACCTGAGCCGAAGGCAGACGCTTAACGACTGAGCCACCCAGGCACCCTGCAACTGATTTTTGTATATTGATTTCATATCCTGAAACTGCTAAATTCATTTATTCTAACTGTTTTTGGATGGAGTCTTTAAGATTTCTTTATGAAAGATTATGTTATCAACAAACAGTTTTACTTATTCCTTTCTGATTGGGACGTCTTTTATTTCCTTTTCTTGCCTAATTGCTCTAGCTAGGACTTCCAGTACTATATTGAATAGATATGGTGATAGTGAGCACCCTTGTCTTGTTCCTGAGCTTAGAGGAAAAGCTTTCAACCTTTCATTATTGAGTGTGATACTAGCTGTGGGCTTGTCATTTATGGCCTTCATTACATTGAGGTATGTTCTTTCTATACCCTGTTTGTTGACTGTTTTTATCATGAAAGAATGTCAACTTTTGTCAAATGCTTTTGTGTGTGTGTGCCTTTTAAGATGATCATATGATTTTTATCTTTCATTCTATTAATGTGATGTACCACATTTATTGATTTGCATATATTGAAACATCCTTACATCCCAGAAATAAATCCCACTTAATCATGGTATATGATCCTTTAAATGTGCTGTTGAATTCAATTTGCTAGTAATTTATTGAAAATTTTTGCATCTGTGTTTATCAGGGATATTGGCTTGTGGATTTCTTGTAGCATCCTCATCTGGCTTTAGTATCAGGGCAATGCTGGCATCATAAAATGAGTTTGAGAATGTTCCTCCTTCTTCAATCTTTTGGAAGATTTTGAGAAGGATTAACATTAATTCTTCTTTAAATATTTGGTAGACTTCACCTGTGAAGCCATCTGGGCTTGGGCTTTTCTTTGTTGGGAAGTTTTTGATTACAGATTCAATCTCCTTACTCATTGATCTATTCAGATTTTCTACATCTTCATAATTCAGTATTGGCAAGTTGTATGTTTCTAGGAATTTGTCCATTTCTTCTAGTTGTCCAGTTTGTCAGGATATGATTGTTCATAGTAATCTTTTATAATCCTATGTATTTCTGTAGTATCTATTGTAATGTCTTCTCTTTCATTTATAATTTATGAGTCCTCACTTTTTTTCTTGGTTGGTCTAGCTAAAGGTTAGTCTATTTTGTTTACCATCCCGCCCTTAGAAAACAACAACAACAACAACTTAGCTCTTAGTTTTGTTGATCTTTTCTATTGTTTATCTGTTCTCTCTTTTAGTTATTTCTGCTCTGATCTTTGTTATTCTGTTCTTTTTGCTAACTTTGGGCTTATTCTTTTTGTAGTTCCTTGAGGTGTAAAGTTAGTTTGGTTATTTGAGATTTTTTTTTTAAAGTGTAGGCACTTATTGCTACAAACTTCCCTCTTAGAACTGCTTTTGCTGCATCTCATAAGTTTGAATAGATTTCTATTTTTATGTATTTCAATATATTTTTTTATTTCCCTTTAATTTCTTCTTTCATCCATTGGTTGTTTAAGAATGTGTTGTTTAATTTCCACATATTTGTGAATTTTCCAGTTTTCCTCCTGTTATTGATTTCTAATTTTATATAATTGTGATCAAAAAGATACTTAGTGTGATTTCAGCTTTCTTCCATTTACTAAAGCTTGTTCCATGATCTATTATATGGTTTATCCTGGAGAATGTTCCATGTGTGCTTGAGAAACTGCTGCTTTTTAATGGGATCATCTGTATATGTATATGTCTCATTCTTCCTAAAATCCTGTCCTGTCAGCTCAGGAATGAGACTCCCTGGGGAGGAAAGCCTTTTACTGTTCTTGGAACCCCCCTTCTGTTCTTGTTTACCTTGGGGGGACAGGTGAATTTGCTTGAAAGCAGTCACATTTTTCAACCCCCCCCCCCATCACTGTATGGTACAAAACTTGTTAAAGTGGCATCTGAGAACCAAAAAACAAACAAACAAACAAAAAACCCCTTAGGTCTAAGGTATAGTTCAAGTCTAGCATTTCCTTATTGTTATTTTCTCTGGGTGATCTATCCTTTGATGACAGTGGGGTATTGAAGTTCCCTACTGTTATTGTATCATTGTCTATTTCTTCCTTCAGATCTGTTAGTATTTGCTTAATGTATTGAGGTGCTCTGATGTTGAATGTATATATATTTATAATTGGTATATTATCTTGATGAATTAACCCCTTCATCATTGTATAATGACCTTCTTTATCTCTTGTTACAGTTTTTGACTTAGTCTATTTTGTTTGATATAAATATAGCTACCCCTGCTCTCTTTTGCTTTCCTTTTGCATGAAATATCATTTTTTATCCCTTCACTTTGAGCCCATGTGTGTCCCTAAAGCTGAAGTGAGTCTCTTGTAGATAGCATATAATTGGGACTTTTAAAAAAAATCGATTTAGCCACTCTACACCGTGTGATTAGAGAATTTAATTATTCTATTCCTTGTTTTCTCATCCAGTGGCTGGTATTTGTAGGCCCTGTTT
Organism: Neomonachus schauinslandi; assembly: GCF_002201575.2. Lineage (NCBI taxonomy): Eukaryota > Metazoa > Chordata > Mammalia > Carnivora > Phocidae > Neomonachus > Neomonachus schauinslandi. The sequence continues at coordinate 86,516,823 of NC_058403.1, read as the reverse complement.
TTCTTTCTTATTCCAAGCTATAGCTATACATTTCAGGCTTGCTGGTCTTGGGGTGGGGTGAAACTGAAGAAAGTCTCTTGTGCAGCACACTGAAAGGCTGGGGAAGCTGGTCAGTCATTCCACTTTCCCTTTCCCAGTGAGGGGGAGCTCTTTCCATTCAGAGTTTCCTCTTAGTGCTGAACAGTGCCAACCTGGCAGATGCACTGAGGCAAGCAAATGAATCTGCTCTTCCTTCCCTTAGTTATTCAGGGTTGTTTTTTTTTTTTTTTTCCCCACTATGTTGCTGAAGTTTTTTGAGTGAAATCCTGAGTTCACCCAGAGCTATTTTGTTCATGGATAACTGTCTAATTGCTGATCTTTGTGGAGGGATGGAGGCTGGGGCTCCTACTCCACCATTTTAGTGATATCCTACTGTTTAATCTTAATATCACAAATCAGTATGCAAGCACCATATGCCCATTACCTTGCTTTTAATTTTTTTCTTAACTCAGTTTTTTTTTTTTTTTCCTGAATTGATACATTTTCATCTTCTGAGGTAATAGTAAAGTAAAAGGAGTAATAGTGAACTTGGAGTCAGAAAACCTGTGATTAAGTTCTGGTTAGGTTTCTAAAGAACTTTATGATGTGGGTCCAAAGGAGCAAATCTATCTGGGCTCAGATTTTTCAACTATAAACTGGTGATAATAATGCTCACTTCATTGGTTGCTGGGATGGGATGGGGGGGATGGGAGTAAGTGAGAGGACATATTTGGTAAACTGAAAAGTGTTGTACCAATGAAAAATATTCTTTCTGTTATATTTACCTATGAAAATGTGGGCACATTTTCACAGGAGATGTTTTAAGTGAGTTGCTCAAAAACATTTGATCAATTTTCAAGTGATAATGTTGCAACTCTCTCTAGGAAATAGTAGCCAGTTTGTTCCGGGAGAGTTTCTCAAACTTCTGTACCAACTAGAATAACTCTCTGAGGTCCGACAGGCAGAACTGGCTCAAGGTTCTAAAAGCACTGCCAAGACAAGTAGTTGGGCAAGTTTGTGGTACCAAGAGACTCATGATTTCTTGTTGCTGGGTTCTCCTCTTAATTAACAATCACTGTTCTTCTATCATAGCCAGCACACACCCCTGTCAGCAGGCTACTTTTCAGGATGAACCTGCCCTGATTACAGGAATGTAAGAGGAAACACTTCCAAGCAGCTCCAAAACCTAACCACTCCCAGGTAATGAGGAGATCCATCACGGTCTCTGAGAATGTATCCTGTCAGCTCTAATCTCCTGTCAGCATCCCTTTGGGAGTATTTCTTTGAAGTCTCTGAGTCAAAAAAGCAAAGACTCCCTCACATCCCTTCCCTACCCTCCATAGTGACTGAACCTTTCTGCACATTTTTTTTTCCTGGGCTTTTTCTGACAATATCAACCATAGGAGAAATAACCTGGAGCATTAGTACACCCTAGATAATCTTACATTAGGTGCTCCTTGGACTGTCCATGGGCCATGGTTTAGATTTATTATGCATAGTTTTGTAGATATTGAAATGAGACAAAAGAGAGATTGAGTGACTTGCCACAGGATGCACCAAGTGGTAAGTGACTCTAATTGGAGAATTCTTGATTCCCTTTCTTTTGTTGGGTCCCATGTCTACTATCTAGATATCACGAAAATGCATCTCAACATCCACCCCTTTTAAGATACTACATTTCTCTTCCTTGGTATCTCATCCTCATTTTCTCTTGTTCTTAAATATTTGCCATTCTGTATTTGGATCTCTCTTCTACTTTGGCTTCCTTCATTTCCACATTGTCTTATTACTCATTTATGTTTCTTTTCTTCTCCTTATTTGCCTTGTGAAATTTTATGATATTTCACCTTCATTGGGCTGGACATTTCAAACTTCAGTCTCTGGTGCTGGTGTTACTTGCATGGTGGTTCCAGTGAGGTTAAGAAAAGGTTTACTTTGTATGTGTACGTGTGCAACAGAAAATACTTTTATATTTATCTGTCAATGTGCACTTAGCAGAATATAGGAAAAGAAAATGGATCAGAGAACATTAGAAAAGCGAAGAATTAATTGTTCTCTAATAAAAGGTTGAGTCATAGGCAAAAGGGAAGAGATTACTCTAGAGAATCAGGGAAATAATTGGGTCCAGGGAGGCAGAAAGTCTGATCCAGATGGTGGGAGCTCCAGGGGAGGGTAAATCATGCATCAGGGAGAGATAAGAGAGGGAGGAAGGAGGATATGAAATGGGCTGGCGTCCAACAGTTCTATGCCAGGATGGTAAGAATGTAAAAGGAAATACTTTCACAAAGCTCCAAAACTGAGCTCCACTCCCAGATATATTTTAATAAAAATAGTCATGGTGTTGCAGGGTCTGGAGAGCTGATCCATTTAGAGTATTTTCTGAATTATATTTCTACATATTCCTGTATCTTTGCTAGATTTATTTAATGTGACTTGGTCTTATTCCAGCCAAAGATTCTGTAAGTTTTTTTGAGGTCAGGGATCATGTTTTATTTTCTTCCAAAGCTCCTAGCACAGTGCTGAGATCATGATAGAGTTCATTAAATACTTGCTAACAGATTTAGCAATTAATACTTATTAATGAAAAAGGGAAAATAGCAAATCTGCCCTTTGAAATGAGCACAAATTATTGCTTAGAGGTTTCCAAGAGCCTTTTTGCCAGCAGAAACAATGAGAAAATCAGAGAAGTGAGTCCATAGGTTCTTAGCTATCTTGAGGGAACCCTATGTCATGTATAGAGAGTGACTGATCCCTTCCCATAACCCCTTCCCCCAAACACATGCATGGGGACAGACAAAATGAGATGAGGTGAACTGAAGTGGCTCTGTCTACATATTCTAACCCAAATATCAGTTAACAGAATGTTTGCCAATGACCAATCCTTGATATGTTGGTTAGTAGGGAATCAATTTTGCATGTCAGAACTTTTAAGGAATCTTAAAATGCCCAACTCAAATAGGCTATTTAGTGGTTTCTTGTCTCCTCTCCCCACCCCCTTTATAAATGTTGAGCCATATGTTTGAGAACATACAGCTGTCCTTGTTCAGAATAGTCCAAAATAGCTAGATTCCCCTGCACTTCTTTGGGTGCTAAATGTATTTACATTCAAAATGCATGTGGGAAGTGCCTAATTTTACATAGTTTCTTCCCCTGACTGTCAGCAACTTTTCTATAACCTTTACTTAGTTCAACTAACTAACCTAAACTTTGAGTGTAGTTCCATCCATCACTACATCATCTCAGGTGCTCTGTCTTCCTGTCATTTTCTTTTCTGTAATTAAAAAGTTCCCCATCATGGATATGACAAACTCTTTGAGAAGCCACATATAGTGCTGGATAAGGTTCTTTTGGTATGCAGATATTCTCAACAACATTTGAAGTGAACAGAGACATGCTATCCCACTCACGTGCCAGAGATCCTCTTCAGTTTGACTTGCCTCAAGTAAACATTGTAAAGCGTACAAAGCATTGTGAAGAATGAAGGCTCCTATCTTTTCTGATACTTCATTGGCTCAATGAACCAAGATATTTCGAATGAATACTTGTCTTTCTCCCAAATGGTTTCCTAGTGAAGTGCAGGCTCCAAGGACTAAGCTGATTAAGTGGGAAATAAATGATTGGCTCAGGCTCATTGAAAAAGAAGGAGTGCTGTAAAATCTCAACTCCAGGAGATTACCTGAGATGATGTCATGCCATGGGAATTCTGAGGGGATGCTCTGGATATGGGAGATTTTTTGTTTTGCTATCTTATGGAAAAGGATAAGTCACATGATTCGAGTTATTTCTTTACAATAATTGACTTGAAATGGTCACTGGGTCACATACTGACCCATTTAGCTTAGATTGCTTGAGGATGGGGACGGAATAAAAGTGAGAAATATATAAAGTGATCTTTTGATAGAAGTCAAAGAAATATCTGCCAGTGTCTAGTCTGTCTGTTTTATTGGCTCCTATGTTGTTTCCCATCTGGACACACTGGGGGTCTCCTCCCAACACTGGTCTCTTGTCTCTGCTAGTCCAAGTGCTGACCTTCAGTGCGAGCTCAAACCTCTCTTTCTCTAAAGCCTTTTCCCACCTTGTCCCCAACTGTTCATTGTTGTCCTCTCCTAAATACTTACAGCCCTATTATCCTTAGTGTTCCCCTGACACTTGGTTTTTATGACACCCTATCACTTAATTGATTACCTAGGTACATAGTGATGTGCACAAATCTTGTGTAGGTGACCATCACCTGGATCAAGATATGGAACGTTTCCATCCCCTATAAAGGTATCAGCTCTATTCTTCCCTTATTTGTTCTCTAATATGAACTGTGAAATTTCCAGGGGCAGAGATCAGGGTTAGGCAAAGACAGATGGTGTACTCAAAAGGTTTGACTGAAATAATTTAATGAAGGGCCTATCTATAGAAGTTTGGAAGTCAGCAAGGAATCACGAGGTACCTAGAGACTAGCAAGAGTTGGAATTGATTCCTAGCCCTAGGTCTGAAGGAGAAGGGGGACTTTTACCTGTTGTGAGGGCCTGGTGAGAGCTCGAGCCTCACAGAAGAGAAATGAGCCCTGGACAGCAGCTGTAGCCTAAAGAATCACAACCACTGTCTGAAGCCAGGCCAGGTTAGGTGGGGAGGGAGCTGGGAGATAAAGACCCTCACTCTGCACAGGCAGCCCTTTGATCTCTTGCTGGCCTTCCACTAGCCAAACCCAACTGTAGACCAGAAGGGAAGGGGATCCAGGGATGCAGTCTATAGAAGTCAACCTCCCCAGGAACAAAGCATGGAGAGAAAGGTGGCGAATGGATTTGGGGGTATGAGGGACAAACATAATCATCAGCAAAGACCATGTTATGCTTCTGTGTCCACTATGGCACTTGGTATATTGTTTGGTTTAAAGGGCATGATCGATTTGTTGCTTGAACTATTAATCAATTTATAGACAGGTAATTGCTTTTATTGAAAATTGTGGGTCAGCAATAGCAACTGCTTAATTCCTTAAGAGAAATGCGGGGGCGGGGGGTGGGTGCCTGGGTGGTTCAGTCAGTTAAGTGTCTGACTCTTGATCTCAGCTCAGGTCTTGATCTCAGGGTTGTAAATTCAACGCCCAGCATGGAGCCTACTTAAAAAAAAAATTTTTTTTAAAAAAGAAAAAGAAAAAAGGAAATGGGAGCTGCCAGCTTTGAGTTCAAAGTTCTGTTTGGAATCCTTAGATTTGCAAAAGTAAAAAGGTGAAAGGGTGGCTCTTCTCCAAAATGGTGCTACTCATTGAAAGAACTTATAGTTTCAATGTAGCTTCTGTGTCACCAGTGTTAAAATCACTCAAGTTGTTAAACACTCGTTAATGCAATTGTTGCAGTAGCCCTCTTTACCGCAATTAAATGAAAAGCTCTTACATGATATTTGGGGGGAAATTTCATGACTTAGATCTCTTAGTGTTGAGCTAGTAGTGTCCCAGTCTTGTAATAGGGCACGTATGGCCCCTGGCTTACTTGTGGGGTTTTGGTGGAGAAGCATTTAACTCTGTGTCTCCACAAAATAAGGACCATAGCATCATTTAATGGAAAATATTTCTTGTAGAATTTTTGTTCATCTTTAGGAAAAGTGTTTCACTGGTATCATATAAATGCAAATCTTCTCCTGAGCATATACTTAATCAGTATTTACTAAAGAGCATTAAGTGATACCATTTTGTCCAAAATATAAATTAAACCCTTGGCAGACCTTAACATATTTTGGAAATAGAAGGGTCTGTTGGAGGCTTCCATTTCAGTTCAAAGGAAAGCAGAACAAATCAGAATCCTGGAAGATTAAACCACCCAGGAGTCCTGCCAAGCCTAGGTGAAGCTTTTGTGATTCTGGACTCCCTTACATCTTATTTCCTATTCATTTGTTCCAAGGAAATCTAACTTGTCAGGAGGCTTGAAGATAATGACTATCCCTGGGAGTATCTTGTGCTGATTTTCATGATGTCTTAACTGAAGCAACTGGTTGAGAAAGGAGCCAGATGGCATCTTTACACTTAACCCTGTGGAGGGAAATCTACGAGTGTTTCCCTTGAACACCTGGATCACATCGGGCTGTTTTGCTTGACCTGTCGCTGCCCTCACACAGCTTTCATTGCAGTGTTGCCCGTTTGCTGTTGTGAGCCGTAGTTTAACTTTGTTCTCCCATCATCACTCTCCTAAAAAGATTACCTCCTCAGCTGACAAGTTGTCTGCCTCCAGACATCTTCCTGTCATCTCTTTGCCTGCTCTGACCTTAGTCCATGCTCTGACTTCTGTTTGCTTCCATCCCACCATCTGCTCCTTGGCTCTACTGTTCTGATAACCTGTTTGGTGCCTACTTCTCTGGTTCAGCTTTGGCCTTTGCCTCCTTGGACACAGTCCTTGTGTCGGCCATTCCGTTCTATGCACTTAGAAAAGCTTCCGTGTCTTCATCTGATGTCTCACTGGGGAAAGAGTGTAAGACAAGACTTTTATTTTTTAAAAAACCACTATGTAAACTGTTTCATTAGTTTAATTTAGGAGAAACATTTGAAAATTTCCAGCAGAGATTGAGAATTCTGCTATGGTAGCTGATCTACTGAAGAATTATTTCTTGATTCTTAGCTTTAAATGGAATTTATTGAGAGAGGGGGAGAAGGAAGGTGAGAAGAGGGCAGGGAGGTAGGAAAGAGAGGGGAAGAGAAGAGAGACAGGATACTACCTGTTGGTGAAGCACTGAGTAAAGAATATTATATCCTTTCTAGCTCAGTGTGTTCCTGGGCTCTATTGTCTGGCTCAAGAAAGGCAAACACGGTGAAATAATAATCTAAGAAAAACCCAAGAAGGCAAGTACTTTTGGAAAGTATCATACATGCACTTAAGCAACTGCTTCAGATGATCTCTGCCATGGATGCCCTGTGTTACTGCAAATAAATGGTAGAGTTGACTCTATAGCTGATGCATAGTAGCTAATAATTCCCCCTTACGACCGGCTCACAGGACTTGGAGACAAAGTCCGGTTAAATTATCTGTCTGACATGTAATAGAAATAATCAACTTATGGCCACCTGCAGAAGTGGTTTGTATAATCATTACTAATAAAATAAAGACTTTCTCAGATCTTCAAAAGGTGTAAGGAGGCTAATAAGAAGATATCTTGAAGAAGAGACGACTGGAGTAACTGAGATCTGGATTGTCTCAGTTGTAGTTAAGTTGCTTGGCCAAAGTAATAGCCTATGGGTGACAGACTCGAATTTTCTGAGCTCTCCGCCCTTTCCATACTGAGATTTTATTGAACAGTGACTAAGGGAGAGGGGACTATAAGGATGGTGGACACAACTATCCTGAGAATGGGGAAGGGAAATTGATCAGGCTTCTGTGACATGGTAACATCTACTTTTTTTGTTCCATTTCTAAAATCACCAGGAAGCCTTGTGATCTGTAATTTGATTTCCTGTATAGTTCTACCTACCAGATGGGAATGTGCAGACAGTTGGACTAAGCCCTGTGTCTTAGATCTAAATAAGGTGGCATCTTGGTTTACTAAATCAGACCTGGGTTTTCTGTGTATGAATCTGACACCAGAGATGCATCATCTCTGGACAAGTTTAAGAACTGGGCAGTGGGATCCAGGAAAGGACTTCTGTGGGGTGACATGGACATATGTATATTTACACAGGAAGAAAGCTCATGGCTTTTTGTCTAATTCTCAAAGGGGATCTGACGTAGGAAGTTGAAGATCCACTGACACATTATATTGAAGCTGAGACCACACCTGGGCCTGGAGTGACCCTTTCCAGACACAGACACAGGAGAGTCTGTGCATAAAGCCATCAGTGACTCCTCACATCTTTTAGCTGAGGTAGATTGTACCCTTCTGGGAATCCAAAGGACTTGATTCAGTCTTTTAAAGGTAGTAAATTATTCCATTGCCCTGGAGCAACATTTTATAGAACTGTCCCCACAAACTCAGTGATTTCTACTAGTGTCTTCTGATTAGTTACGTGGAGACTTGCCACTGCTTCTGTTAAGTGCTTATGCTAAATGCCTGGCTGGCTCAGTAGGAAGAGCATACAGCTCTTGATCTCAGGGTTGTGAGTTCGAGCCCCACAATGGGTATAGAAATTAGTTAAGAATAAATAAATAACTTAAAAAAATGCAAACCACTTGGTTAAGAAATTAAAAAAAAAATTAGAACACGAAAGAAGAGACAAAGAGACTGAAGAAAATGGGAAAGAAAAAAAAAACATGGGTAGAGAAAGGTTCTCCATTTCATTTCTTACCTGCTCTGTGTGACGTTTTGCTCTATAGCTTTAAGAAATTAACAGACAGGCATTTCAATTTATGATTTGATTTTTTTAATATGGAATTCAGAAGAGAAGGAAAAAAACTTAAAATTCTTGTTTTATACTTGTGAAAAGCAGCCTTGTTAGAAGGTAGTCATATTAAATGCCTCAAACTCTAGACCCATGAGGACAAACAGTAATTAATAATAATTTTTTTAAGAACTTGAGACTGACAAACAGAAATTAGAAAATGGTTTGGGTAAGAAACACTGGTCATAAGTTCAGACAATTCTAGTGCGCTGAGCACATGCTGACTGAGAGGAGATAAGCTCAGCTAAGACAGAAGGGAAAGAAGCACGCATTCTAGAACGGCCGAGAAGACAAAGAGAGCCATATTTCAAGCTTAATGGCCCAGCACAGCCCCATTTGTATGTGTGCAGAGTGATTTGTTTTTCAAACACAGACCCAATGACTTTCTAGGCTAAAAGACCGAGACATTTTACTGGAAAAATATAAAAATGACCAGGCTAACAACAACAACAAAATTTCACCCAGCAGTCCAGAACATTTATCCTTCTTTGGAAGTAATTCAAATTCTGAGCAGTTACGTGGATTTCTGAATGGATAAGAGCAACAAGTGGGAAAAAAAAAAAAGTTCACCTAAACTAAATCTGAGATTTAGTGATTTTTATAATTGAAAGATCTTTTTTACTGTGGAAGTTCATGATGTGAATGTCTGTACACTTTTAACCCTATCAAATCGAATTCAAGTTTCTTGGAGCAAAAAGTAGCACAGAGAATGGTGAAAGCTGTGAAATTATGGTCATTTGGGCTTTATTTTGGTTCCTTAAAAAAAATGTTCCCTGAGGGGCCAGAGGTCACTTCCTCCCTGCGGTTCTCCCCGGGAGGGTTTGGCTTGCTGCGTCCCCTCTGAGGCAGTGTGGAAAGTGAACTGTGGAATCATGACACTTTTCAAGTCAAAGGCACACAATTCCACCTTAAAATAGCAGAACTCACCTTAAGCCAGCTTTTGGCAGCCTGCCAGAGAAGGGCATGAAAGCTGTATTCTAATCAAAAGGAAGTATATTCTTTAGGCAGGCTGTGGAAAGAAAGGCCGGGGAAAAGACTTTTTTTTTTTTTTTTAAAGATTTTATTTATTTATTTGACAGAGAGAGACACAGCGAGAGAAGGAACACAAGCAGGGGGAGTGGGAGAGGGAGAAGCAGGCTTCCCGCAGAGCAGGGAGCCCGATGTGGGGCTCCATCCCAGGACCCTGGGATCATGACCTGAGCCAAAGGCAGACGGTTAATGACTGAGCCACCCAGGCGCCCCAGGGAAAAGACTTTTTATTGATTCTTTTTATTTCTCCTCTTCAAATCCCTCCCCCCGCCAAGCCCAGTTCTAACAAGCACATTTAAAATTTACTGGCAGACAGGTTTTTGTTTTTGTTTTTTTTCTTTCCTTTTTTGAAACCTGTTGAAATAAAGACCATTCCCTTTTCAAGGGCCCCATCATTTGGAAGCATCCTAAGGGGGCTGCCAACGGCCTGCTGACATTACTTTCACCTTGGCAAAAATGGGGCCCAGGCAACCTTAGCTGAGCAAAGATCCCTTGAGAACAGGGAATAGTGAAGTGCCCTGGGCAGAATGCGAGGCTGTTGTCCTGGAGGCTGGATGGGGTCTGTCCAGGTTCAGTGCAGGGATGACAAGCGCTCTGGTTTTAAGATAATGACACTGCAAATTCAAACAGCCCTACCCCTTAGTGATGGCAGTAGTGACAGGAGCTATAAAGGGTGTCTGTAATTGCACATAATTTTTACTGCTGAAGCAAGTAAGCAGGAACTGGAGGGATGCATGAGGTTTGGGTCCATCAGCACACGTCAGCCGTAGTCAGTAATGCCAGCAATCATCGCTGAAGACAGAGGACCACTGGACAGTAGAGATATCGCGTTATGAGTATTAAAAATAATCTTTATAAGCTTCGGGATCCAAAATGTATACGAGGAGCAGTTTATCACTTTAACAGACGTAACAAACCTCTTTTTTTAGATGCTAAAGCAGAGGCGCGCATGGCGTGTCTGGGCAACAGATCCATCCAACTTTCAGACCTGATTCTTTCGCTTTAATGGTATCTTTTAACAAGTTTTTGAATTAGTGCTAACATTTAAAATTTAGGAGTTGCCCTGTAAATCTGGCATTTCATTTTCTCTTGAAAGATTGGATATCTGGTGCATGGGGTGTGTATTTCCAAAAGAAGGTGGTTGGCTCGCTCTGGGTAGTAGGTGCCCGATGAGAGGAGATGAGGCAAGCCTTGCCTTCCTGCTTCAGGGAACTTTCTGGTCTAGGTAGGCATTTGAGTACACAGTCACTGGAGCATACACACAACAGTGCAATTAGCAAGTAGCTACTGAGAGTCCTCTACCCACGTGCAGACTCTATTATGGTACTTTCCAGTCAAAAATTTTCCGTAGCTCTCTGCTGCTGACACAATAAGGTCCAAACCCTTCAGCCTGTAATGAAATCTCCCCACCTTTTGCTACCACTGACTAATTCTAGGTTCCCACACTCCTCCCACAGACAGGAGAGTCCCCTGTCTTCTCTCTTCACCGGTTCATTCTTCCTCACTCCTTCCTCTGAGTTGATGCTGCTATGTATTTGGCCGTGGAAATCCTCTGCCTCTGCCAGGCCCAGGTTAGGCCTGGTTCATCTAAGATGGTGCTTCTCAAATTCTGTGAGAAGAGACCAGTTTCTTTCTTTCTCTCCCTTCCTTCTTTGTTTTTTAAAATTTCCACCCTGTTCACAGACACACAAAGCACAAGTTGTAATTTTTTTTTATGAGACTTAGCAGACATAATTTTTACTTTGTGAATGACTATAAAAGTTTTTAAATGCTTACTCTGAATTTATTTCTGAATTTATTTCATATGTAACCAGCACTGGTCCTGGAGTTACACTTTGAGTAGCTTTTCTTAGATGTTTTCAGGTGAATTAATCTCGTTACCTGCATTTTCAAAAAAACCCCCCAAAACAAACAAACAAACAAACAAAAACTGTGTACCTTTATCACAGCAGACAGTGTTAGAACTTTCTACCTATTCCATTTTAAAGTTCAGGAGGGGGACGCCTGGGTGGCTCAGTTGGTTAAGTGGCTGCCTTCGGCTCAGGTCATGATCCCAGGGTCCTGGGCCTGAGTCCTGCATTGTGCTCCCTGCTCAGCGGGAAGCCTGCTTCTCCCTCTCCCTCTGTCTGCCGCTCTACCTATTTGTGCTCTCTCTCTCTCTGTTAAATAAATAAATAAAAATCTTAAAAAAAAATAATAAATAAAGTTCAGGAGGACAAGAGCTCTGTTCAACCTGGCCCCTCTGGGTTTGTTTGCTAATGGGAGGAACGCAGACAATCCTGAGTTTTCAGCGCTGTTGGGAGGCACTGGAGGTGGTGCAGAAGGATTCAGAACTGTTTAGCCCTCAGGGAGCTTATGATAATATTAAATATTACTGTTGCATAAAGCAACAGTAAATAATACACAATAAATAAGTACTGAAGTTTGTGGTACATCTTATGAAAATATTACAGGTAAATAACAAATAAGATGCTCAGTGAGAGCTGAACTAGTCTGAGAATAATTCACGCTAGAACTTGAGAGAGACCTTCTCATTAAAGATGGCAGCTCCTTACGCGGCAGCTCATCTGGGCAAGGCGCTCTGTGTTTGTTTATGCCTCTTCAAAGCAAGGGGTTGGATTAGAGGATTTCCCTGATCTCTATTACTGTACTATATTACTATTACTGTATTACTGTACGATTCACACAATACCGTGTGTCTATTATGTATATATAGCTGGTAGGAAATAGAATGCACATATCCTTTCTCCTTTCTCAATCTGCTATTGGGTGAAAATCCAACATTGACGTATTTCTTTATAACACAATCTCTAACACAAATGACAATCCAGATGCCAACTTATCACCCACTCATGTTAATTAACGTTCACTCTAATCAACTCTATTGAAGATGTTAATGATTAAGACTGAATTAAACGAATTCCCGCAATAACGGGATTTGACTGGTTATGTCTTTGGCCATCCCTATATTTCTCTTGGTTTTATGGCCAAAGAGAGAGGGGCGGTTGTGGCATAGGCCTGAGGAAGTCCACTTCCAGGATCTGTACAGAGCCAATCAACTCAGAGAGTGTTTTCTTTTGTCCCTTATTTGACCCTCTTCCAGATACAGTGAGTCTAGTTCTCTGAACTGGCTCAGCAGGGAGAAGTCAGTGCAGCTGTGTTTGAATACCTCCTTTTTTTCTCTTGGCTGTGACCCAGGAAAATGGACCCACTCTTTCACAGTTGCACAAACCACTTCATTATCATATATTTGGGGATGCTGGCCAGGGGAATGGCAGGCCAGTCAGTAGGCTGGAAAGTTAGAAGTGTTTGTGTTTATTTTCCTCTCCTTTCCCCACTGAGCTATTGGAACTGGTATAGAAAGGGATTAGTAAGACACAGCTGTCCCTCTGGGACACTGAGACCCTGGGAGGGGTGGGTTCAGAAGAATGTTTGCATAGGCATTTGATAATTGTAATAAAAAGACCAGTAGAAGCTCATTGGTTAAAAAGCCACCACAGAGGTTAATTACAGGCATGCCTTGGAGATATTGGGGATTTGATTAAAGACTGCCTTAATAAAGCAAATATCACAAGAAAGCAAGTCAAGGGAATTTTTTGGTTTCCCAACGTATATAAAACCTGTAGTCTTTTAAGTGCTGGATAGCATTATGCCTAAAATAATGTACTATACCTTCATTAAAAAAATACTCGATTGCTAAAAAATGCTCCCATCATCTGAGCTTTCAGCGAGTCAGAATCTTTTTGTTGGTGGAGGGTCTGGCCTGGATGTTGCTGGCTGCTGACCAATCGGGGTGGGGGTTGCAGAAGGCTGGGCTGGCTGTGGCAATTTCTTAAAATAAGACCACAATGAAGTTTTCCACATCAGTTGACTCTTCCTTTCACAAACAATTTCTCCGTAGAAATGCCATGCTGTTTGAGAGCATTTTACCGACAGTAGACCATTTCAAAATTGGAGCTGGTCCTCTCAAACCTGCTGCTCCTTTATCAACTAAGTTTATGTAACATTCTAAATCCTTTGTTGTCATTTCAACAGTCTTCACAGCATCTTCACCAGGAGTAGGTTTCATCTCAAGAAGCCATTTTCTTTGCTCACCCATAAGAAGCGACTCCTCATTTGTTCAAGTTTTGTCATGAGATTGCAGCAATTCAGTCCCATCTTCAGGTTCTGCTTCTGATTTGAGTTCTCTTACTACTTACGCCTCATCTGCAGTGACTTCCTTCACTGAAGTTTTGATTCCCTCAAGCTCATCCAGGAGGGTTAGAATCTATTGCCTCCAAACTCTTCTTAATTTTGATATTTTCATCTCTTCCCATGAATCACAAATGTTCTTAATGGGATCTAGAATGGTGAATCCTTTCCAGAAGGTTTTCAATTTACTTCGTCCAGATCCATTGGAGGAATCACTGTTTATGGCAGCTACAGCCTTATGTGAAATGTATTTCTTAAATAATAAGACCTAAGGTCGAAACCACTCCTTGATGTATGGGCTGCAGAATGGACGTTGTGTTAGCGGGCGTGAAAGCAACATTAATCTCATGGAGCATCTGCATCAGAGCTCCTGGGTGACCAGGTACATTGTCAGTGAGCAGTAATTTGAAAGGAATCTTTTTTTCTGAGCTGTAGGTCTCAACAATGGGCTTAAAATATTCAGTAAGCCTTGTTGTAAACAGATGTGTTGTCATCCAGGCTTTGTTCCATTTATAGAACACAGGTGAACTAGATTTAGCATAATTCTTAAGGGCCCTAAGATTTTCAAAATAGTGAATGAGCACTGGCCTCAACTTCAAATCACCAGCTGCCTGAGCCCCTAACGAGAGTCAGCCTGTCCTTTGAAACTTTGGAGCCAGGCATTGATTTCTACTTTCCAGCAATTAAGTCCTAGATGGCATCTACTTCCAATATAAGACCGTCCTATCTGCACTGAAAATCTGTTGTTTGGTGTAGCCTCCTCCATCAGTTTTCTTAGCTAGATCTTCTAGAAAACTTGCAGCAGCTTCTACATTAGCACTTGCTGCTTTACCTTGCAGTTTTATGTTTTGGAGATGCCTTCTTTCCTTCAGCTTCATGAACCAACCTCTGCTAGCTTCACACTTTTCTTCTGCAACTTCCTTGCCTCTCTTGGCCTTTATAGAATTGATGAGAGTTACAGCCTTGCTCTGGATCAGGCTGTGGCTTAAGGGAACATTATGGCTGGTCTGATCTTCTATCCAGACCACTCAGACTTTCTCTGTACCAGCAATAAGTCTGTGTTTGGCTTTCTCATCTTGTATTTGTTTGCTGAAGTAGCCCTTTTAATTTCCTTTAAAAACTATTCCTTTGCCTTCACAATTTGGATAACCATTTGGTACAAGAGGCCTAGCTTTTGGCCCATTTTAGCTTTTGACATGCCTCAGCTTACTCATTTCTAGCTTTTAGTTTAAGGTGAGAGACATCTGACTCTTCCTTTCACTTGAACACTTAGAGGCCGTTGTAGGGTTATTAACTGGCCTGATTTCAATATTGTGGTGTCTCAGGGAATAGGGAAGCCCAAGTAGAGGAGAGGAAGATGAGGGAACAGCTGGAGCAGTCAGAACACACACACCATTTATTAAGTTTGCCATTTTATATGAGTGTGGCTCATGACACCACAAAACAATTACGATAGTAACAGTAGTGATCACTGATCACAGATCACCATAACAAATATAATAATAATGAAATGTTTGAAGTATTGTGAGAATTACCAAAATGTGACACAGAGACATGAAGTGAGCAAATGCTGTTGGAAAAATGGTGCTGATAGATTTGCTCAACACAGGGTTGCCACAAACTTTTGATTTGTAAAAAATGAAAAAAAAAATTTTAAAAAGTATTTGCAAGGTATAATAAAACGAAGCACAATAAAACAAGGTATACTTGAACAACTTGATACTTATTTTTGAAGGGGGAGCCAAAATGGGTAAATACGTTAAGTGCTTGTCATTTATGAGTGGCATTGGAGCTAAATTATGCAGTGTGAAAGAAAATCAAATTAATTCCTTCACTATAAATGTGCTTTGTAAAACTATAAAGTGCCATGTACATATGTGTGATGTTTTCAATGCATAAAGCTATGTCTTAGTCTCAATGTTTATTTTTAAGAAGTAGGATTGTTTAAGTCATTTTTTTTTTAAAGATTTTATTTATTTGACAGAGAGAGACACAGCAAGAGAGGGAACACAAGCAGGGGGAGTGGGAGAGGGAGAAGCAGGCTTCCCGCTGAGCAAGAAGCCCGATGCGGGGCTCGATCCCAGGACCCTGGGATCCCAGGACCCTGGGCTCATGACCTGAGCCAAAGGCAGATGCTTAATGACTGAGCCACCCAGGCATCCCTGTTTAAATCATTTTATGAAAGGCTAATACACTGTGGGATGTATAAATTCTGGTATGTCTGTTAAACAACACATAAGTTTTATTCAATGGTCCTATCTTTGTGACCTTCTACATGACAATTACTGGGGACAATTATGATAGTATAATCAATAATACACTTTTAGGATACCATGGTTCACATGCTGTTCTTACATGGTACTAATTCCTTTTACCTCTATGAATGCTACCTGTTATGGTCCCCATTTTACAGATGAGGAAACTAAGGCACAGGTTAGTGGTATCTTAGACTTGGTTGTAGCAATGGAATTACAGGTTTCAACGGAACTGTGTGAGAATACAGAAGGAAACTGAGGAGAACATTACTGAAGAAGCAATATCAGAGTTGGTTTGTGAAAACTGAGTAGGAGTTTTCTAGACAAAAGAGGTAGGAAAGTACATTGAAATGATGGCATTATCACTAAAAACATTTCTGGAGACTTTTCCTATTTATATATTTTCAAATTGCCTTCAAAGTATGTGACACATTTTTTCAACATCTTCATTTGTGGCAAATCTTTGAATCTGAAGGTATATCTGAACATTGGAAAATGTGAAAAATCATTCAGATTCAGGTTTGGTAAATAAAGCCATTCTTTTATCATTATCAGCAGATCACTTAAATAATACTAAATTTTTCAGGCAATTTATATATAAATAGGCTCTAAGGCTAATTCCAAAAAAGTTTAAGGAACATTTTGAGCCTACCTTACAATCAGATGGCTAAATAATAGGGATATGAATCTATATATGCAAATGAGAAACTAACGTCATTTCTTAAATAGAATGTAAGTATCCAACATCCTTGTCCCTTGTGGCTTCCAGGAATCTGTGTCTACAGAGATTCCATCTGTAATTTTACTCTGTGCTAGAGATAGCTTTGAGGCCTATAGGCTGTGAAGTCCCTGTAGGTCATCTGTATCCTCAGAAAGTGGCTCCGTGTCTTTGGAGGAGTAACTTCTTGGTAAATGCTTATTTAAATGAGTTGGATTAAATAAGTGGATTTTGATCATCCCATAGATTGACACAGTGGAATGATGGCAAAGAGATTATTCTTCTTTCTAAGCACACTTCATAGGCAAAGTGGGAATGTGCTTATGAGGCTAAAGAATTCAGACTCCTGTTTCCACACTGGTTTTGATTAGTGGATGGCTTTGCCACACCACTAGATTTCGTGGGTTTAATCTGTTCTTGGTAAAGTTAATTTAGGAAAAAGTTGCCTTGAAACAATTCAGATGGAAAAAAAAATAAATTACAGCATGTAAAGTAAACTGTAATTATATAAATTGTGAGATTATATCCAACTTGGTTTTAACATGCAGGAGAGAAATATGTGTTCTCACATAATTAGTTTTGGTTTAAGGGTCTAGTGGACTTAAATATGACCCAGGGTGGAAATGAGCAGATAGAGCGTTTTAGACAATAAGGCACTGCACAAAACACCACGATACACGACGGCCTTCTCCATTTTGTCCAAATCCCACATACTCTTGAAGATACAGTTCTCATTCCACCTCCTTCCTGAAATCTGTCCTGACCTCTTGATTGTAAGTAACATTTCCCTTCTCTGAATACCCAGAGCATCTCATCTTACCTTTCCCGAGGTATGTAACTCTTTCCATCTTGTTACCACTTATTTATATATATATCTTCTTTCCCTGCCTACCACTGTGTATTATGTCCCATTAGGACAAGGTTTATGTCGTTTCTTTACGTGGTATCTGGCACAGGACCGTCTTCATAACATGTTGTCAATACATGATTGTGCAAAGACGGATGAATGATATAGCCATAATCAAGCAAAGGGAGTAATAAGAAACTTCCTAGGACACCAGAGACAGATTTTTTTGCTTCGCACACACGCAGTTATGCAGGTCTAGAGTTAGAAATGAAATGTAGGTTTATTTTTGTTGTGTTTGTTTTTTCTTAGTCAAGGCGTTTAATCTACTACACTGATTCCTTATGCACAGATGGAACCTTATCATGCATACGAGTCTCTGAAGGAAATAATTTTTGTTTAAACTTTGCCTTAGAAACTTCAAGGGAATTCAGAACAGGATTTCTTTAATGATCTGGCCATATTATATTACCAATTGCCAAGCCGAAAAATGTTTGGCAGAACTTTTGGCTCCTGAGGTTTGGGATACCATCCAGGTAATCTGCCTCAGGATTTTGAAATACAAATAAATGAGTTCCAGTTCAAACTTTTTTGAATTTGAGCTGCCAGGCCTTTATTTCCCTCCTATCTGAACATTTTGGTACTGAAATACCAACCAAGCAGAAAGAAGATAATCAGACAGCATTTTCTGAGGTTATTTAATGGCCTTGGTTTAGGAGCACAACATGAGCATGAATGGTTTAAAACTTCATGTTTCTTAACAGTAACTGACTTCTAGTTCTTGGGATTTATTTTCCAGGAGGTTTTCCTTGATTTTTATTTGGGAGAAGAGGATGAGGGTGTTCCTTCTGGCAGAATCAAAGCAGCAAAGAAGATTCTGAATGTTCCTTTGTTAAGTGTTACACACTTAGCTTTGTTTTACTATTCTTGTATGGGAGCCAAGTGTTTTTCAAGTCACTCAACATTCTACTGAGGCGTGCTAGTCACTGAATGTGATTATAAAGCAAAGTTTAACATGCATTGAAAAGAGGCATGCCTGGGAGTTTTGGGTGCCGTGAGCACCACACCTAATGAAGAAGCAGGATAATTTGGATGAATGATATAACTTGAGTCATTATATAAACCTCAGCACCAGATCCTGGTGAGTTCTGAGGGAGACAGAAATTTTTGGAAAGAAAAGGTTAAAAAAAAAAAAAAACAAAAACCCTCTCCCCCTGACCCCACACTCACTCACAGTCCCTCACACTCTACATGCATGAACATGCTCAGTAATGAACCTGGTCTCTCTGATTTTTTGGCTGTAACACCACTGTTCATATCTGGGGGAGGGGAGGGCGCAGGCGGGTGACCTAGCAAATACTCTGAAGGGTGGAAAGGCAAAACAGTCTTAATTTTAAGAAATCCCTCTTACTAAGTCCTCTATTACCTTTTTTTTCTTTGATGACTATGCGTTTACAATAGAAATATAGCTCGAGAATAAAATGGACATTGTGGAACTGAAGAATAATATAAATATAATATAAAATTCAAAAATTTCCTTTGAAGGTTCAGATGACGTGAAGTTTTCTTCTCCCTAACTTTGGCTTGGGGGAAGACCTGGGCTTCTCAGTACAGTTCAAAGAATCTAGATTAAAATAATCCTTCTCATTTTAATAACATTTTAAATTCTGTTTTTTACTTAAAATCTTTTCAGGCCATCTGAGAAGTTTTGATAGGACAATATATATTTTTCAGGCTTTACATAATCTTGGTCCTTTTCAGGTGACCTTGAGCCTGTCTGCTCACCTGTAAACTGTCCTCACAGGCTGGCGAGAACCCAGCAGTTCAGGTCATCAGCCCCGCATGTAACCTGGTTGTGGCCAGGGGTAGGGGTAGGCAAGCAACCTGCCACCCAGAACTGGCCCTGACAGGTTCTGTGGAGCTGTCACTCAGCTCTGACTCTACTGGCAATCCTTGTGACGTCTCAGAATCCAGTAGACCCTGGGGAACGGAAATAAAGAACAACAACATTTTTTTTTTTCAGGGAATTGTCATTTTTCTTCTTGCTCCTTTCTGTCCATGGGAGTGCCTTGTTACATTACCCTGTTCCTTAACTAAACCTCCATCGTGGCGCTTTGACGGGGAGAACTGTCTCTTTAAGACACTCGTGACCCTTGCTCTTCCCTCGACCACCCAATCCCCAGACTCCAGTCCATTCCTTAATGCAGACTGGGTATGAGATGGTGGTGTTATTGGTATGAAAATAGGAATAGCCAACATGTATCACATTCTTTCTGTGTGTCACAGCCTTGGCTAAGTCTGGTTGCTGACCTGTCTCATGTAGTTACTACCTTATAAGCTATATACAGTTATTATTTCCAATTTTATTCCTGAAGAGATGGAGTCACAGATAGCAAGAGCCACAGGTACTATGTGGGACACTGGATTTGAATTTAGGCCCTCGTATAGGTTTAATAGCTTTAGAGTTGAGAATATACAGTTACCAAGTTTGAGACAATTTAAGCATAAAATAGTGACTGAATGTACGGAACTCCACAAGTCTATAATTACCCTTAAAAAAAAAAAAACCCTCCCAAAACAAAACTTGTTTTCCAACATTGGAGGTGATTATTTCGTCAGTTCCTTACTGTGATAGTTGGTAATTTAAAAGCATTAAATACGTTACATGTTTTTCCAGAAGAAACTCTATTTCAGCAAAACCAAATAGTCCCCCGAGTGATGAAGGAAGACCTTTCCTTATAGAAGAATGTCAGCTCTGAATGTAGGTGGAGTAGTATGGTTGGAAAGTCCTCATTTGCAGCCCTTGATGGACTGCTAATGCAAGCGAGAGTCCCCAGTGGATGCTGGAACCACTGAATGAAGGTTTGATGGGGACCGTCACCACATACTCCCCCAGATTGCTTGCTGCTTGAAAGGAAAGGAACATGGCTCTGCAATAGAAGTATCATGTCATCACCTTGACTCCATAGGTACACTTGACCCCAATTTGATAGAATGACCGGAGACTGTGGAGATCCACATGAGGCACAATATGAGGTAGTAATATCACTATGAAGTATTCTTGCCAACAGTGAATCTATTCAAGCTTTACATATAACTTCCACTTCATAGAGAATACAGAAGCTAGAGAAAAACCTAGCTGGCACCATAAGGAAGTAGTAAAAAAAAAATCCAGAAGGCAGATCATTCTATAAACAGCCCATCTGGACTTTCCAATAATTAATGCCACAGTATAAAAAGAGTGGGAAAGAGGTGTTTTAGAGTTATATAATGAGCAAATTCTATCTGTGATCCTTCAAAGGATACCGACATGAACAAAGCAGCTATAAGAAAGGTATTTTTTGGAACAGTTCAGGAATTTTGAATATGGTATTAGGGAATTACTAATAAGTTTTGTCGGGTGTGATAATGATATTGTGATCCTATAAGAAAATACCCTAATTTATTTTATTTTATTTTTTTAAAGATTTTATTTATTTATTTGACAGAGAGAGCACAAGCAGAGGGAGAGAGAGAGAGAGAAGCAAGCTCCCTGCTGAGCAAGGAGCCGATGTGGGACTTGATCCCAGGACCCTGGGATCATGACCCGGGCCAAAGGCAGACACTTAACCGACTGAGCCACCCAGGCGCCCCCCAGAAAATACCCTAATTTAGAGATGCATGCTGAAGTATTAGGGAGTGAAATATTACATTATCTGTAGCTTATGTTAAAATACTTCAACAATAAAAACTGAAGCAAATACGGCAAAATGCTAATAATTCATAAATCTGAGCGATGGCATGGATATATCTGCTCTTTCTACTTTTAGTATTTTTGAAATTTTTATAATTAGAAAGTATAAACCCTTGAAAGAAGGGTGGCCCAGTCTTGAAGCAGAGAGCCCTGCGTTCTGGTGCTGAGCCTCCAGCTTACTATTTGAAGGGCTGGGACAAGTCCCTTCCCTCTGGGCTTCTGTGTTGTCATCGGCAAACCGGCAATTATAATAATATCTGTGCTATACGATTGTTGTGGGGATAACATGAGTTAACCCAAGTGAATTGCCTAGAACAATGACTGGCATGTAGTGAGCTCTCAACAAACGTTAGCTGTAATTGCTTCGTGTGGGAGTCGTCGGACAGAAGTTAGGCTTGAATCCTGGCTCTGTCTTTTATTAGCTGTGCTGCCCTGGGCTGTTTGCTTAACCTCACTAAAACTTTGTTTTCATTTTTAAAATGGAGGTAATAATACTGCTAAGGTTGTGGTAGGATTAATCATATAATACATATAAAGTTGCTAGCACACAGAAACCGCTTAATAGGTAGTAATAATAATGGTGACTGTGCTGTCAGATAATCACTGTAGTTTTTCTGAGGCCTCCAATGCCTGACCCCAATGCATGGCTACTATTGGAACATTCTAGCATGGTAGCTCTACCAGGGAAGCTGACGGGTTAGCAAGGGGAGTGTGGGGCATCCCTTTGGTCTCTACTCAATGTCCCATCACAGGGGATGTCGGGCACTCTGGGCATATGGTTAGGGCCATGCTTCAGGTAAAGATTTCTGCTTACACAGGGCGGGATGGAGCCCATAGGGCGGGCGCAATAGACGATTGGGGCTTTTTCATAAACACACAGTGTGGATAAGATCCAGAAGAAAGAAAGGAAAGCAGTGATCTGGGGAGTCTGGCTCCTGTTTATTTCTACCTCAGTCTCTCTTAGGACTTTGAAAGAGTCCATGAGAGTGAATGCCTTTTCATGGCGGTCATCACTTACCATAGGCAACTGCAGCCTATAGGTGGACTGACTTCAATAGGGCTGACTTCACTAGATGTTCTGTGAGGCTCGGCCCCATGCTATTGTTTTTCAGCGTTGAACTTAAAAAGCTCAAGAGGTACTCCCAGGCCTTACAAGGTGTCACCAAGGAAGACAGCACTTGTAATACTTGATTCTTGTGGTTAGGTAGACTTTTGATGATCTCATTAGAGTAGTATGAAATTGATCATTTTCTTTTGCACTCTGAGTCTGTTTTTCCCTCTTCACTCCAAGCATCTCTCTCCATTTCCTACTTTAGACACTAAGGGTCTCATGGCCGACCTCTTTCCCCAGGATTAAATGCTGCAGGCAGGGACATATGTGTTGCTAGGAATCTGTATAAGATGCAAAGGTCTGAAAACAGATCAAAGCATGTGCACAAGCAATGGGGAGTAAGCAGTTAAGGGTGGACAAACTTGAAGAAACAAATAGGTTTTTATGGCTCCTGAGACAGAAATATATGCCCCAGTTCATCAACATCTTTGTTTTCATCTCCCTAGGCATATGGCCACGCTACCTTTTCTAGGGAAGGCCATGCAGTAGAGTTCTGGCCAACTGAATGGAAACTGGTGTGATCTGTGCCATTTTAGGAATAGCCCATAAAAACTGCCATGTGTGCTCATCACTCTTTTCTCTGCTTTTCTTTCTCATCTGATGTCTTGAGAGTGAGAACTTTAGGGGCCAATAGGAGGTTAGAACCCCAAGAGTAAAGGTGTCTGGATTCATGAATGACTGTGTGGATCAGAGTACCCCCTCATCGTCCCACATTGGGCTGTGATGTGAGCAAGAAATAGCATTTTATTATGTCAAGTTGTGGTAATTTGGGGGTTGTTTGTTACAGAAGTTAGGCTACCTTGAATAATAGATCCTTTTGACCTTCTTTTCAGCTGCTAAATATGGCAGAGACATTATTGACTTCCTGAATTACATATTTGTTGATCTTTTTTTGTTATCACCAACTTTTAAAGTAAGGAAACCAAGAAGCTGCATAAAGATACAAGTTTTCTTGGCAATCAGTCCCTTCTTATATAAACAATATGGTCAGGGCGTTCGTTACCTCATTTACTGTGCACACTGACTGTGAAGATCTTGAGAGATAAGAAAATTGAGTTTCAGAGAGGTTAAGTAACTTGGACAACATCACACAGCTAGTGTTTGCTATGGATCCAGGATTAAAACTGGGATTAAAACTCACATCATTTTGACATCAAAGTACTTGTTGTTTTTACTACAAGGATCCTTTTTAAGAAAAGAGCAGTCAAGAAAGCAAAGGTATTCAGAGAGGGTGCATAAGACTTTCTAGAGAGGTAGCAAAACCTTGACAAAAGTATAACTGGGTACCAGGGCCTACTTCAGAAACTCTATGAATAGACCGTAGAACAAAAAGATGGGTGGGTGGGGGGTTGGAAAGAGGATAATCATGAATCCAGACTCTAAGATTAGGTTCCTAGGATCCTAGGTTTGCAGCTTAGTCAAGAAGTTTATGTTTCTATAATCAGTTATTTAGGGTTCACTTAAATTTGTTTAATAAAAAGTCATTCTTTATTCAGACTATCTGAGGTTATGGTAGTCAAATTCCTTTTATTTCAAGTTAATAATTTTATACCCTAAAGGTGTGGATATCACTCAGTGTTTTCCAGAGAGACAGAACCAATAGGAGATTGTCTATCTATTTATTTTAAGGAATTGGCTCACGTGATTCGTGAGGCTGTCCAATCTGAAACTGGCAGGGCAGACTGGCAGGGAGGGACCCAGGAAAGAGCTGATGTTGCAACTTGAGCCTCCCAGCAGTCTGGAGATGGAGTTTCCTCTTCCTTGGGGGGAAACCTTAGTTTTTCTCTTTTAAGACCTTCAATAGATTGGATGGGGCCCACCCACATTACCGACAGTAATTTGCTTTATTCAGAGTCTACTGATTTAAATATTAATCTTATCTAAAGAAAAAAAAAAGGACCTTCACAGCAACATCCAGGCTGATGTTTGACCAAATAAGGGGGCACTGTGGCCTAGCTCACGTGCCACAAAAGGAACCATCATAGGGTATGAATGATCAACAAAATATTCAAATCTAGGTAGACCCTATGGAACACATTCTGGTTACGGGATGGGTGGTCCTCTTCCTGAATGGGATGGCCCCATTCTTGCTTGTCCACTGGAAAGAAAGGGAATGTCTGGACCATTGAAACCCACAAACAAGAGCTTCAGCATTGGAGAGCAGGGTTCTGCTCTCAACATGAAAATCAATGAAGCAAGTGAGCAACAAATATGTTGGACCACAGAGCATTGCCTCTTGCCCCTGCCCTGGATAATGTTCTTTCCCAGTGGCTGTTCTGCCTCCCTCTCAGCCCCCCAAACACTCCTCAACATCTGTTGAACTCACTGCTACCACTTGTTTCATGCTTCATTTTTCTCCCTGGATTTTAGCCTCTCATCTTCTTGTAGCTCATTCAGAATGTATTTTTCTCTTTTTTTTTAATAATCCAAACATGTCCCATGATGTCATGTCACATTCCAGTATCTTTCCTCTAGGAGTCTTTTCTCCCATTTTTCGCTCCTCTAGCAAGAATATCCCTTGAGGCACTTGCATCCGTGTACAACCAACAGATAATTACTTTCATGGGAAATTGTCAGGTGTCACAGTTTTCCTTTTGCACTTTTCTCGGGAATATATAAAAAAAAATACCACAAGCACATTTTAGCAAAGTTATAATAAAAAAATTAACAGAAAATAACCTAAACCTGTAATGAATTTGTTGTATCCCATATTGATAGCTGGCCATATCTAAAATAAAAACAAAAACCAAAAAGAGCTCTACTCTCCTGTCATCCTGAGGCTGCCTTTCCGTGTCCAGGAGCCACAGTTCTACAGCTGTCACAGGACTTGCCTGAATGTGTTGCTCTAGGAGCCCTTTGGCCCCTCCGCTCCACAGTCTTCTCCAAATGTCAAATGCGTCAGATGCTGGGAGGCATGCAGCAGGCCCTCTCTGAGGAGGTCTGGTGTTTTCTGGTTTTATGTTTTTGTTTTTTGTTTTTTTTCTTTAAAGATGCCTCCAGCCAGCTACCTAAGATTTCTGCTGAGCTGCTCTGTTACTGTCATCTGCTGATAATCTTTGCAGTATAATGTCATTGTTGGGTGCTCATCTGGATTTTTCCAAATGGAAAGCAGTATTGCTTTGCTAATTCTAGAAGATAGGGAAGGGACTTTATTTTGCGGGTGGTCAAACCATCTTTTTCTCTTTTGTATTTTATTCTCTAGACAATGAATGATTTCCTATTTCCATCTGTAAGATGATGAACTTGTATTCTTTTTCACTGCATTCCTAAAAGCCAATGACTATTATCTCCACAAGGGAGTTGTAAAATTTTTGAAATCAGGAACTATGTTTCATATCGTTGAGTATCTTCACATAGCAGTGTTAGGTACTCTATAAATATTTAGTGAGTGTTAGAGTCTCAGTTCCTGTTTGCCCCAAATGGTTTTCTGTCAAATTAATAATTGGGCAACAACTATGTAAAATCTGTCTAAAAATGTCTTCTTTCAGAATGTTAGAGACTCTCAAATTTGACTGAGGGAGAGAGTGTATGTAAAGGAGAAAAAAAATCCTTGAGAGAAGAAAAAAGTATTTCTAATTTTCTTCCTTTTTTTTTTTTTGAAAGGGGAGGCATACTGAAGAGTCATCTCAAGTCAATGAATTCCATGTACCTGGGTTACTATTAGATAGTCTTTAAATGAGTCTTTGAATGGAAAGTATATTTCTAGAAACACATGGTTAGCCAGATGATAACTGGCTATTGGCTTCCCAGGGCAGCTTTAGGAGGTCAGAGGCAGTGCAACAAAGAGGGTGGGGAAAATCCTTCCTAATTATAACTATGAAGATCTCAAGAGATGAACTTCAGACAGAGGAGATGTTATTGTTCAGAAAAAGCAACTAATGCCTCAAGTCTTTTAAATATTTGCCCACAATTTCATAATAGGTACTTGAGAAGGGAGGCTATCCCGAGCAATTCTTTTTCCCAGGGCAGTGTTCTCTTCTTCTGTACTCCATGGGGAACAAGTCCATTGCCTCAATTCTGCTGAGCACATTACCTGTGGGACCAGTGTTGGTCCGAGTCTTCAGCAATAACCAAGGTGTGTCTGAAGGGGGTCTGGGGCAGCAGGAATAATGAAAATCACCTCAGAGAAGGAAAAGGAAAGCAAATGGAAGAGCAGGAAGGGCAAAGAGGGAGGAGAAAAAAGGTATACAGATGAAACACCTATTGATTTAGAATGGTTGGAAATGGTTATTTTGGTTAACAGAAAGCTACCCCTCATTCCTGGTAAAAAAATAAAATTCTTAAAAATATAACACTAAAACTGAGCATAATCAAATTTACTTTATATGATGGTCAAAGTCTCATGTTTTTAAATTATTTTCTGAGTCTTTAAGAAAAATCTGGTCCTATTGAGCCTGAATAGATAGATTTTACTATATCCATAGTGTACCAAGGACAATTATATCAGATGCCACTTGTTGTCATGAATTATCATGCTCTGCTCTGCTCTACCAATTCCAATTTATTACTTCAACAGAAAAGAGAAAACATTTCAATGAAAGAGGAAGCAGGGAAATTCCAATGGATCAGCCACAGAGTGCTAACCTGTCTTTGGGATGGAGAAAATGCTGTTGTTGACACATCTTTTCCTTTTTCTTGACACAAATTAGGTAACTCCCTGACTTACTATCTCTTCACGAAATTGGTGGGGGTGTGATAAATGTCTTTGCAGTATAGAAAGGTATTCATAACAAAGAGTTGTGGTATGAAAAATGTCCCTTTGTCACAATAGATGGAATAACTCATGTTGTACGTAATGTGTACCTATGTATTTCGTTGTTGTAAATCCTGGTGTGCTCAATAAGCTGAAGTTCAGTTCTTCATTAGGATTCGTGAGCCCAACCCTCTGATGAACCAAAAGGATCAAATAGGAGCAATCCTCCTGCTCTTTATGTATGGGAATTATACAGGAGGAGCTCAGTGGGTCTGTATTAAAGCCACCACTTTAATTTTTTTTAAAGATTGTATTTATTTATTTGAGAGAGACAGAGAACAAGCACGGGAAAGGGGCAGAGGGAGACGGAGAAGCAGACTCCCTGGTGAGCAGGGATCCTGATGTGGGACTTGATCCCGGGACCCTAGAATCATGACCTGAGGCACCCAGGTGCCCAAAGCCACCAGTTTAATTAAAGAAACTGTTTCTTCCTCTCAAAAGTAATTTTGGAATTCTGATGTATATTAATGTAAGACTCAAAGGGACTTTTTATTTCTGCATTTCCTGAAAGATGTCCCAGATAGATGGATGATAACCTTACTTTTGGTTATTTAAAAATATACATTCAACATTCATTCAGAAATATTGATTGATTTCTGGTTTTGATAATTATGGTGACATGCTATAACATTAGGGGAAGACAGGTGAAGGGAATGAAAAATAAAAAGAAAACCCTGTATTAAACTCTTACTATTTGCCAGGAACTGTGACAGGCACTTGGTACACAGTGGTGATTAAGCAGGCAGAATTCATTATTCCTTCCTCTCCTCAGTTACAAAGTTATCATTTAATCATAATAAAGTCTTCTTCACTGCAATTGAATGTGTGTCTTACCCTTCTCTAGAAAACCTTAATTTTACTACTTACTGAGCACTTCCACCTAGTTAAGCACTTTCTCGGTGTTTTCCATATTTCATTGCTTTCTTATCACACATGTAAAATAAATGTTGGTACCCACGATTCACAGATGGAGAAACTGAGGTGAGAATAAGTTAAATGAGCTGCCCCATAACATAGAATGGCTGAACTGGGGCTTTCATTTGGGTTTGTCTAAATCTATAGGTGTCCTCATCCTACCTCCCAGACCTCCACTGATAAGCATCACCGTCGCGCCTTTCAGACCTCAATTTTCTCTCAGGATAAGGCCCGCCAGATCCCTTTTCTCACAGCTCAATTCCTTTTTTTCCTTTTTTTTTTTTTAATAATTAACATACAGTGTTATATGAGTTTCAGGTATGCAATATAGT
Organism: Neomonachus schauinslandi; assembly: GCF_002201575.2. NCBI lineage: Eukaryota > Metazoa > Chordata > Mammalia > Carnivora > Phocidae > Neomonachus > Neomonachus schauinslandi. The sequence continues at coordinate 86,488,574 of NC_058403.1, read as the reverse complement.
GATTCAACAATTCTATACATTAGTGCTCACCATGGTAAGTGTAGTCAGCCTCTGTCACTGAACACAATCACAATCTTGACTATATTCCCTATGCTGTTCTTTTCATCTCTGTGATTTATGTGGTAACTGGAAGTTAATACCCTTTAATCCCCTTGATCTATTTCACCCACCCTCCCCCCACGTCCCCTCTGAGAACCACCCATGTGTCCTCAGTATTCAAGGGTCTGTTGGTTTGTTTGTCCCTTTTTTTGTTCCTTAAATTCTGTGAGTGAAATCATCTGGTATTTGTCTTTCCCTGGCTGACTTATTTCACTTAGCATTATACTCTCTAGCTCCATCCATGTTACAAATGGCAAGACACCACTTCTTTATCCATTCATCTATGGATGGACACTTGGGTTACTTCCGTATCTTGGCTATTGTATATAGTGCTGCAATAAACATAAGAATGGATACAACTTTTTGAATTATATCAGGGTTTTTTATATCAGGGTTTTTTGTTTTTGTTTTTGTTTTTGTTGTTGTTATTGTTGTTTTATGTGAATACCCAGTAGAGGAATTACTGGATCATATGGTAATTCTATTTTTAATTTTTTGAGGAAACTCCATACTGTTTTTCACAGTGACTGTACCAATTGCATTCCCACCAGTAGTGCACAAGGGTTCATTTTCCTCCACATTCTACTGCCCTCCAAATAATTATACTGTAACAATATAACGAAAGGTTTTGTAGTCTGGGCAGAGCCAGGGCCCACCATGGTAAAATCTGACTTCAATGATCTTTGTAAAAATTTTGCAGGTTAATTTTACATCTGAGGAACAGAACGTGTAGTTACTATATTGGACATTTTTATGATTCTTGATATCCAGTGTCCATTTTGAAAGAACTTAATTATTACTGCCACCAACAATGAATGAAATGGCCAGAAGCTTCTTTGCCAGAACTGGGACTTACTATTTCACTTTTTTTCTGTATTAACCACACATGCCAGTCATTTATAAGGTTGGTTTCTCAAATTAGGGACTTTGAATTTGAATTTCTAGGAGATTGCATAAATACTGGACATAAGAAAATGATTTTGCTGGAGAAGAGGAATCAGGTCGCTCTTCTGGAATCAGTCTTTAGCTCTACAATTTAAATGTGGAGACCCTGATTAAGCAATAAAAAACAACATTTAAAGAAAAATGCATGCTAGGAAGAAAGGCTAATCTTTTCCAGTTAGGAGAGAAGAAGTTTGAGGTATAATGTATGGTAAGGCTTTATGTAAGGCATTTGATACTGGTCTGTTGGATGAGTTTAGTGAATTTAATAATCAACTAATTTATGTTATTAAAGATCACACCTAAAATATATTTTAGGTGAAAATAGGTAAGACCAAGTGAATTTTGTTTTGCATAGAACACGTTAACATCATTGTGCCTGGCCATTTTGTTTTCAATGGGGAAGTTATAGTACAATAAACATTTCAAATCCTTATGCATTTTAAAGGGAAAATTAATCCATGTGTTCTAAATTTGATTTGCACTTAAATCATTGCAAGGTTACATGGTAAAGACTACTTGATGTCTAAAGAAGCTTCTGGGTTTTTTTTTTAAAACAATCATTTCTGTCAGTTTTTACTAAGAGTAAAATGAATTAGGAACCAGAAGGCTTTACAAAGTAGAACCAAGCTGTTCAAGCAGGTTCTACATTTGGTGTCATAAACCCTTTTGTTTTTATCAGGATGCATCTCTGAAAATAAAAATGAAAAATGAAGATATTTAAAACATGGACAGCACAAAGGTAGTGAAGGAGTCAGTTTCTGAAGCCAATATTTTCCTCATGTCATCACTTAGTAATAAAAACAGTGCATCTCCTCATTCTGTCTCTACTTTCCCAGAGAAAGATTCTATTTGTGAAAAGGCTGGTTGAACTCAGTTTAATACAAACAGGAGAGTATGGCCCTGCTGCCAAAGGAGACTTGTACCTGGCAGGGGAGACAAACCAGGGCCAACACATAATGAGTAAGTATAGCATGTACTCAAGTGTTGTATTAGAGCTTCAAGGTGTGCTGGGATACGGACAGGGACAGGATGAATTTGGTAGAGAACAGACTGGGGAAAGTTTGATGGAAGAGATGAAAGCATGAAGATCTTACCAACTTCAACACCTTAGCTAAAAAAACGGCATGCATAGTTTTCCTCTTTACCAGGGGAACCAGGAACACAAAATAGTACGGGCTGTAGGTTTGGGCTTCTCCTACCTGGAATGCAGATCTGTGCTCCTGGCAGGTGATAAGAGGGACTCGGGATAAGCCAGGTGGAGACAGAGGGGAGATAAAAGAATAGTCAGGGCAGATTTCTTTTACTTTGTGATTTTACTTCTTTAACAAAGAAGACTATCTCTGTGCTTTTGTTCCTGTCCTTCTGCCACCAGTAATGATTTCACCCCACAGCTCACCTGGAATCCTCTTCAACCCCTTTCTTTAAGGCGAGGTTCGAAGAATTGCCTATTCTCTGAAGGCTTCTCGTACTCTCCCAGGCAGAATTCTCTCCTCTCAGGGGTTTTAAGAGCACTGTAGATTTTTTAAAAGATCAAAAGCACCCAAATCCTGGAATTATTCCAAAAAGATGAAAAAAACATTAACATACAATTTTTTTTTTTCAAACATGGTGTTGTAATAGCTGGAGATTCATCACGCTAGAGTTCCCAGCACACAACACGGTGGTGACCCCATGGGCTGTCATACCTGCTTGGTGATGGGAGTCTGAGCCCCAGCAGGATGGAGACAGGGGGGAACTCTCCGCCAAGGCCTTGGCAGTCTCCCTGCATGGGTTAGGAAGGTTCTTGGTCTTTCTTAATCATAATGCTCCTTTGGAATTAATGTGTCTGAATTCATTAATCTAGAGCAGGTTAACTCCTGGATATGCCATTAAAACCATCTTTTACAGTATTTTAGTTCCACTTTTATTCTGTCATAGCAGTCATCACTTTGTTTAAAGTGAGGTCCAAAATACCTGCCCCTTATGTGTGTTTAATATGCAATCTGACCTATAAACCAAACACAAAGAGGGGAGGTACTGAGAAGAGAACAAGGAGAGATAGCTAGATCCAAAACACCCAAGAAAGAGAAAGGAAGAAAAAAAGGAGATGAGTTGACTGAAAAAAGCATGTATTTATTTATTTATTTATTTTTTTATTTTTTTTTTTTTTAAAAGATTTTATTTATTTATTTGAGACAGAGAGAATGAGAGACAGAGAGCATGAGAGGGAGGAGGGTCAGAGGGAGAAGCAGACTCCCTGCCGAGCAGGGAGCCCGATGCGGGACTCGATCCCGGGACTCCGGGATCATGACCCGAGCCGAAGGCAGTCGCTTAACCAACTGAGCCACCCAGGCGCCCCAAAAAGCATGTATTTATTGAAAAAGGAGTGGGCTTAAGTTGGGAGACCTAAATCTCACACTGTATTAGCTGAGCTCAGTTTCTCAAGTTCCCATTGGTGGGCAGCTCTCCATGCTGAAGAAGAATCTAGTATTTAAATATATTACTTTTACACATGATCTGAACCTGAATGCAAGACAACTAACTACTTCACCAGGGACCCAATCAAAGAATAATCACTTCTCCCACTGGAGGAAAATCCAGCCCTTTCTTAAAGGATTTTCAAGTGAAATCTTGCATAAAATTTATTCCAGTTTTTGTCTTGAGAGCCGACTCTGGAATACAGCCCTCAGTAAAATGCAGTTCCACTCCATTGATGTATGTATCTAGACGGTGAGCACTTCAAAGGCAGGGACCGGGCCTGGTGGTTGGTCATTTATGTGTTCTGTGCTCCTAGGATAGAGAAGTGCTTAATAAACACTGGCTAAGGATGATTAATAAAATCATTCTTTCTGCAGCTTCCGAAGAGCCCTTCCCCCACCCACTCTCCTCTTCGACTTATGATAGATACTGACCCAAATTAACTTCTATTTGTGCATTGTACCCTGTGCTCTCTGAGTGGGCAATCTGCTCTCTTTAGAGAGAAATGGACAGGAAATGGATAACCCCTTTCATTCGGTGTCTTCAGTGTGTGCTGCTGGATTTGCTGCTTGCTTTGACCACATCTCCTGCTCCTCTCTTGTTTGATTTAAACGAATGCCGAGCTGCTCTAGAAAGAAGTAGGGTTCACAGCCTTTCCTTCCAAACTGCTTGAGAGGCAAGATAAACAACAAGGCAGGAGGGTGTATTTGGAAGGACTGTAGAGCCTCTACTTTGAGCCCCTCCTGGATCTCCACTGAAACAGAACCGTGGTCTGGGGCATGGAAAAGGTTAACTGGCTTTCTCCTCATCCTCCCTCCCCCGTTCACTGTGAGGTGCCTGTTGCTGTGGGGGCAGGCTCAGCCTGGGAGAGCTTATGTGCTCTTGCTTCATTGTTTGGAAGCTAAAAACAGACCTGGAACAGTGAGAAGCAAATTGTTTCCTGGGTGCACGTTCAGCCAAGCACTACTTAAATCACTCCAAGCCTTCCCCCAGTTGTTTCTAAAATGAGGTGGGGCTGAAGTAACTAAGTAAATAAATGAAATCACAGAAAATCAGGAGGAGAGAAAACTGCTGCTTCTCACAATTCAAATTATATTCAGGCAGCTCATTTACTAAATATGCCAGACAGCCTTTCCCTCTGCAGCCCCTGGATTGTGGGGTGTGGGGCACTTGGTACCAGGATCTCAAAGGAGTGATTCTGGCTCCAGCGGGTTTGTAGAGCCTCACCCCTCCGGGGACCTCCCATCCCCCTGCCCACGGGCCACCAAGATCACCCCAAGCCTGGGGCTGTCGCAGGAACTCAGCGAGGAGAGGAAAACAAACATCCACCCTGGATTGTCTAGAGCTGCAGTTGTAGGCGGTTCTTTGGCCTCGCAGCATCTGTCAGAGGTTATTTTAAAAGACCAACGTGATACAAAAGATTCCAGCTACATTATTAATGGCAGTCTCTGTACATCCTGTGTTTGAGAACCATACTTTGTATATAATGTACCTTGATGGCCATGGCTCAAGCTGTCAGATCCCGTAAAAGCCAGAAAAAGAAGAGCATAATACTTATTGCCTGAACGGTTTTGAAACAGGAAATGCTTCCGGCATGAAAGGAGCTAAAATTTATGCTAATCATCAAAATCATCCAAATCTGAGTTATTAAAACCAATATTATATTTTTAAAAAGCCACATGAACCCAGATAACAGATTTTAAGAAGACTAGGTGATTCTAATTGACATTAAAAGGAGCAATTTAGATGCGAGTTAGCATGATGGTAAGGAGCCAGAGTTGCTCACTCCCTCTCTGTCCTTTTTATATGATGTTTAGGGATAAAACCATTTTTTTTACATGGGGAAAAACAGCGAGTTCAAAGTGTGTGGAAAATTCAGATGATGGTCATAAATATATAAGTAAATATACCACTGTTTCTTTTCATCGGAAAGCATAATTTCCATGGGAAATGAAACAGAAGCTTTGGGTTCTGTCAGGTATTAGCTTTTGATGAAATTTTTCATTAATTCAGTCTTTTATTTTTTGCATTGGTTTTTTTTGCATGTGTCTGTAAGAAACCACCACCAAATGAATAATCTTATACCAGTACCCAGCACCTGGTCTCATGCATGTTTATCACGCAGGTAACAAAACCCAGATATGTAGGAACTCTATAGAACTAAATAAAAGGGACAACTCCAGACCCCAGTACACCAACAAAACAGTAAGGGGCATTCTGATTTGGTTTTAAACATAATTTCTCCTTAGCAGCTCCTGGCTGCCTCAGTTGGAAGAGCATGCAATTCTTAATCTCAGGGTCATGAGTTTGAGCCCCACATTGGGTGTAGTGATTACATAACTAACTAAATAAATAACTTAAAAAACCCCAGATATTCTATTTAAACAGACAAGAATCCCCTCAGAACTTAGAAGACGTTTCTAGAAGTGTTTTTGTTTTTGTTTTTTTGTGGGGGGAATTTCAGCAGTGAATGGAGAAGGTATGTGGCCAAAAGGAAAAGATACATATCTCCTTTTCTTCTGCCCCAGCATAAATATTCCTTATATGTGTTGCTCTTTTCTTAGATGCCAGGAATAAGGATGTACAAGTCTGCTCAGTGCTGATCTGCTGATGTACTTGCTAGAGCCAACCCAAGATGAAGAAAGGATAAGAAAAAAATCATTATGAAAAAAAAAAAACCCCGCTCCCCAAAAATCAGACCTTGAAATCTGGCAGAAAGACAGGGTATAGTGAAAAATTATACAGAATTCTTTTTTTTTTTTTTTAAGATTTTATTTATTTATTTGAGAGAGAGAGAGAGAGAGAGAGAGCAAGCAGGGGGAGGAGCAGAGGGAGAGGGAGAGGGAGGGGGAAAGAATCTCAAGCAGACTCTGCCCTGAGCTCGGAGCCCAACACAGGGCTTGATCCCTCGACCTTGAGATCATGACCTGAGCTGAAACCAAGAGTCCGTCACTTAACCAACTGAGCCACCCAGGCGCCCCTACACTGAATTCTTGAGTGCTAATGTCAAAGAATAATTTTCAAAAAAGTTAAAACATGGGGGCGCCTGGGTGACTCAGACGGTTAAGCGTCTGCCTTCGGCTCAGGTCATGAGCTTGGCAGGGAGCCTGCTTCTCCCTCTCCCTCTACTGTTCCCCCTGCTTGTGCTCTCTCACTCTCTCTGTCAAATAAATAAAATCTTAAAAAAACAAACAAACATGAATTTCATACAAAAACAGAATGAACACATGCCAGATACTATCTGACTCATTTATTAATGAGGAAGTCAGTAAATCATAAAGCTGGTTCAAAGAACATTTGAGGAGCAGGGTGTTTGTAGGTAATTTAATAAAAGAAAGTTGGATTGCTACATTAGAAACAAACTGGTCAGTCTCCAACACGTCAATAAACTATAACATTTGTTTTTTGTTTTCATTTAGACAGAAAATACTATGTATTAGACACAGGTCTATAAGATAACATGTAACTTCACAGAACCTGAGCCTTTAACTTGTATTTTAAAGAGCAAAGTCAAGCAATGTGGATTATTTTAGAGAATTAAGTAATCCTTGAGCAGGCCTGTTCAACATCGTTTCAGGGTGACATTGAAACAATGTGCACTCATCCTTTTGTTCTTGTTTACAAGTTATAGATAACTTTTCTCAACAAGTGACATAAGGAATCCTGAATTTACCACCTAATCATCTGTTAACATTTTTTTGACAGCATGGTGCTTGGTAAAAATGAAATTTTAATCAAGTCTCTGTCAACCTTTTGTCACTTCCTTGATTCTCTCAATATTGGTAGTTGAAGCTTGTGTACTTTGCAGCTTATGAATTAGGCTCACTGATTGTTTCATTTCTTAGCTGCCCAGCTTCTTGAGCGGGAAGAATGTCAGTGACAGTGAGAACCTATTCTATCTATGACATGCAAGGATATTGTGATGTTAGCTACACCAGCTCCCCCCAATTTCCTCTCTCTCACACACACACACAACACAACACCACACTACACACCAGAATACACCCAATGGGAGTGATGAGTATAGGCAATTTAATGAGGGACAGGAAAAAGCAATACTCCAGAGGAAGCTAATCTTCCTTTGGGTTTCTTAATTAGCTAAGCAGTAGAACTACAGACTCTTTGCATTGGTCTGGACCTTAGAGGTTAACTATTCCCATTTCTCTCTCAAAGCAGAAGTGCCCGGAATAGTCTGTGATCTTTGCAAAATGCAAATTTAATCATGTCACTCTTTTGTTAACATCAGTCAATGGCTCTCCATTGCCCTCAAGATTAAGTCCAGATTCCCTAACATGCCTTACAAGGTCTGGCCTCTCTTATCTCTCTCCAGCCTCAAACCTCTTCACTCTTCTTTTTCCCTCTGCTCTGTGGGCTTGGTTTAGTTTTTCAAATATGTCCTGTTCTCATTAGCTTCTGTGCATAGGCTGTGTCTTCTCTCTGGGTAGTTCATAGTCCTCAGGGCTGGTCGAAAGCAGATCTTGTGAAATCCACTCAAAGGTCCTTGTTTGCCCCTAAGTGTAGTATTCAATACCTTTTATCCTTGAGCTGGAATTCTGTGACAGCCCTGAAGGAGGTTGGCAGATCAGGTGATTATGGGAATGACAGAAATATAGCACACTGAGATTTTGGTCCATATCTGACAAAGTCGCTCATGGTATCGTTGAGAAAAATGTGGAGGGATGCGGGTTTCATAGTGCTGAGTGAGGTTTGTAACTGGTTGAACACAGAACCCCAAAGGGGCATGAATGAGAGGTCAGGAGCATGCTTGAGGGAAGTCTTTCTCACTGCCTTTTGTAGGCAATTATTTTCATAAATGTTTTGAAGGTAGACTTCAGTGGCAGGCTGATGAAATTTTCAAGTGGATTCAAGTTAGAGAAAGTTAATATTTTAGGTGTAGATGAGTTGACAGAATGCTCTTGACATATTGAAATAATGGGTTATATCTAACCAGACAAATCTTAAGTGGGTAATCATCATGAAACAACACAATGATAGGAAAAGGTGAAAATGATTTGGAACACAGTTTTGGTAAGTCAGATGAGTCCCCACAGTGACATGACTTCCAAAAAAAGGTCGTCCTTTGGCAGAATTGATGAAAGCATTAGTATTTATATCAATGAGAGGTTTAGTGTCTTTTTTTTTTTTCTGACTTGCTTAATTCAGAGATGGGAATCTGTTTAGATTCAAGTATTATATTTCAGGATGCTGGCAAACCGGGATGTATGCAGAAGAACATACACAAGATAGAGAGGTGACGGAAGCTTTGTGTTGGGAGGGTTGGTGGAAGACGTCTGCATTATTTAGCTTGGAAATAAGAATGCAAATATAATAACTGTTTTCAGATACTTGGAGGCTAGTACACGGATGAAAGATTTATTTTATTTGGTGTGGCTCCACAGACAGAACTAGGAGCGATGAGGGAAAGTAGTAGTTAGGAAAAGCAGCTTAAAATAGCTCCCTTCCGATGGAGAGAGCGTCACAAAACCAAGCTCCTTCAGGAAGCTGTGAGTTCCTTGTCACTGACAATATTCAGAGGCTAGACCTCCAGCGACTTGGTGGAAATGTAGAAGGCTCTAGTATTAGGGAGTGAGTGTTAGACTATCACTCCTTTATGTTCTTTCAACTTACACATAATTGTCTCTTTATTAAGACCTGCTTTTACATAATACATGCACTTAAATATGTCTAAGGAGCAACTTTCTCAATAGCTTCTTATATAACTGGTGTGGTGTAGTGGGAAAAGCCCAAGTTCTGAGAACAAATTGGCATGACACCATCTGGCTGTCTCATCTCGGGCAAAACACTTAATTTCTCTGAATCCCTGTTTTGCAAACCAAAATAGGACTGATACTAATTTGTCATTGAGATAAAGCAACAGGAAAACATAAATCTACATTAAAACTATAAATTATATTGTGGAATAAGCTAAGTGAAGATGACTGGATGATGAGGGTCACAGGAAGTCTGATGAAGGCTGGATCACTGTGACCTGGAAAAGAACAGTTAACAATTCACAGTGTTTGCTATATGCCAGGTACTGTTCAAAAAGCTTGTATGCATGGGCTCATTTTATCCTTGCCAGAACCCCATGAGAAAACCTATCCACAGAGGAGGTAAGTGACTTCCAAGAGGCCATGGCAATTGCCAAGCCAGGAAATGAACCCAGGTGGTCTGGCTGCAGAGTCCATACACTTATTTCTATACTGCCTATGAAGAAGGCATCATGGACGGGCAGTGTTGGACCCACGGTGGGGTTGCAGTCAAGGCCAAAACCAATCCTACAGGGAGTTCTGGAGCTGGCATGGCCCTTCAGAGTTGTCCCACATCAACCCAAGGTTACCCCAGGGGCCACCAATAGCTGAAGACTGACAGGTACTGGAGGGCAAATCCTGGTGACGTAAGCAGCTGGGAGGGTACAAAGCCAATCTCCCCAGCATCTGGGGGGTGGATGTGTGAGTGAAGAGGGGATCCACACAAAGAGTCCACTACCCCTGCATAGACCAGGCAGGGTGATGATGACTATTATTTACAGAGGCCTTCAGGTGTGGCAGACTGTTCGAAGCACCCTAATCACACTGATTTAACCTATATAATACTCCTATGAGGAAAAGGTTTTTATTTATCTTTTGAGGAAAAGCAAAGGGATTTAATAACCAGGGCAAGGTCACTCAGCCACTACTTGGCAAATGGAGGGTTTTTTGTTGTTGTTGTTTTTTGTTTTGTTTTTAAACACTTTAAAGACATTTACGTCCAGCAAACTATGCTCTTTGTGGTGTGCATTTATGAGTTTTTACGAACGGCAGGTAGATACAGAGCAGTTCTTTTGCTTGCCGGGTCCTCTTCCTAGTCACCCCCTACTCCTGCTCCCAGATCCAAAGACCACTGGTCTCTTTTTGGCCCTATAGTTTCCCTTTTCCAGAAGGTCGTATAGAGAAAGCATATAGCATGCGGTTTTTGAGCCTGCCTTCTTTCCCTTACCATAATTTGTGCATCCGAGCCTCACGCGTGCTGTCGTGTGAATTGGTGCAGAGTTGGAATTGGAACCCGGGCTCCCGGGTGCCAGCATCCATGCGCTAGAACCACTGTGCTCTACAGACTCCCTGGGTCAAGACGGGGGTGGGGGGAGGGGGGTAGACGTGGGCTATTGCCTTTCTGGTGCCATGGCTATGATTGCGTTTCTAACATCCCTTAGTAACTCTATTAGAAATTGCTATGGATTATTCATTTGTCATGTTATGTAATACATATCCTCTGCCCCAGAACCATGAACGATCACCCTGCCTCTTAGGTACTTCTGTGAATTCTTTGGGAGGAGGGGCAGAATGTATCTTCTTTGGAACTCTTAGCTGTTTTCCATGTACCAGACTGTGAAAGCCATGACTTTGGGGACCACCGTGGGGCTCTGCTGCCTATATTCTTCTTCAGCCCTTTTAACCTACAGCTTGGCATCCTGTTGGATGCAGGGCTTTCCTGTGAGCTATGGAAGCACATTGTGGGAAGGCAGGAAATCTCAGAGCCTCTTCTGCTCTGAGATACCCCTCTCTCACTTGTTACTTCTCGTATGGACACAACTATGGTCCTCTGGCTTCAATCCAGAGAGGCAACAGTGTGCCAGGCCACTCTTTACATCCTCACAGCGTGCAGGACCTTCAGACGTATCCCTTACCAAGTGGTGGGAAAACTGCTCTTTGGACATCCAATTCTCACTTAGAGGTTTCCTACTCTGTGAGTGCTTTGTTCTCAGTCCTCTAGGATTTGGGTTTTGATAAAGCCAAATCTCCAGAATCTCCAAAAGTGCTCCCCTCCCCACCCCAAGGGTCTGCCTCTGTAAGTGTCATGAATCAGTTTTAGAAATACAAAGGCAAAAAAATGTACTCTCTTTCCCTTAGCCCCAGCTCTACTTATTCCCTATAGACTTCAAGGGGAAACAGGATTGTGGAGAATGTAAAATTGCATTACCGTTATTTTGGGCAGCAGAGGACGTGGTAAGGTTAGCATAGGAATTGGGGTGGAGGGGGGCCGAGTGGGGGCTGTTGTGACTTGTGGAACTTGACAAACCTTGCCCTGTGTCATAACACAGCCTTGGCTCTCCCTGAGGACCTTACTTTCTATCAGTGCGTACCAGTGTCTTTCATTGCATAGTATGTGTTTTTTTTTTTAAAGATTTTATTTATTTGATAGAGACAGCAGAAGTGGGGAGAGGGGCAGAGAGGGGGGCAGAGGCAGAGGGAGAAGCAGACTCCCCCCTGAGCAGGAAGCCCAACACAGGGCTTGATCCCAGGGCCATGGGATCATGACCTGAGCCGAAGGCAGACACTTAACCAGCTGAGCCCCCCAGGTGCCCCACATGATATTGTCTTAAATATGCCATCTGGCATCAAGAAAGAAGTTGGCCAAGGGTTGTCATTCCGTACACTTTAGGGTGCTCGTTCTTTGCTTTTACCCATAGTGAATATCAGGACCAAATCTTCCTTGCTCAGCATTATGTCTTCCAAACCTACCATAGCAAGTCACATGTAGGTGCTCCAGAAATGTTTATTGTATGAATATTTTACTTAGGCTCATTGTTTTATATCCAGGAGGGCCCGGAGAGTATTAAATGGTTTTTCCTTGGGGCTGGGGAGTTTCTAGAGTGTGATGGCTAGAACTGTGGTGCCGCCTTTCCTGCTCAGCCCATCTGCCACAGGATACAAAGTCCTGGAGAATCTACGGGTCCTGAGCAGAAGCCTTCTGAGCTAGCATCAGCCATGTTCATCTACTGTCAAACTGGATGCTACATGGAGCTTTGTAGAACAGCTTCCCCAGGGGAGTCTCCTTCATGGAGGCCCGGACACCCGAACAGTTGTCACCTAAAGTCACTCATGGAGAGAGGCACAGAAGAGGAAACAATCCCAAATAAGGACTTTGTTCTCCCAAATAGGGAGTTTGTTTCTCTCATTGATTTCCCCATTTACTATCTGTTCTTTTAAAAGCAGTAATAACCATGGAGCTGAAATGTCTGCCTGGTCAATTTCAAATTAGTTACATGACATTTAGACCCCTTTCTACATCAGAGGAATAAAGAAAAATTCAGAGCAAATTATTTTAAATGCTATAGTACTCTGTCTTACGTTGTCTCCCTCCTTCATTTTTGGAATGACTTATTGGCTATAATATCTTAACAATCCCCTGTCAGATTTTATAGTTTTCTTTCAAAAAGACATCCTTTGTAATGAATTTTCACTCAGGAAATAATAGGTCATAAGTCACTGGTCAGTGCCAGATGGAGCAAAAATGGAAATTCAGCCTAGTTTTTACATGTTTTACCTACTTGATATATTTAAATATATTTTTTTAAATTATTGATTACATAAGAAAGCTACTTTGCAATCTGTCATTTTTATTTATTTACAGCAAAGTTGTTGAAACGAATCCTTTTCTTTCTGTTTATTGTGTGGGAAAAGTGTGTTACTCCTTAAGATTGTTGGAGCTTAAAATATTAGCTTGAAACTGCATATTGAGGAGTTGCAGTATTTTGGCAAAAACCTTTCTGAGTATTAAGCAACCAAAAATTCAAGAAAGTACAGCTAAAAGGATTTCCTCATTATAATAAAATGTGGATGTGAGGTTAATGATATCCTAATTTGGGGCTTAATTTGTTAGAAAGTACAAATTCAAACCTTCTCAAAAATATTTATTGAACACTTACCATGAGCAAGGCTAAACTCTGTAGAGAATAAATCGATGAATCAGATCCATTTCCTGCCTTCAATGTACAATTTAAAGGGAGATAAGGCAAAAAGTAATCTAAAGCTAGGTGGGAAGTGACAGATACACTAAGGAATTTAGCAAAGGCATGTACTACTTCTCCCAAAAGATGAAAGAACAATCTGAGAAGTATTGGTGGCTTTTGAGTTATTCCTGGAAGGATGATATACAAAGGGAAAAAAGGGAAACCCTTCGAGGTAGAACAGTATGTGAGATATTATATAATTTGTAAACGTAGGGTTGTATGTATCCCTTTGAATTTGTGTTTTTTGTATTTTGGGGGTAAGTACCCAGTAGTGTGATTGCTGGATCATAGGGTAGTTCTATTTTTAACTTTTTGAGGAAACTCCATTCTGTTTTCCACAGTGGCTGCACCAGTTTGCATTCCCACCAACAGTGTAAGAGGGTTCCTTTTTCTCCACATCTTCACCAACACTTGTTGTTTCTTGTATTGTTGATTTTAGCCATTCTGACAGGGCTGAGGTTATATCTCATTACAGTTTTGATTTGCATTTCCCTGATGAAAAGTGATGATGTGCATCTTTTCATGTGTCTGTTGGCCATCTGGATGTCTTCTTTGGAGAAATGTTTGTATATAAATCTTCTGCCATCTTTAAATTGGATTATTTGGTTTTTGGGTGTTGAGTTGTGTAAGTTCTTAAGATGTTTTGGATGCTAACCCTTGGATAAAGAAGATGTGGCATAGACACACAATGGAATATTATTCATCCATAAAAAGAATGAAATCTTGCCATTTGCAATGACATGGAAGGAAATAGTATGACACTAAGCTAAAGAAGTCAGTCAAAGACAAATACCATATGATTTCACTCTTATGTGGAATTTAAGAAACCAAAAAAACAAGCAAGGAAAAAAAAAGACAAACCAAGAAACTGAAACTGATTCTTAGGTATAGAGAACAAATAGTGATTACCAGAGGGGAGGTGGGTGGGGTGAAATAGGTGAAGGAGATTAAGGAATGCACTTATCAGTTGAGCACTGAGTAATGTATGGAATTGTTGAATCACTATATTGTACACCTGAAACTAATACAACATTGTATGTTAACTATACTGGAATTTAAAATAAAAAAACTCAAATATATATAATTTAGAAATGATTTATACTTTATTTATGGAGTAAAAAACATTTTTAGGCTTGGCCTAGGGACTTAGCCAAAGTTAAATCCATTCTAGTTACAAAATCCCCTTGGATAGTTTGTCCTCTTCTGGCCTGAGGGTATTTATGCTCTCTGTCCCTTCTGCCTAGAATGCTGTCTCTGAAAATCTGCTTACCTTGCTCCCTCACAACCTATAGGAGTCAGCGAGAACTATGACCACACCACTGAAGATTTTAGATGCCACTCCCGTCCTTCTTTCCTGCTTTGTGTCCACCATACTAACTGTCATATACTATATATTATTATTTATTTGTCTGTTGCCCTTCACTAGAACATATGCTCAGAAAGAGATTTTTTTTTTTAATGTTTTGTATCCCCAAATCCTAGGACAGTGCACAGTGCATAGTGTGCATCCACTAGATATTTGTAGCATGGTTGAACGAAGGAACAAATATGGAGAAACAAAGTGGTTTCAAACAGTTTACTTTAAAACTCAGTTGACCCATGGGGTGCCTGGATGGCTCAGTTGGTTAGGCATCTGACTCTTGATCTCAGCTCAGGTCTTGGCCTCAGGGTCTTATGTTCAAGCCCCACATTGGGCTCCATGTTGGGTGTGGAGCCTACTTTACAAAAAAATAAAAAATAAAATACAGTTGACCCTTGAACAGCATGCAGGGTTAGGGGCATCCGTGCCTTGTGCAGTCGAAAATCCAAGTATAACTTTTGATTCCTTCAAAACTTAGCTACTAATAGCCTACTGTTGACCAGAAGCATTACTGGTAACATAAAGAGTTAACACATTTTGTATGTTATATGTAATATACTGTGTTCTTACAATAAAGTAAACTAGAGAAAAGAAAATGTTATTACAAAAATCACAAGGAGGAGAAAATACATGTACAATACTGTACTGTATTTATTGAAAACAATCCTCATATAAGTGGACCCATGAGTTCAAACCTGTGTTGTTCAAGGGTCAGCTGTAATTATTTTAGATCCTAACCCAGTTCTAAGCTGCATGTGCGTGTTTTTTCCTGGCGGCGGTCATCTTTTGTGTGATGTAAATCAGCATATAATGGCAATTATGATCACTTGTGTAACCTTGGGCAAGTCACCTGACTGCTTTGTGCCTCAGTTTCCTCATCTATAAAATAGGACAATAAAGTAGGACAATGAAGTCCCTACCTCGTAGGATTATTGTAAATAATAACTGAGTTAATATATTTACATGCGTCTGGCATGCCCCAACGGTTATATAAGTGTTGACTATAATTATTTACTTTCCTTTTATAGACTTGAGTTTGGCTTCGCCACCCAATATGTCTTCAGAGACTTTGAGGACAGACCAGACCCTTTGGGCTTTTCTTCAGACTTGGATAATCCTGGTTTCACTGACTGTCCTTTTGCTTCCTTTGTCAGACCCTTCCTCTGTGCTTGTCTTCCAGCCTCCATACTTTTAGCGCCTCATTCTGATCACCTTTTATAGATAAGCTTTCCTCACCTTAACTTCGTTCTTCTAGCTTTTGTGCTGACAGTTCTGGGCATGGAGTATGTGCTCAGCCAGCGTATCTGTTCATCGTTGTCTTTTTTTTTTAAGAATTTTATTTATTTATTTGACAGAGAGAGACAAAGCGAGAGAAGGAACACAGCAGGGGGAGTGGGAGAGGGAGAAGCAGGCTTCCCGCCGAGCAGGGAGCCCGATGCAGGGCTCGATCCCAAGACCCTGGGATCATGACCTGAGCCGAAGGCAGACGCTTAACGACTGAGGCACCCAGGCGCCCCTGTTCATCGTTGTCTTAATTGGCTTTGGTATTTCCCCTGGCATTCCTATTCCAAGGCATAATTCATTCCTCTGTTTTTCACTGCACCACACAGAAGTGTATTATCTGAATTGCATCAATCTGCACTATCCAGTCATTGCCATATCCTTTTCTGTCCTGGACTGTGAAATCCATTCTATATCTATTGTGCAAGTAACAACAAAAGGAGCAACAGAAGTCTTGCTTAAACGTTTTTAATTGACATCTCACTTACATTGATGATGAGAAAATGCCATGCTCTCCTTATTCGATCAATTTCCTTTACCTCCTTACCTGCGTTTGCAGACCTTAGAACCTAATGGAATGTTGACAGTTTCTTTTAGATATTGGAACAAACTGTTATCATGGAGTTTAGTTTCTTGAGCATCAGTGTGCCCAGTGGCTCTGAAGCAGCAGTCCAAACTTTGTCTTTTTCCTACCCCAGATCTTTGAGGTCCAGCAGAACAGGTACACAGAAGCTCAGCTTCTGGGTCAGGTCCTTCTGGTATAGGGGGCTGGATGCATCTCTTCGGTTTTTCTATCTCCAGAGCTGTTGGGGAGCTCAGGGTTGCCACATACAGTTTCTGTCCTCAGGTTGGCACAGAGAAGCTGCCTCCAGGTGAGAAGTGGTCCCTGGCTAGGTAGCAGAGACTCATTTTGGGCATTTAACAAAATGGAGAAAAAATGTCAACCAGACCAATATTATTTTTTCCATAAAAGACTTTCCTTTGTGCCATAATGCGTTATTGGATTCAGCAACCAAAAGCGGAAAAGTGAAAAATGGACTGTCTTTTCCTTCATAGACTCTATGTTCACTCCATTGCTGACAGTAAGTTAAAAATACTTGGCTGGTGAGAAAGGTGAGAAATGGATGATTCAGTCCCTCCAAAGAAAGAATCTGCTGCTGAAACGGAAGGCTGGTCAGAGCCAGCGTTGCGAGGAGTTGTTTTTAGGCCCTTTCCTACTAGGTGAAATTCAAGGTGTGAGCAGCAGGGTCTGCCTATATCTAGCCGTAAAAACCTTTATACAAGTGACAAAAATGTCAACATGAAAATTTAGTAGGAAAAAAAAAAGTCAGCTCTTCTTCCTAATTAGAAACACCAGGGAGAACACATAACATAAGGGTTCTTGCGACAAACGTGGACTCTGCTTACCTGACACTTTCCTCCTGGGTCACCTTCTCTTGTTTTAGATGCCATTGCAGGACCTGTTTACGACCCTGAACTGCTTGCTCGCCCACAGCTGCCTTATTTTTGGCTCCTAGTCAGTCAAGGTGCTAATTGTGTTTATGAATACCTCCCAGCTATTCTTAACACATTGTTCCAAACAGCTCTTCTTGGCATTTAGAGATGGATTTTGACTTTTATTTTTTTCCTCCAGTGCTGACAGTCCACAGGCTCCAGTGGATTGAGAGCTCCCACTTTTGACTATTCTATTTCCTTTTGATAGCCATCTCTTACTTTTTTTTTCTATATCCAACTTCCTTTTTATTTTTTACAATAAAATTTAATTTTAGAGTAGTTTTAGAAAGATACAGAACAAAACAAAAAAGGTAATACCGGAAACATCCCATAAATTCACTGCCCAGTTTCCCCTGTTATTAGAATCTGACATTAGTATGCTATATTTGAACCAGTGTGGGTACACTACTTTTAACCTAAAATCCATACTTTATTCACATTCCCTTCACTTTTCTTCATGTCCTTTTTCCCTTCCAGAGTCCCAATCCAGGAGACAACATTACATTCAGTAGTCATGTCTCCTTAGGCTCTTCTTGGCTGTGACAATTTCTTCGACTTTGCTGGTTTTTAAAGATCTTGCCAGTTTTGGGAGTACTGGTCAAATATTTTCTAGAATCTCTCTCAACTGGAATGTTCTAGACAGCTATTTATAAAGGTTTCTTCCAGATCCTTCCCCCCCCCCCACCTTTTTTTCCCTCTTCCATAATCTTAAGACATTTACAAAAATAATTTATGCTTTGGACCCTGCTGATAGAAATGCTTCCAGTTTTAGGAAACTGCCAAGGTCACTGAATAAATGCCCTACTCTCCACTCCACTTTGCCAATTTAGTGAATTTTCATCATGTCTTCTGTGTAACATCTTGAGCACTGGCTCTCAATAAATAAGAAATGGTGATCATCACAAGGCTCTAGGTAATTTCAGTTGAGAAAGTATTGACTAGAAACACAAAGGTATCAAGGTATAATAAAATTATTTTTTCTTTACAGGTGGTTAGTCTAATTTGAACTTTCTAGATCTAGAAGATGGAATATTATGTCCAAAATACAATAGATTTTTCTATTTCCAGCAGGCTTTTTGAGGGCAAATGGACCTTTTGAGCTCTTAGATAATGTTGTTAATTATACATTTTTCTGTATTCTATTTTTCAAGTTCATCTTGAGCCAGAAATGCCAGTGTGACCCCATGTGATTGAGGTTCTGAATTTTGACTTTGCCACACATTCAACGATTTGGCTCCCTTTGCCCGAGGAAGGAATAGCTTGTTATGATTTGACTAAAATGTTCCATCTATTATAATGGCCTTCACGTATTCTTCTCCATTGAGTTCCCAGCCACATGTGCCATTCTGGTTATTAGAAATGGAGCTTAGCGAATCTATAATTACTCCCTAGACAAAATACCCATTTTAAATGCTGTTCCACTGGTTGACTCGAATCCAGTGTTCCTTAGAAGCGATTTCCACTCTGCTTAGTAGCAGTCACTGAATGCTTTCTACAAGAGAAGAAGTAGGTGCTGAGTAAGCACTTCTTCCAGATGACTCTTGTTTCATCCTGGCTGCCTGACGCTGAGTCTCTATAGTGTGTCTGATGTATGAAGTTTGAAAAGCCAGGCCATTCTTCTGCGGGGGCTTCCCAGTTTATGGCTGCTCTGTCCTGGCCCTTCCAACTCCAACGTTGAAGGATAGTGTATGGCACATTTACCTGCTCTGTGGTCTTGTAGGAATCATTTACTTATTTCTCCATGGCTCGTTTCACAGAGGATTTGAAAGTGACGGGCTTCCGGTGGGCACTTTCTTTGGAGCTCATAAATGTAAATGTTATGTATGGTACTGATATCTGATTACCCATTTATGAGTCTAGCAGTGTGTGGTGGAATATAAGGCCAGACAGCCGATTGGTGGTGTCAGAGGTAGCACTAGGAAAAGGAATACTGCTTACAGAGGGGCCGCAGATATGGTGTAAGACCTTTCCTTTTTCTTTGTCATAAACTATTGGAGAAAGGCTTTGGACTTGGGGACTGATGTTCTGAGCTCTAGTTCTGGCTTTGCCTCCTACGGATCGTGGAACTCACCACAAGCCGCTGAAACTCTCTAGACCCCTGTTGCCTCATTGGCAACTAAGAAGGTTGGACTAAGACCCTCTTACCTCTAAAGTTCTATGATCCTCTAGCAGATTTTGAAAGATGTTCACAAAAGTGCCTCGTTTTCCAAGTTAACATAGAATTAAGTTTTGTGGATCTAAAAAATTAAGATAGGTTTTGACCATCTCCTTTTTACTGAAAACACAAGGAAGATGAAAGAATAACAGAATTAAATGCATTGCTTCTGCGTAGATTTATTGAGTGCATGGTACTGAGAATAAATATAGTAGCGAATAAGACACAATCCTTGACCTCAAATGTGCTTAAATTTAGATATGAAACATGTCAGCTGCTCCCCATCCTCTCTATTCTCCTACCCTATCTTAAAGGAAGCTCAGGGCTGGCATCATACCTCTGGTTGGCTTTTTTTCAAAAGCTCCGATATCCCAGGGTTGCCGACAGGCGGGACAGAGACCCTTTAAGGGGCTAAAGTAAATTTAAGAGACTTCCTAAAACTAATAATTCTTGTTCTAGCGTTGTCAGGTTTTTGGACTGTAAATCATTATCCAGCCTATTTATTACTCATCTTTCAAGCTGTTAACATATATGGGCCTCTTTGCAGATATAAGGAAACATGTCCCCTCTAGACAAATAGTATAAATGTGGCCTCTCTTCTCGCAGGCCAAAGCATCCGTGTCCGCCCCCTTCCTCAGTAGGCTCCCTGCAGAACCATACACCACTGCCTATCCACAACCTTGCCAGCAAATTCATGAGTCTTCCTCAGAACAGTGCTTCGCTCCAAAAGTTCATCAGCAAGGAAGAGGTCTTAGGAAATTGCTGTCCTAAGAGGACCAGGTTTTTTTGTTTTTTTTTTTTAAAGATTTTATTTATTTATTCATTTGAGAGAGAGAGAGAGAAACAGCATGAGAGGGGATAGGGTCAGAGGGAGAAGCAGGCTCCCCTCCAAGCCGGGAGCCCGATGTGGGACTCGATCCCAGGACTCTGGAATCATGACCTGAGCCGAAGGCAGTCGCTTAACCAACTGAGCCACCCAGGCGCCCGAAGACCAGGTTTTTGAGACAATCTATTTCTTCATGTTTAAAATACGGCACCATATGTGTGAGCTGCCTAAGAGTTTGGGTGACAAGGCATCTTATTTTTGTCAGATTGCTCTGGTTTTTACTACTATTTCCACACCATCGCCACCCCCTCTCCCACCGTGCCCTGAGAAATCCTTCTGAGTGTCAATATGTCCCCTTTAAAGAAACTAAACCACTCATGCAAGATCACAGCACTTGAAATGAGACTGTGTAGGGGAATGTTTCGAAGACCCCAGTTGTGGATGGCTCTTTCAGAGCTGAGCGAGCCAGATTCTCTGCTGCATACATTCTAATTAATTGGCCTAATGAGTTTGGGCTGATGTGATCAAATGATCAATCAGGTTCGAGTTATGAGATATTGAAAAATGGGATTAGGGAAGAAAAAAGGCATTTGGCAAATTGACTACCGGACAGGGGAGCCTAGGAAGTCTTGATTTAACAACTGGATACTTGCTTTTTATTTTTTTTCCCCACATCCCTTGAAGACTAAGTCATGACAAAACCTACTTAGATGTGCTTGCTTGCTCATGTCTCATTGGAATTCATTTTGCTGTCCCCCCTCTGTTTTGATTCAAAATGCTTTTCTTTCTCTCAGACACAATAAGCCAGAAATTCTGCCACGTATGAAACACTCAAGAACCAACGAATTCCTGCTATCTAGAAACGTGAAATGCCTCTATGGAATTCTTGTTACCTTTAGCCATTGTAAATATATTCTGTGAAAATAAAATATAAAAGAAAACACGAGTTTTAACATTGACATGTAACATTAGTTCTACTTAAATATTAGCCATTCTGTTCCTATTTATGTAGTGAAGTGGGTGATTGGCCAAGGAGGCAATTTTGGTGTGTGGATTTTTTTTTTTTTTAATCTCTTTTTGAATGGGTATTAATGGGAAGAAGTCCTTGGGTCATCTCAGGCCAGTAACTGAAACTGCTTGAGACAGACATTCTTCTCGCTCTGGGAAGGTTAGAAATTGGGTGAACCTGTCAAGCTTGGCTGGTTTTACACTTGACTTGCTGTGTCTGAGGTAAATATGGGTACCTGGTAGCACCTGGAATTCTGCTGTTCATTCACAAAGATCCAGGGGCTTGGGTTTTTTTAAAGGTTGATTTTCGGTTTTGAAGTTTGGTCAAACTTATGAAATGGGTATGAATTTGCTCCTCAGTGTGGGGAGCAGGAAGTGTTCTATTTCTTCATGTTCGTGTTCAGGTAAATCTGGCTCTGTTCTGTCCTCTCCCCTGCAAGGTTGTTGGAAATTTAGTCTTATCCATTTTTGCCCTGCAACTTCCTTTGGTCATTCAAGGAGACCAAGGGTCTTATACCTTCCAGAAAATCTGAGGAAAGGCCTCTGGTCTTGCTGCTGAACTGACTCACTAAAAAGCATGTGGATTTTTTGCCACAGTCTACACGTCCAGTTGGGCCACAGGATCTTTCATCCCTTCTGGGCCAGAGGGCCCAGGGTTTTGACCCAGACTTCATGTTGGCAGTCCCACGTGGAACAGGGTACCAAGGTCCACTGGGGTAGAGTCATGTCTTTTAGAAATATTTGAGCTTTTTCCCTCTTAAACAATCCAATTGCTTACTTTGGGAGCCTAAACTTCTTAAGACTCCTTTCCTTGGGTGACATCCAGGTCACAAATCCTTGCTCTTCCCTTGAGCTGGAGGTAAGGAAAGTATCTCTCATTCTTTCATAATAAACCTAGAGACATAGTTAAATTCTCAGTCCATGTTCCCTGCCACATTTGATTTCTTCTGAATTTTATTTCTTACTTTTGAACTGTTTGCGTAAGCTACTGGTATAAATAAATTAAGGGTTATATTGCCAGGAAATAGTCTTTGATGTCTGTGGCAATTTTTTGTTGCTTGTTTGTACTTTTTGTTGTTGTTGTAGGGGAGAGTATGAAGTTACTTTCTCTCTGCCATCCTCTTTCGGTCCATGTGCAAAGTTTTCATGAAGGGCAGGCTTTATGGTTCACGTGGGATGTAATTGCTCAAATGACCCCATTTCCAAGAAGCCTTCTTTAACCTTAAGGCCGAATAAAGTAAGTGCATTCTCCTGTTCTCTACTGTATCCCTAGCAATACTTCGAGCATACTTTTAAAATACATTTATTACACATACTCCCGATTCTAGGGAAAGCTCTGATTTCTCCTCTGATTCACCCCAAGCAGAAGAAGGGTCAAGGCCAAGGACTGTATTGGACCAAGGCTCTTTTTTACGGGTGTGGCGGTATAAATTTCAGTATGATGAGAGAAGATAGAAGACTCTCTTCACCTTGTATGGCCTCTGGTCTGTGTGTGGTGTCTCCTCTATAGGGCCATTGCTTTAGGTCCTTTCCTGAGTCATTCATTTATCTATTCATTCAAGAAACTTTTCTCGAGGGCTTACTAGATCAGACATTGTATGGGTCCTGGGAATAGTACAAAGGTAAGTCAGACAATGCTCTGTTCTCCTAAACTTATATTTCCATGGGCTCTCTCTCTTGGAATTTAGATGGTATGGTGAGATTGCCTTGGGCTTGCCTACCTCTTGGGCGGGGTTCCCTTGTCCCGAGAAGGCTAGCTGGGAAGCAGGATTGTTTCTCAAGAAAAGTAGGTGTCCTTCATATTTATGCTTCCATAGCATAGTCAAAGAGCTTATAGCTCAAAGGTTGTCTGTCCCAACTCACCTCTCCCCTTTGTGCAGCAAATAGGGAGCACCTGCCATGAGCTGTCAGGTGTGAATCAGTATTGAACTTGGTAGAATCCCTGAGTCGTTACATGCACGTTTAGCTACATCTCCATGATTGTGCCTCCCCTGAGAATCTGGAAGTCCTTGGATCTGCAGGAGGAGGCCGATAGGTAGTTCCTGATACAGAACCCCACCATCACTGTCTTCCTAAATTATTTTATTTTATTTTTAAGATTTTATTTATTTATTTGACACAGGGAGAGAGAAAGCAAGAGTGGAAACACAAGCAGGGCGAGCGGGAGAGGGAGAAGCTGGCTTCCTGCCTGCCGAGCAGGGAGCCCAATGCAGGGCTCGATCCCAGGACCCTGGGACCATGACCTGAGCCGAAGGCAGACGCTTAACGACTGAGCCACCCAGGTGCCCCTCTTTCTAAATTATTTTAGAGGCAAAACCACCCATCATTACATTATTTCAACAATTTGCTCACTTTTTGGTCTCCCTACCTGAATGTTGGTGGGCAGACGCCATGTTGTCTTCAGTCTGGTACCCTGGGGAAGCCCAGCAACATACCTCATGCCTGTCATTGTGGAATGAATGAAGGCAGAGGTACATTCAGGGAAAAACAGAATGGTCTGAAAATACCCTCTTCTGCATTTCAAATGGCTATCTTGTTGTTCTTAACTAAATAGCAATTTTGAACTTAGGAAAATATATGAATATAGTGTAAATGAATACATGTTGAAATATTTCCTTTATTCAAGGTGCTGGGCTAAGATCTGTGGGTTACAAAGCAGTGAATTGACCTGGACTTGATGCTTAAGGTACGTGGCAGGGCAGATAAGTCCTATAGAAACAATAAAATTCCATTAAGATTATTCATGTGTTTATTTCTGAGGTTTTTTTTTTTTTTTTTAATAGCATCATACTAGTGGCAACTTAATTTACTTATGGGCATGAGTGATGGTCAGATTTAAGGATTTGGAGTTGTTTGCAAAGAGGCAATTGTGTTCTTCCTAAAACGTCAATCAGATGCAGGGAGTGCCCAGTGTTGGAGTTCCTAAAACGTCAATCAGATGCAGCAAGTGCCCAGAGTCAGAGGGTGGAGGCAAAGCCAGGGCCTCATTTTCCTCCCCGCTCGGCACCCAGGAAGGTCCAGGCTCACATGATGTGCTCAGCTAAGGAGCTGCTACAACTGAGAGGAGCCGGAAGACAGCATAAGCTCTTAGCTTGTTTCTGCCATCTTTTCCATCCCTCAACTTGCTCTTAACCTCAAAAGAATCTATTTCTATTTCTCTAGCTGTAGTGTATCTTACTCTCTGTTGTTTCATACACATTTTCACTCTGATTTGGGTTGCCTAATTCTGGTGTGTTCTATACAATGCCCTCCATTATTTTCACACTTGCCTTGATGATAGAAATTCTCTGATTGGCATCATTTTTCATTTATTAAGATACCACATGTTAGATTCCTGCCTTGAGTTTCATCCTCTAGAAATTGTCCCTGGTTAAAGCTATATAAAAGGTCAGAAAAATCTGGTGACATGACATTTTATTAAAATATAGATACCTGGGGAGGGGGTTTCATTGTCTACTTGTGAGATCTTAGGGTTCAGAAATATTGAGAGGTCTGCAGCTGCCTTAGAGGGGGGGATAAAGGATATTTTAAAAACAGTGCCACCCTATGCCAGGTTGGCAACCAATGACAAGATTGGGGATATTCACAGAGCATGACTGTCGTCATGTCACTGGCCTTTGAATTTGGTTAAGATATGGCAGGTAGATTCTCTACATATTTACAGTTTTTTAACTAAAAAGCTATAGGGAAAGAGAACTCACAGCTGTCCCAGAAACCATGGTAAATACTCAGAAAGAGCTGATCTGTCTCTGGGGCTCATTTGGAAGAGATAGAAGAACTGCAGGAAGGACTGTGACCCAAGTTCATTGGAAGATATGACTGCACATTTTTCCTGCACAGCTTTGTGCATCAACTTCTCATTTCTTTCAGGGTCAGTGTGCAAAGTGACATGTGGGAAATACGCCTCACTTCTGCCCTCCTCTCAACAGATCTGGAATCTTTTGCCTTTGATATGGGTTCAAATTCATGGGTTAATGACAATCACAGGCCCATAGCAAATGCTGGCAACATTTTTGGAAACATGGGCCAAATTTTAGTTTCATTATAGAATGTAAAGCCAGAGCTAGCTCTGAGTTTTGCACTAACATTTCATACAAAGCTAATTTGTGGTTCTTCCAGATGGGTTCAGTGTCTGTGGCATACTGCCTGCTACTCTAAAGTGTACTCGGTATAGAGGATGGTCGTGGGGAAGGGAATAAAGTTGGTTCCTTTGTGGGGAAATATGAAGACTTTGGGATTCATAGCAAGAAAGAGTTGCATTAAAAAACATTACTACTGTAACAGCAGCTTTACCTAAATAGTTTCAGTATCGGTAGGAGAAAATGGCAAAGAGCCAGCATTTTACTGAGTGATTCATGCTAGCCATTGTGCTCTGTGCTTGACATACAGTATTTCATTCAATCATTATAATACTCCATGAGTTGGGTACCATTTGCCTTTTCACTAGGGAAATAATTAGTCTACCTCTGGACTCTAGAAATCATCTGTTGGTCTCTGTTATGTAACAGATGTGTGTGTGTGTGTGTGTGTGTGTGTGTGTTTATATTAACCAAAGGATCCTTTGTTGCCAAGGACTCAAAAATACCTTCCAGTTAGGGGCAGACCTAACTTGATTTTGTTTCTAGTTCATGGGCTGCTGCATACAGTTGTGCAGGTTGCTTCCTGCATGAGGGTTTCTGGTCAGGAAATAAGTAGGAATGCCCACTCACCATGCTGCATGCTTTGGTCAAGATTGTGTCTGCTGGGGGGAAGGGACCCCTTTTCTAATTGACAATGTGTGGTTGCAGTGACTTTGCTGATGCAGATTCCTTACAACAAATGAGCAAACTAGGAAAGGAACTCTGAAACTCCGTCTCTCTTCTATCTCAGGCATCCTGGGGTGTCTGTCTCTTCCTACCCCCCCCTTCTTTATTGTGCATCTTGGGACAGTCCCTTGGAACTCCATTTGTCCTGACCACTGATATCACTCTGGGACTAGACTGGGAAGATGGCTGGATGGGGAAGTATCTGCCTTGTTCTCTTCCTCTCCACTTGGCATTGGGCCTGGCCAGCTGGCCCTGAGTGCAGTGCCCACTGACCCTTTCTAGGCATTGCTCTTCATAAACTGCTTAGATTATACTCATGTTATTATTCCCTTCCTCCAAAACGGCTTGGATGGCTAGGAACGTATATATTTTTTAAAACCTCATACTTTGGAAGATAGTTTAAAGAAAAAAAACAATTGAAGTGCTGTCAGTTCTTTAGGAAACGTTTAGCTGCAAAGATGACCTTTAAAACATCCAAAGAGGAAAGGATTGTTATAAGTTATTTTTTGTGTTAAGCGTCTGCTTGATTCTTAGCTGTGTGTTGCATTCAGGAGAAGGAGACAAAAAATTAAAATGGACTTATAACTTTGTTTAAAAAGATGTGAAAACCCTCAGTGCAATATGTCTCATATCTAATACAAGGGTTGAGAGACAGGGGACCAACTCCAGGACACTGGCTATATTCTCCCAGCTCTGACTTTTCTATCCCAGCCATCCTGCAGAGCTGGCTGACCTCTGGCCTTCATTTTCCTTATCTGTAAGTGAGACTCCCTCTCTGTAATATCTTCTCCCAGGCTATGGTGTGCCTGGGATGAGATAGTGGGCGCACAGTACTTTCAAACATGTTAAGTTTCCTTATATATTTAAGGTTTACTTGTCCTTACAGAGAAAGATGAAAAGAATCCTGATTGTTTCTTTAATGTTTTTTTTCTCTTTAAATAACATATGCTTTGTGTAGAAAATGTGGGGAATCTAAGATATAAATGAAAAGAAAACCCCACAGAAAAGCAACTATTGGCCCCCAGAGATAATCATGGTTAATATTTTGATGTATGATTTTTTTTTAGTCTTTTACATATTTATATTTATCAAAGCTGAGCTCCTGCTCTGTATACATTTTTA
Organism: Neomonachus schauinslandi; assembly: GCF_002201575.2. Lineage (NCBI taxonomy): Eukaryota > Metazoa > Chordata > Mammalia > Carnivora > Phocidae > Neomonachus > Neomonachus schauinslandi. The sequence goes on along the minus strand of NC_058403.1, from coordinate 86,461,250 downwards.
AACCTACCCTATTAGTCAACTTTGTATCAGTTTATTTTATTTTTTTAAGATTTTATTTATTTATTTGACAGAGACACAGCAAGAGAGGGAACACAAGCAGGGGGAGTGAGAGAGGGAGAAGCAGGCTTCCCGCTGAGCAGGGAACCTGATGCGGGGCTCGATCCCAGGACCCTGGGATCATGACCTGAGCAGAAGGCAGACGCTTAACGACTGAGCCACCCAGGCGCCCCTCAACTTTGTATCAGTTTAAAGATTTACAGGAAGCACACAGACAGCTAACTTTCTGGGCTATCAGCAAATATCAGCTTTAGATGTAGTCTAGGGTTTTTGCCCAGTAGCATTTTCTAACATGATTTCCACTGGATTTATACACAAAATCAACACCTCTCTATAGAGTCATTAAATATAAGCTCCAAGTATAGTAATTTTTCCCTTATTATTTTTAAGGTTTTTAACCTAAACATGTATGTTCAGGTTTTTAAATTGTATCCTCTACTGGGAGTTGAGAAAATCTCAAATAAGACATTCACACAAGAATATCCTAAGTGGAATGATAATATATGGAAACATTAAAAACCCTGGCCGCTTTTCAGTACTGTTGCCCCCTACTTAGTGGTAGATTTTACTCCTGATATGATGTAAATAAAACTTTAAATATAAGCTCTCAAGTGTCTAGGCAGTGTAGGTGTTGTAGAAAAAATGATTGGGAATTTAACTCTTCTGCAAATTGGGACTTTAAAACAAACAAACGTGATTGCTTCTCTTAATTCAAGGCACACTGGGAGTTCCAAATCATATATGCTTTAAAAAATCCTCAATTTCCCAGGGACACTGGTAAATACACATTGTCTCCTTTGGGCCATTTAATTTTGTATCATTTGCTTCATCTTGCTTGGTTAGTCACACCAGCATGTTCGTAGTTATATAAATTGTCTTAGGTGACATGATACTTTCTGTCTTCATCATGATTAAATGGAAAACAGGAAAACATTCCTTTTGGGCAAATCACTCTTCTCTTTCCACCCAGTTCTATCTGGAAATAAAACAAATGGAATGGAGGCAATTGCAATTACAAGTATGATAAGGTTTTATCTTATCACACCTGCAAGGTTTTATGCCCCTTCTTCCATGTCCTGTCCTCCTCACTCCTGTTTCTCTGTATGTCAGGTTTTAACAAGCAAAACAACCTCTCAAGGATATTTAGAGGGGCAGAAAATGTTAGGGTGAATCGGAATCTCTTTATTAACAGGGAGTTGCATAACAAATGCCGCGGGGTTGGTAGATTTTACTGTGTCTGTTACATATTAACAGTACTTGTACTTTCTGGGGTATCGTTGAAGTGCCTGGATACCGCTCAGCCAATCACGAAGAAACAGGTTTCCATGGAAGCAATATCACGGATTCATCTCATTCTCAATGAAATCCACACGGCAAGACAGATCTGTAAAAATAACCCATGTAAAATTGAAGCAAAATATTTCTGGGTGTTTGTTCTATGCCTTTTGGGGTGTGTGTGTGTGTGTGTGTGTGTGTGTGTGTGTGTGTTTTCCATTTAAAAAATAATCTAAAAATATCTGGGCACCCAGTAAAGCTTCCAGAAAAGCTGGAGCTATTACCCCTGCCTGGCTGTTTTTGTTGTTCTTCTTTTGGGCACACATACCTGTGTGTTTGAAGGGCTCAACCCTTCCTTGTTTATATTCTAGAACACAACATTTTAGACCAAATTTTAAACCGAAAAACAATATTCTGAATGTTGAGTATAGGCTATTTTCAAGGACATTTATATACCCATAATAAAGAAATATAATGGATGATTTTTGCTTCTCCTCTATGAAGAGCTTTAATAACTCTGTTAGGTGCTATAATTATTTTATAGGTGCAAACAGGAGCTCAGAGAGGTCAAGTAACCTCTTCAAGGCTGCACAGCTAATAAGTGGCAGAATCTAGTTTCCAGTCCAGATTTACCTGATGGTAGATACTATAATTCCAAATCATGTGCTTTGTTTTTATTTTCATGAAGGAGAGCATCAATATTATTTAACTGTCATGGGAGTCAAAACATACCATGTATCAATGTATGTCTCTATCTCAATTTATTCATACATACGTGCATATATATATATACATATATACACACACACACATATACACACTGAACCCTGCTCACTCCTTCTGCCATTGTTGGGCTAACAAACATTGTATTTATAGCTCTAACATAGCACATCTTCTACCGCAGTGACTGTGGGGTTTACCTGTTTCCTCAGGGCTAGGCTCTGAGTCTTGGTGATTGATCTAGATATTTCTTGAGGCTAAGACTCTGCTTGGCACAATTGCTACTTTGTATAAATATAGTTGATTTAGAATCTACAAGAGTTTGAATGACAAGCAAAAGATTTTTTCCATAGACCTCAGCAAAAGCAAGGTTGTATTGGGGTAGGGGGCGGTGTTTGGGTAAATGAAAACTTCTTACCACAGTAACCCTTGAATCAAGAAGTGTGCCTGATACACTTGAATAAATGACTGAAATAAATATCTTGAAGCATTTTAGAAGCAGTATTTTTCTTTTAAATATGTTAAATTGAGAACACGCTTATCTAATTATTATTTTTAAAAATAGGTCCTCTAAAATTAAAAAAATTCTACTTTAGAGTAATGAAAGTGGGTTAAAAATAATAGAGTGGACTTTTGACTGTTTTTCCCTCTATTATTCTCAATTCTTGAACTTGGTTGGCTGACCCACTAACACGTCATTTGAGGAATAAAATGCTTTCAGTGCCTTGATTTTTAAAGATAGATTTTATGTATCAAGGCTTTCTGAAGACCAGTTTTGATGGATAATCATATAGGCTACATTATCATCTCCCTGTCTTAATAAACAGAGTCTATCAGATGTGACCTAACCTTTCCTTCGTGACTCGGTACCATCCCTCTATTACTTGCTAACTTGTGGGGCTGCGGAGTGATATCCTCAGGTGTCAGAGCTCATAAAGGGCTGGGCCCGTCTGCTTGATTTCTCTTTCCCTTTCCCCTCTGTCCTCTCCTATCATTTGTACTTGTTTCCCTGGGTCTGCTTCATAAATACAGTCCATTGTATGTCTAATTTCATCTCCCATTTGCTAAGGCAGAACTATGGGTTTCATGGTGTACCAGATAAGGAAGCAAGTTTCGTCAGGTGAAAGCGGATCACTTAAGGTGAACTGCTGACAGCGTCGATTAGCTCTGGCCTGTAGGCTCTGGGGTGACCTCATTGATCTTCCTCTATAAAGTGCATGAGCTTGCTTTAAGTACATTCCTTATCAGCATTAGAGTCTTCTGGTGGTGTTATCGTTGTTATCCAATTCAAGAGGGAAAATGCGTACGGTTGTGTTTCTTTAGAGCTGCCTGCTGATATGTGAGACTTATAATTTGTAACAAAGACTACAAGCTACTTTGTTATTTTGAAGAGAAGATATCAAAAAGCAGCTCCCTTTGGGAATGTTTCTAGGAATAGTGACTTTACATATGTGTGACTGTATCTATCTATATCTATCTATATGAGGATTTATATGTATTTCTATGAATTCACTTATACCTTATATTGTTTCTGGAAAGATTTAAAGAGCAGCAGTGGCACGAGGAAAGGAAATATGGGTAAAATCTGTGAGCCCACATAACAGTGGCCAGCACTTTTATTAACGTGGCAGCCTGGTAATCTGTAGTGTTTTTTAGACATAACTGCCTTCAGACCGTTCATGGGGTTATGGCATGATGTCCCTCCTTCAGCTGTGAGTGACCAGGGAGACTGGCATGATTTGGTCACAGTTACAGTCTTGGGGAAGTTCAATTTTATCCTTTAAACTAAGTGAATTTTTCTTTTTCTTTTTTTTTTTAAAAGATTTTATTTATTTATTTGAGAGAGAGAATGAGAGACAGAGAGCATGAGAGGGGGAGGGTCAGAGGGAGAAGCAGACTCCCTGCCAAGCAGGGAGCCCGATGCGGGACTCGATCCAGGGACTCCAGGATCATGACCTGAGCCGAAGGCAGTCGCTTAACCAACTGAGCCACCCAGGCGCCCCTGAATTTTTCTTTTTTTTCTGAAGGAGTGTATAAGGGACACCAGAGACCACTGTTGTGTGTTTTCAACTATTAATTTATAAGAAGCATTTGAGAGAACCAGAAATAAAGGAGTCAGGGGTCCAAAGGGAAATGACTCAGGTACCCTTTCGAAAAGATATCCGCTAACGTAACTCGTATCTCTCTGAATGGTCTGGGGCTGAGGTTTTGCCGGGAGAGGTCTTTCTGTGTTGATTCAACCAGGACAGTTGCTGTTTTAAAAGGGTTTGATAGCCAGGTCTCCAGACCTGACAGAAAGAGTGGCTTCTTCTCCTGCTGTGATTTAAAGGGCAGGGAAAGTTCAGCCTGCCCCCATGATCTCCTCCCCAGTGGCCTTGCTTTACTAGAAAATTTTCACAATTAGAGATACTCCATTGGCTAAAGGTTTTGTCTTCAGAAGACCCCAATAGACAAGACTATATTTTACCTGCATTTACCATTAATGCCTTCTCTGAACACATGAGCAGACTAACAAATGAGGCATCTCTCAGCAGGCAAGAGCAAGATCAAGCGTGAGCGACTGTGGCATTTTAAAGGTCCCTTTAGGATGGGGAAATCTGAAGCAAGAAGTGCCGCCCTAGGAAGACCTAGGAAGTGCAGAGTGGGTGGGAAAAACAGAGCTGTTGGGCACCGAGAGGTACATTTACTCGGTACAGGGGGTGACAGGAAAGGAGATGAATGGGTGAGGGTCTACTTTATGGTTTTGCTCAAGGCTGTTTGTGCTTTTCAGAGTGACACACATAAGCTATGAAGGAAGAAAACAGATCTTTCACTACTCTTGGCCTTCTCCAACTAGGTTGTACAATAATTTGAAAGTAATTATTTCCTTGGCTTCCTGACTCAATATGCCACCTAATTAGCTAAATCTTTTTGACCTCTGCTTGGTGACTCATCTTTGCTCCTGACTCTGAGACCACATGGGTTTCCAACTGAAAGCATTTAAAGAAACTTGGCATCAAATGCCTCTTGTTTGTCTTGCTCCAATCTTGTGCCCCAGCTCCGGATTTTTCCCCCCCTTTGGTACTGAGGCCAAATGTTCATTTTGCATATAAGATAGAATAACTAAATCCCAGCTCCATCCATTAATTCATTCACCAAATATTTATTGAATACTTGCTAGCTATTATTGGGCACTGTGCTAGGCACTGAAACCCCCACACATTAACCATGGTGCTATTCCTTGCAAGTTCCCTTCAATGCCAGAGAACTTGCCTTGACACTTGGGGAGTTGGAGTGGGGGGAGCCTTCCCAGGGCTCTCCACAGCCAGGGTCCAGCCTTGTTTTTGGAAGCTCCTGTCTCTTGTACTCTCTTCCCTCCCCCTGAGCATGGCAGTTTGCTCCACAGCCCTACTTCTGAACCAAAACCCGACTTCCATGCCATAAGGGTATGTGTTTACAACATTTTTTGGGGAGAAAAAAAAAAAAAACTTTAAAAATGTTGGAAACCGTATAGAAAGGCTTTGGAATATTTCCTGTTTGTTCCAAGGGTTGTATCTTTTCCCTCATTGTCCTCACAGAGAAAGAAGGTAGGATTCAGTTCAATGGAAGAAACAGCCATTTTTAAGAAGACATCTGTATCCTTGGAATTCCAGCCGTTAAGGAAAGTTCTTTGGCAGATTGCCCTGTGCTTTTATGTGAAGAGAATTTTGACCATGAAAGCTGAGCTTTGACTTACCCAGTTTAGATGCCAAGTTTAATCATTTGGGAGAATTTTTTAAAATGTGTGGTAGAGGTAGACTACTCAGGTAGTCAGAAGCAGTCTTTTCCCATCTGTAACCCACAGTGAATTTTTTCTTCACTTTGCTACCTCTTTCTCCCTTCCTTCCTTTCTTTCTCTTTCTTTCTTGTGGTAAGATAAATTTAGCCACCACTACTTGAATGACTTTGTGGAAGAGATGGCTAATTTTCCACAGCTATCTCTGCTTCCTTCCCATGGCGTGGAGCTGCTGCTGAGACCTGGCTGCCCATCTAGGGATTGCATTTCCAAGCCTTCGTATTTATGTGCCTCCTTCTCCCAGTGGAGTGAGAGCAGAGATGTAGTCACTTCTGAGCCCAGGTGCTTAATAAGTAGAAGGCCTCTCAGTGCTTTCTGTTCCTGCTTGTGGGGGATCCAGCACAGGAAACCACGGCCGTGAATGATGGAGCCAGAAGTTACGTAAGAGGAGCCAGTCCCAGAAACACCACCTAGTGAATTGCCACCTGTTCTTTAAGAGCGAGTTATGGGAGTGAGAAATGAACTTGTAAGCTGTCAGGCAACTAAGACTTGGGAGTTTATCTGTTACTACAATTGGTATTATTCACCTAATTCTCTCTGCTTACGACAAATGACAGATATAGGCACTCTAGGTGACACAAAGGTGAGTATGAAACATCCAGAAGTTTGAAGAAAGGAATGCAAGCAATTACAATACAAGGCAGATTTTAATCACTCAGAAGTTTAATGAGACTCTGAGTTGCAAGTGACAGGCATCCAATTTGAACCAATTTTTATCAAAGAGGGAATTTATGAGCAAATGCTCCTATTATTGATAAAAAGATTGAAAAAAATAAGCCAGGGTGTAGCTGATTCCTGGAAGAAACTGGGACTGGGGACTTCCATGCTGCTGAAACTCACTTCTTACCAATTGGTGATGGCAAGGGGAGCAGGGTCATGAAGAAGTGGCAGCTCCTGTGGATATCACAGGACTAACTCAGGGGCTGGAGGAAAGATACTCAGAAGTAAAGGAAGGCTCTTTTATTCTCAGAAGAAAGGAAATTATTTTTAGCAGACAAAATAACTGGTTTCCTTTACAGATGGAGTAATTATTTGCCAATTCACCTTCCTTTTATTCTTTATTTTTTCGGTTTTGTTTAGTATATTTTTGCATTGTTAACATTTCCTGTTTTTATGTCTAGCTCCCAAGCCCAAATTAGATCTTTCCTTTTTGTTCATCTGCCTTCCCTCACCCCTAACAGTGCCTTGTACATAGCAGAGGCTTCAATATTTTTTATTGGCTGAGAGGATATACTTAGGGCAATATGGTGGACTTGGGTCTCTTTAAATTATCTTAAACCCAGATTCTTTCTTTTCATCACTATGTCTTGCTCCTCTTCGTGATACTTGAACCACAAGTAAGCCACAGCTTCTGAAGATGCTTTGCAAGTAGCTACGTCTGGTAGGTGTTCTCCCTACTCTTGCTTCCTTTGCGATCCTGGCCTTCTCCTCCTGGCCAGTCCAAAGCCTACCATCCGTGCCTGCCCTGACCCAGGGCAAATCCCCCTTCTGTTAGGAAAGCTTCACAGCCCACAGCACAGCATAGAGGCTTTGCTTCCGCTCAACTCTTATCACGGTGTACCATCTATTGAGTAGTAAACATGTTTGTTACATCGTCCTGGTCTACTTTTATACCGGTGTGTTATTAACAACTAAGAAATGTTGTTTCATTTTTAATTTTCTTCAACTAGATTGTTAACTCTTCGACGAACAGCATAATCTATCATGTCCTCCCTCATGGCTGATGGAATAGCTTGAATGGTAGGCTCCTGAGAAGACTTTGCTGATAGACCAAATGCTGTTGTCAGTTTCAAGACAGTTACCCCATTTATGGGATAGCTGAGAATCTCCAAACATTCACATTAGTACAGTTCTTTCTTAATGAATAATTTTTTCCTTTCATTTTTAAATGAAACGGATCTCCCAAATGGTTGAATGAAATATATCAGACTTTTTTTTTTTAAGTTACAACTTAGGGGGCACCTGGCTGGCTCAGTCAGTTAAGCGTCTGCCTTCGGCTCAGGTCATGATCCCCGGGGTCCTGGGATCCAGCCCCATTTTGGGCTTCCTGCTTGGTGGGCAGCCTGCTCCTCCCTCTCCCGCAGCCTGCCACTCCCCCTGCTTGTGTTCTCTCTCTCTCTCTCAAATGAATAAATAAAATTGTTAATAAAGGAGTCCCTGGATCGAGTCCCGCATCGGGCTCCCTGCTCGGCAGGGAGTCTGCTTCTCCCTCTGACCCTCCCCCCTCTCATGTGCTCTCTCTCATTCTCTCTCTCAAATAAATAAGTAAAATCTTTAAAAAAAAAAAAAAGTTCCAACTTAGGGATCATGAAACCTATTAACACAGAGAGAACCCAGAGTCAGGCTGCTTATTGACTGTGCAGAGAAGCAGCTTCTATAGAATTGTAAATGGTCATCATTAATTAGATCGCTTTTCCTACACCGCTCTGGGGAGTGGTGGCCGGTGCGCAGGGTGATCGGAATGCGATAGGTATGAGAAGCACAGGCTGTGTGAAATGAGGTGAGAGAAAGCTGGACTGAGGAAGATGAAAAGCTGCCCCGGGAGCTGACAGGATGCAGTGTGTGAAGAGTAGAAAATACCTACTCTCTGAACGGGGAAGGGGGGAGGGCTTTAAATATTTAAAAACATTTTCACCTCTCTGTTTCCTTACCTTAAACTGCACCACACACAATCTGCTTCCAGGATTCTGCCCCCTGTCCTGTGCCTTCTGGAATCTCCCTGCTGCCCTCAGTGGTTTCTTTTTCATCATGATTGTTCGCTCTTTGCAAATGACACAGAGAGTACAGACTTTGCAAAATTATGAAGAGGCCCTGCTTGCAGTTGGCATAAACAACTTGTGGTAGAGACATATATCCTCTCAACTTCCCCTTCTCAGAAACTGCTTTCACTAATTGCTAAAAATGTGACATGAAGTTTGATTTGAGGGCTTCATAGAATAATGAAAGACTAAAGAAGAAATGGCTTTAGGGTATATCTTGTTCAAGCCCCTATTTATAAATTAAAAAGACCACAAAGCCCACATTGCAAAAGAGAAGATAAAAAAAAAACCAGAAAGTGAAGTGCAACACTAATGACCATATTTTTACAAATGAAGTGTACATTTAAAATTTTGGAATTCAATTTAAAATTAGTATTACAAATCCACCAGGTAGAACAGTGCCCCAGTTACATGTGTGGTATTGTTCCATGTTTTAATGTACTTTGTTTTGTAATTAACAAGCCAACAATCAAAATCTCCACATTTTACAGACCGAGAGTTCAGTCAACTCTGTGGAATGTAGCTGCTAGTATGTTAATGGACCGATGGGGAGAAGCTCAGATCCCAGTTTATTTATTTATTTATTTATTTTTAAAGATTTTATTATTTATTTATTTATTTGAGACAGAGAGAATGAGAGACAGAGAGCACGAGAGGGAGGAGGGTCAGAGGGAGAAGCAGACTCCCCGCTGAGCAGGGAGCCCGATGTGGGACTCGATCCCGGGACTCCAGGATCATGACCTGAGCCGAAGGCAGTCGCTCAACCAACTGAGCCACCCAGGCGCCCAGATCCCAGTTTATTTAAAAATTTCCTATCTTGGGGCGCCTGGGTGGCTCAGTCGGTTAAGCGTCTGCCTTCAGCTCAGGTTATGATCCCAGGGTCCTGGGATCGAGCCCCACATCGGGCTCCCTGCTCCGTGGGAAGCCTGCTTCTCCCTCTCCCACTCCCCCTGCTTGTGTTCCCTCTCTCGCTGTGTCTCTCTCTGTCAAATAAATAAAATCTTAAAAAAAAAAAAATTTCCTATCTCTATATTTTCTATTCCAAAATATTAAAGCATTTTAATGCTAGGAAAACTGCTCTATATTTTTATTCTTCTCAAAGTCCCTAGGAGAGGACCACAAGACATCCTTGCTAGGGTAGATATGGATACACATTCATTTTTCCTTTTTCAGAAACAACAGTTGACATTCATTGAATTCTTAGCATGGAGGTTTCCTTTACTTACATCACCACAGTTATCCCAATGAGTGAGGTGCGGGGTATTATTTCCAATTACCTGATGCTAAAACTGAGGCTCAGAGAGATTACCCCGCTTTAAGTGGGAAGCTTAGATTTGACTCTAGGTAGTCTGACTCCACGACCCCCTCCTGTGATTCTAAGCAATGCTCTATTGGGGTCAGAAGGGTGGCCTTCCTTAGGGTTCTCTCTTCTAACCTGGGAGCACACTGAATAGATCACAAGGGGACACTCTGCCCCTTGGAATGCCCCAGAATGGAAGGGAGAATAGGGCAGGTACACAGATGGTTGGCCCTTTTGAGGCACAGGACAGGGATAGAATTACGCAGTTGTGACTTTCTTTGGCAATTTCTACCCCTGACCTCTAGTGCTCTAGGAGTCACCATCAAGATTCGGGGTCCAGTTTTTAGTTTCTCTTTGCTACTCAGATGGAGATAAGAGCAAGAGGGTGACTCTTCTAAATATAACTATAGGTTTCCACTTTTTTTAAATTTAATTTTATTATGTTAGTCACCATACAATATATCATTAGTTTTTGATGTAGTGATCCACGATTCTTTGTTTTCGTATAACACCCACTTTTAAAATATTCCCCTATTTGCTGCCTTTTACCTGCCTGACAAATGAATGCATGCGGTGAGTGCCTGAATTTTTTAGGTTAGCCAAATATTATGTCCTGTTTTCCTTCTAAGTCCCCAAAGGCCAATGTTTTGGCATTCAAACTGTTACCTTTAAGATAGCCTAAGGGCAGTCCCAGAAACCCTGCAAAAGTCCTCCGTGACATACTAGGCTTTGATTTTTGGTTGGGGAAATGTCTGCTTAGGCTAGGGAAACAGCCTTCACACGTTCTTCTTTGGGCGGAAGTCTTTAGTCTTAATCGTAGGAGCACATATTTTATTGGCAATTTCAGATTGCGAAACCTCTGGTCAGTTCCCATGCAATCATTGTGCATGACGGGCAGGTTGCAGATAATCGGTGTCTTTCCCTAGGGAGTGGGTGCTTTATTTATAGGCAGGAGGAACTCCGCATAAAATAAAGAACAAAGTCTCAGTGGTTCCATTTTCTCCCTCATGTTGTTAATAGTAAATAAGGCCCGGTCTTCCATTCAGAACAGCTCTGCAGAACCTAGACTCCTATATTCAGTGAGTGGGCCAGGTTCTTCCTCGGTGCAGTGCCTTCTTTTATAGACTTTGTTAATTAGGTTATTTCAGGGTAATGAGGATGCCTGTGCCTTTCAGCTGAGTCAGGCAACAACACTGCTTCCATTCAGCCCGGAGAAAGACATGGGCAGGTGGGAGTGCAATCTGAAGGCAGTAACGGCCTGAGACCACCAGGGCCCAAGAGTGCGGGCATGGGTCCAGGTAGCCCGGTTCTCCTTTGTTCTTCCCTTGAGTGTTTAAGAGCAGGTCAGTGGGAACTCAGGTGGGATACATGTCTGATGATCATCCCTGACATTTACATGGTGTTTACTGTGTTGTAGTCACTTTTCCTTAACCCTTGAAAATTTAATCCTCATTTAATCCTCATACACAGTCTTTGAGGTAGGGACTGTTACTATCCCAATTTGTAGAAGAGGAAAATGAGGCAGAGAGAGGTTCAGTGATTTGCCCCAGGTCACAGAGCTGGGACATAGCCCAGCTGAGATTTGAACCTGGCTAGTCTAAGAGAGAGATGGTATAAAGCTCCAACCTTTGTTCCCTGGGTCTTCGGGAATGACGCTGTGCCCTACCAACTGGGGTGTGACCCCACTGTGCCATTTCAAAGAGTAATATGACCTAGATGAGGAAGACAAAGGACTGACGGTATCCTTTTTAGATCACTCTGTGGCATGAGTTTTAGTTTCCCTCCCTCAGACATTCCAACAGCGTAGGAGGTCCCATCATCCTGGCTGCCTGGGGGCCAGGCTCCAGCTTCCAGCAGAGATCTGGAACCAGGCTGTCCCTGAAAATCAAGGATGTGGGTAGAGAGGCGGCTGGTTTCTTTCTGTGCCAAGCAGGCAGAGTGCCAACCCCTCCTGGAAGAACTCTGCCCATCTCCATTTCCCCTTGACTCAGCAGGAGAGGGAACTGGGTCTTGAGGCAATTCTTCATTGCTTTTGAACATGGAGTCCCACTTAGAGAGATGAGAGCCTAAGCATTTATGCTGGGGTGTGTTTCTAATGAACTCTGAAAGTTCAGCCTGCCCTTCTTAGAATAAGAGTCGCGTTGCTTACCATATGCAGGGGCCCACCGGGTGTGCATGTGCGTGCATCCGTGTTTGTGTATGTGTGTGTGTGTGTAGCAGATGAAAGAAGAAAAAGCCAGGCACCTCGCTGAGAATTTTTAAATATTGTTTGAAATTGGGTTTGTGGGTTATCTGGGGAAAAGAGTGCTTGACATGAAATGCTCAAAAACAAAGTGACTGTCCTGTTCTGAATTCAAGGTCTTTTTTTCTGGAGTCCGTGGCAGCCTCCTTTGCCATCGGGATGGGACAAAAGAAGGCCCAGTGGGCACATTTCTCTGAGAGTCCTCTGAGCGCAGTGTCTCTGCCCGGGGGCAAGGGGGGGTCCCCATTCTGCAGGGTTCATACTCTCCGCTGGGAGAGCAGCAGGCCTAGCTGGATGACACACTTGTACCAAAGGTGCATCTTACCCTGGGGAGAAGATCACAGCTTTGCCCTCTCGGCTCTACAAAACTCTAGTGTAGAGCTACCCTGCCTGGCTCCATCAGAGCGAAGCCACACACATCCCTCAGGTTCAGGGTCATGGCAAAGTCCAACTTCAGAGAGTCCCTCTGCCGTGGTAATCATGACTGGGGCAAGGGGGATGGTCCTGTTGACAGACCTATAGTCATTTATTTGTGTATATGAATGGGTGTGTATGCACACACACCCACACACACAAACGATCTATGTGGAAGATCTAGGTTCCATGTTCATGCAAATAGTACCAAGATGGGTGACAGGTGACAGATATTTTCCTTTACAAATGGGTTGTGAGAAGAAGAACTACTTAATGAAAATAAAAGAACTGAGAATAGTGTTTTCAATTTCTTGGGTGTAAAGTCATTTTCCCCAGATTAAATTGTCTGTCACTACTTTCCTAGCTGGTCTCTTCCAGATTAGAATTCTTGGAGTACTCTTGAATTCGTTTCTGTGTTTTGGATGCTTTATTAAATATATGTGGCTGACACTTTTATTGCTAGAATTTGGTAAAAAACAAAAAACAAAAACAGATTAGTGCCTCCCCCTCCCCCTTTCCCCTGTGTGGACCTCATCCTACACAACTCCTCTCTGCTCCCCCCACCTTGGCCCCAGAGACAAGAACACTCATTGCTTTGTTTTATGGTTGTCCTGAAAATAGGCATTGGCTCCTGCCTTGTGTAGTATACAGAATTTTAATGAGCACAAAGCCAGCAGTTCAGTCCTTTACTCTGATATGAGCGGGGTGACGTCAACCTATCCAGGAAATACTGAATTGATTTTAAAATTGCTTTGAGGGTGAATAAATCGGCAAGACTGTGCATTACCCTGACACTGCCCTACACACACACCCCCCACCGCCTCCCTGACTATCTCAACACCAGAAGTATTTGAAACCCCCCGAATAGATGTCCTTCAAAATAGAGGTTGAGAGATGTGGGGGGGGGGGAATGTTGATTTTTTTTTAAGCCTCAATTTTGTAACTTGCCATTATCCTAGATTTAAAATGGTCTGACATTTTTAGCTTCCAATTTGAGTATTTTCTTTCTAATTCTAGGATTTGGTTCATTTACTAAAACTGGGAATTGCTCTTTTGCATCATCTCTTCTGCCACTCTCTCTCCGTCTCCCTCCCACATGTTTCTTGAGGCATATTTTGGTGCTTCAGCATAAAGGGCACTACATAATGTTTTCTTTGCCTCCCATTCTACTCGATGAAATGAAAAACCCTAGCACCCAGTGTGTAAAAAGCTGGCATTGTGAGCTATTTTTAAGAATAGGCACTATTTAGCAAGACACTGTCTATGCTCAAAGCCAGATCAACTCTCCATCCTCAAAACCAAACATACAGTGAAAATCCCAGCTGCCAGATGAACAAGCACCCCTCCCTCTACTCTCTAGATTATGGTTCAGTTTCTAGATTGCTGCTGATACAACCATTGGCTTTTCTTTTTGCAGCCTCCTTTCCTGCTTGCTAGTTTAGCTAGTGATTAATGAGTTAATTAATTAGCAAAGATTTCTCAAGTTCTTTGAAGAACAAACCCACTACTTACCGCAAGGCCGCATTATGTAACATTAGATCAGTTTTCCAAGCTTCTTAGAAAAGAAAACACAAAACCAACCCTTTTCAATTCAACTGTAATAGCCTCAGAAAATTCAGTTTTTTTAGCAACTAACTTGAGTAACTCAAGGTTTTGATTTTTTGCTTTTTAGTTGATTCCATGGACACTTTTCTGCTGGAGAAAATTTCCAGTAAATATTCTCTAACAATGATCATTATTATCAGTGTTGTTAAAACTACCATTCATACAAATGGAAGGATGAATGTCCATTCATACACATCTGACCATTTAATAATTTGTTAAGCTCTCAGAGATATACAGGCAATCATGTACACTATTCCTTGTATTCAAAGAGCTGACAGCATGCTAATTTCAAAACAGTAATTCATATGGAAGGCAGAATTTGATATGCAAAACACATGGTGTTGAAAGTGTCCTGGGGGTTTGGAGAAGGTGTATTCAGTGTGGGTTCCCAAGGGAGCCCAATAGAGGAGGTCGAACTTTAATTGGTCTTTGAAGGATTCCTAGTCTTTGTAGAACTGGAGTGTATTCTAGGTGGAAGGAAAGCAGCCAAAAGCAAAGGTGGGTAATACATGCTTAGGAGTTAACACACACACCCACACCCACACCCACACACAGGCCTGACGTGAACGCTGGTTCATTCAAATTTAGCACGAGTTTGGAAAGAACACCTCAAAATACCAGGCTGAAGAAAATTGTGTTAACTTCGAAAGAACACAAAATTACATAATATCTGGAGTGTACAACCAAAGAAATGATGAAATTCTTTACCACCTCGAACATGGTGGAAGAGGAATCTTGTTTGTAAAATAACCAACCCAGAGAGCGGGAATTATGCCACAATGGAACAAAGGGAAATTAGGACCCAAACTGCCTGGTATGGCAGCGGTATTTGCTTGCTCTTTCTTTTCCAATAATTACAAGGTGGGGGTGGGGAGGCCCAAATCTGTCAAAATGCCTTCCACGTAGCCGCGTTCGATCTGTGCTGGATGGATATATGAATAAATAACCATTTGGTTGATGAACCCAATAAAATGAACAAGAGCCATCATGTAAAGCCTGGAAGGAAATTGCCTTTATATAACTCACTTTCTGCTTCATTAAAAATTAACTCATTTTTATCTACATATGACATGAGGCTGGACAAGGAAACTGATCCTTTTTAGTCTATATTTGAAAGACAAATGAAGAGCACAGAGAGCAAACAAACGAAAGCAAACAGAAAACAAAGCAAAAGACAAAATAAAAGCCTGACACATCCTACATGATAACAAACTAAAATAGTGCATTGTTGATTGGTTGCCCCTCAGGGAAAAAGCAGCCAAACAACCACTGGAAGAAGGACATTTAAATGTTTTCCAGGTGGTTTTTACTCTGTCAGAACCCATTATGCTGAATGGGGATACATATTTACAGGCTGCTAATACCCAGCTGATAAGAAACCATATCTGAATTATTTCTAAGTATTTCTCTGAGAGCCCAGAGGTAGCTAAAAGCATCTTTGCTTAGATGTCATTCTCAATCAATTGCAGCTGTTACCTGACTTGTCATTTACCCATAATCAGGAACTAGGACTTGAACCTGAATCAAGCTTCAATTTCCTTGCACTTGAAATTCAGTGAAACAGTCAAGAACTAAATCAAATATAGTCAATATTAGTAATGTGATGGTTTGCCTTTTAAAGGCACAAGGTGATATAGTAATAAGTTTTGGACCAATTATCAAGAGCCAAAATCGATTTCTAATCTTGATTAACTTTTTTTTGGGGGGGGGGGTGTCCGTTATTGCAAATGTAGGCTTCCCTTCAATGAGGATTTCATTTTTGGTATGATTACTGGGAAGAAAGTTTATCTGCTGTTGCCATCTATAAGCTGCTTAGTAAACTCAGGGTACATAGACTAGGTCCTAGTTTAGTTTCTTAATATTAAATATCACCCATTTTTATTATGCAAGTTCCTTTTGAAGAACAAAACTCTTGGGTTGCTATTAGGAGCTGGATGTAGGTAAGCCACGTAATCTCTGATTTTCAGTTTCTCCATCTGGTCTACAAGATAAAAGGTTGAACTAAATGATCTCTAAGGCCTATTTTATTATTAACTCTATTATTATTTATGGTTCTGTGATTTCAATCTGGTTTTCATCCAAACTGGCAGTGACCTCTAAAAGTTCAAGCCTGAAGGACAGCCGTGTGTTTGTCTTGGTCCATCAGCCATAGAACTGTGTGGCCTTCAACACCACAAAGGCTATTTATGGACACACTTTAAGACTCTTTTCCAGCCATTTGTTCCCTTTGGTTAGAGTGGTGGTTCTCAAAAGGTAGTCCCTGGACGAGCACCATCAGCATCACCTGGGGACTTGTTAGAAATACAAATTCTCAGGCCCTGCTGCAGACCTACTGAATCAGAAACTCTGGAGGTGAAACCAAGCTTTCTGAGTTTTACCAAGCCTGCTAAATGTTGCTGATCCACGTTAAAGTTTGTGGACACTGTTCATGAGGTTCAAGTTGCAGGTGCAAACCCTGAAGTGGCCACTGATTTGATTCTGTACCCTAACACTAAGCCACCATGTTAAAAATGTCCTCCATGGTTCATTGAAGAGATTGGGATACACTGCTTGACTGGATCAGCTCTACTGCAGGTTGTGGATCTTGAACTGTTTGTTGGATTGAAAGTGTTTCTCAACAAGCCTTAAAGGGCATCTCTTGCTCTGATCCCCAACTCCATACAAATGAAATCTTTCATAATTCCTCAGTGATTCCCTATCTTCTATTAGAACTGTTCCCTTACTGTACACTTCCCTCACCCTTGTTCCTTCCCATATCCATATCCATGACTCATATCACTTTCTTTACTGCTTGTAGTAAGTCTTGGGTTTTCTCTCTATAGTCCAGATCCATCAAAATTTGCAGATAATTACCATCTCCAAGAAGCTTTTCCTTAATCCCATCCCATGAGCAATCCTTCCATTTAAAAAAAATTCTGTCTCTTGAATGCCCTTAAACTCTATCACCTGGAACAACATTTCTCAAATGGAATTATACAATGTAATCAACAAAACAGGGTTTTTAGAATATAGATTCTTACAAGCCACTGCCACCAACCTACTGAATCAGAATCTGGCCTTGAACCAGATTCTCAGCAGATCCACTTGCAGGTAGACCAAGTGTTTAGAAATCATTGAGCTAGTACAGGGTTGGAAGACGTATTCTGTAAAGGACTACATGGTAAATATTTTGAGCTGGTGGGTCATATGATCTCTCTCACAACTTCTGGATCAAGCTTCCATTTCACCTCTAT
Organism: Neomonachus schauinslandi; assembly: GCF_002201575.2. NCBI lineage: Eukaryota > Metazoa > Chordata > Mammalia > Carnivora > Phocidae > Neomonachus > Neomonachus schauinslandi. The sequence goes on along the minus strand of NC_058403.1, from coordinate 86,443,831 downwards.
GGTTGTAGTACAAAAGCAGCCCTAGACAATATCTGAACAAATGGATGTGGCTGTGTCCCAATAAAACTTTATTTGCAAAAATAGAGACCAGGGGCTGTAGTTTCCTGATCCTTGAGCTAGACGACTTAATTTAATAAAAATGAACTATAATGTCGAAAAGGTTACTCTGCACTCAGTAGATGCTCTTGGAATGGATAAATAAAGGAACCCAGAGTAATGCAGTTGGTGGAACATTTTAAATTCAAAATAGACAATTATCACAAAGTAATGTTACTGGATGCTCTTCACTAAAATCATGCTGACATATGGAAACTCTTGGTGGTCTGGGGAGAGGGATAATGGGAAGCACGGAGTATACATCTGAATTCTAATTAAGCCTGCTCATTTCTTGGTTTTCCATCTACAAATTATATTCTACCTAACTGATTTCCTGACAAAGGGTTGGTTGAGGAGTAATTTGTTTAATGTTTTAAAAAATGCTACATAGATGCTAAGTGTTATTGCAGAGGAGGTTTCTAAGGAAGAATCAAGAGTAGGCAGCACTAAAACTGTGTTTTTTTATTCCTGAACAAAAGTGTTAGTTGAATGTCTCCTGGAAAGTGGCACTTTGCCCCCAACTCAAATGTCACTCCGCTCTCCCCATTTTACTCAGGAAAACCTCAAATACATTGTGTGGGTGATATTGAAAGACGTCAGGATCAAAGTGTATTTAAAGTCGCTAAGAGGAAGCAGATGTTCTCCCTAGCTGAGCAAAAGATTCTCAGAGTTTCCAGTGAAACATAAACTTCTCGAAGGCCCCATGGGATCACGCCTTAAAATGTCATGCTTTTGTTTATGCCTCCCATATGCAAAACAGTGGTGAAATGTGTTGTTCTGGGAGAGACAGAGGGAAGTTAATGAGCTAGAAACAATAAGGGACGCTATACTTGGAAAAAAATTGGAACGGATATTATCCTTAAAACAAAACAAAACAGAAAAAAAAAAAAACTAAGACAAGATTAGAATAGTCACTTCCCTCAATTCTGTTTTTTATATGTATCTTTAAACATCTCTCTCTGAATTACCCTGGTTGGCTGGATTACCAACTTGTTTTCTTTAAGATTTTCTGTTCTGGTTTTCCAACTAGAACTAAGTTAAGAAGTTTTTTCTTATCCCCTATAGATTGTACCTTTTTTCATTACAGCTAGTAACCAAAACCTAGTTGCAAAGGAAAGAATGGTTGGTGGTTTTTAAACTTGAGCTGAAATCAAAGTGTGAAACTAATGCTTTGAAGAGTGATCTTGAATGCAGACAATTATGGTTTTCAGCCAGAAAAAATGTCCAGAAACTTGTATTTTTCTCTGATCACAGTTACTTCAAGTAGTTGTCCCTGTAGAAAAATGCTAAATAAATGTAATATTTTATCTATTTTATTTTCTTAAATAAAAACTGGAAAAGAAGGTAAGTTCAAAGAAATGAGGGTTCCTACAAGGTTCAAGACCAGCCTACAGTTGAAAAGGGAGTCATGGCAGCAACTGGAATATTCTCAGTTTCTGAATTACTGTAGAATTATTTATATGTTGAGAGTGGCGAACTCGTTTTTTTTTTTTTTTTTTTTCCTGTTTACTCTCTCTGGATAAATCAATGAGGGATTAGTTGGTCAAACTTGACCAATTACAACAATAGTGACTATGCCTATTTAAGCACACAATCAATGAATTTGGCTTTCCATTCATTTGTTGAAGTTTATTAATTTAGGAGTGGATCCCAGTGCATCATTGGGAACTAAGGCAGATATGAATAAGTCTAGAGTAAGAAAGGATAGAACTCTGGGAAGCAATAGAGCATTTATCTGAGGGATTGTAAGAAAGGCTGGCTTGACTTCATTTTGTAAGGCAGAGGGAAGAAAGTTTATTTAGGAAGTACAGCACATCTATTCTAAGTAATACAAAGGCATCTTAGACTATAGGTAGCTGACCCTAGAAACCATGTCTTAATCACATTCTCATGTCCGGCCTTGACTTGGACAGAAAGTATACAGTGACGTTTCCTTGCATGGACAAATGCCTGCCTGCCACGTAAGAAGGCACAGAGCAGAATTAAAGGCTCATCCTTGAAATAAGTAGTGGTGGTTACTGGCTTTTCTTTCCACCTCATCTCAGGGAATTGAATGAATTATTCCGCCTTGTCAAGAAAACTGTCAGAGTAAGAGAACATTAGAGCGGGAAGGCATCTTCACCATTCCATTTCTGTAGATGGAAAAAATTGAAATTCAAAAATGAGAATTTCTTCCCCTAATGTCTTTTTTTTGTTATTGTTTTTAACAAACATTGATATGTAGTTTTTCAGCTTACAGAGTGATTCTACTTTCATTATTTTTCATTCCTACAACAATCCTGCAATGTAAATATTGTTATGATAATAAATCCATTTTATAGATGAGAAAATTAGGGTCCGGGGAGATGACATGAAACGTTGTCCTGGCCTTCTCTTGCCTCATCTCTTATACCCACCAATCACTTAGTCCAGTGGAGACTAACTCTTAACTATTGCTCAAATGTTTTCATGTTTGGATATTCCCACCACTCCTGTTATAGACCA